>NW_015652995.1:1481884-1481969 GCF_001515625.1 Sinocyclocheilus rhinocerous
CATGGCGGCACTACAGCGAGAATAAAAGTTACGCCTTCTTTCTTTGCGTGAACATTTGGGCGGCGTTATGGGCGTTATGCCACAT
>NW_015652995.1:1485240-1504033 GCF_001515625.1 Sinocyclocheilus rhinocerous
GATTTTTACAAAGTTCATCGTTCTGAAAAGCGAGGTGTGCTGTGATTGGCCAGCTATCCAGTGCGTTGTGATTGGCCGAATATCTCAAGCGTGTGACGGAAATGTTATGCCCCTCACCATACTGTGTGATGCTGTGTCCCGGCCGGAGCGACGAGACAAAAACATTAAAACCCATTATAAACGAGGCATTTGTTGCATCCAGTGGGGACATAATTACGGATTATAATGACTTATGCTGTCTTTTTACGCGTTGTGTTGTGTTGCATCGCGCCGCGTAAACATAAAACCATGTCTGCATTTGTGATCGGAGAAATGACAAACAACAAGTGCTACTCTACACTGCTCAAAACTCGCGTTTGAATCGTCAGTGGCAAATTCTTTATATATAAAAAGCGTACTGACAGTCTGTGAGTTAGAACAGCTGGCATTGTAGTCTACTCTTCCAGGATCAGGAAACAGTCCTCCATAAAATGTGCTTCACACATCTGAATATTTGGGTTGAAGTGTTCTGGAACAGTGTTGTAAATACAACTTAACCACTGATTTCTAGTCGTGTCCATTTTTGGAAGGCCAAACAAAGTAGTTTCGCTTTCACAATGAAACACGCTGTGTCACACACGGCAGGCTTGAATGACGGCCGGCGGCTTAGAGTGAGGAACGGCCGGCGGGCTAGAGTGAGCGGTGGCCGAAGGGCTTGAGAACAGCGCGGCCGGCGGGCTTGCGGCAACCACATGTGACGACCCCGGGCTGGACTCCGCTTCGTCCACGGTGAAAGCCGATCTGGCGATCCACAGCGCAAAGTTGATGTATTTCCTCAGCGACCAGCACGGATCAGCTCCAGGCATGACGAAGCAGATATCATCCTCTTTTGGAAGGCCAAACAAAGTAGTTTCGCTTTCACAACGAAGCACACAGCGTCTTCAGGACATGGCGGCAGCGGCAACAATACTACAGCGAGAATAAAAGTTACGGCTTCTTTCTTTGCGTGAACGTTTGGGCGGCGTTATGCAAATCTTCCGAGATCGTGACGTAGGTATGTGGGGGTGTGTTAGAACGAGCCGTTTTAGGTAGGTGTGGTTGACTCTTAACTTTTATAAAGAATATCTCTTTGGATTTGAGACTTTAGTCTTTGCAACTTTACAGATCTTCTTTATGCACCAAGAGCTTGTAACACTCCAAAGAGAAAGGAAAAATTGAAATCGCATCATATGACCCCTTTAAAATAGTGGCCGCTGTTTTTGCCAGATATTGGTGACAAACATTTTCAAGCATTATGGTGACATTTTACAGTTAATAATTATTTATTTCATCAACTGGTGTCATTTTAATGTACCAACTTAACTACGCAGATCTACTCTGTACTTTAAATTATATTGAATTATACAGGTTGTGAAACAGAAGGCCCCAAATATGAATTAAAGTTCACCAAAACTGGAACTCATGAACTATGACTCACATAAACATATACAGACAAAGCACAGTGTTACCATACAAAAAAAAAAACATCAGGGTAACTAAACATTAAATGTAATATACAGTACACATAACTAATAACTTAAATAAAAAGAAACATGACAATCTTCAAATAAATGTTTAATAAAAATGTATGAATTAACAAAAAAAACATTTTTATAAAAAAATGTAGATATTTTAAAATGAACATGGAATTTTTGAACATGGAATGCTACAGTTCAAAAGTTTGTGGTCAGATTTTTTTATGTTTTTGAAAGAAAGTTCTATATATTTTAAAATGCAATTTATTCCTGTGATGGCAAATATAAATGTTCAGCATCATTACTCCAGTCTTCAGTGTCACATGATGCTTCAGAAATCATTCGAATATGCTGATTTGGTACTTAAGAGACATTTCTTAATATTAATACATGTTGAAAACATTTGTGCTGCTTAATTTTTTTTATTACTGCTTAATTAACATGTTTTACAGAATTGTAATGTTCTTTTTTACCATTCACTTTGATTCTGATAATAGTCCAATTGTGTGTGCGTTTTGTGCATCTCATTAAGCTGCACAAACCTACAGTTACATGCTATCAAGTTACATCGAAGAGGCCTTGGATTTACTTCAGCTCAGCAGCTGACTCTGATATTAACACTCCAGTTTACTGGAATACCATGAACTTTACTGGAAACCTCCAGCTAAACAAACATGCATGTTTGAACTGAAGAATGTCAAACTGTGTCAATCTAGCAGGTTAGAAACTTTCACACCAGGCTTGATTTTGTTTTATCTCATGAGGACACACTTAATAAATGTACACAGTGGAATCTCAAGTTTCAGGCATTTTATTTGTCAGGCTATTGATTTATGTGTGGTCATGTGACCAAGTACTGAGAGTAATAAGGCTAGATAAGGTTGTGTGAGAAAGGTGTTATATCCCATGGACCCCAGGGATCCTCCTGTTCAGCTCCTGAAATGTCTCTGTCAGCCTGAACAAGTTCATGATCTAAGATAGCCTTTTGCAGCAAGTGTTGCGTATAGGCAGAGAAAAGTAGAGAATAAAATCAATGGGGTTACATATTATTATCATTACCATGTGGATGGGAAGTGAGCTCTGTAAGTAATAAATCACAAAACATGAAACAGATCTCGCAAGAGGCTGTTTTGAAACTACTGCCTTGGATGATAAACATTGACGGAAGTATTGATGTGCTAAGAGATGAGACAGAAGTGATGCATCAAAAGTCAATCAGAGAGAAAGAAGGATGTTTGCTATTTGCGATGGGCTGAGTTTTCAGGTATTTGTCACTGGAATTCATATTATGGCAATACATTTTTTTAATTATTATTTTTATTAGATTGATTTAGAATAGGCCTCTTTAACCAAAATGGTCTCATTTTAAATTGTTATAATTTCAATTTCAAGATGGCAAAATCTAAATAGTTAAGCTATACAAAAACAATAGACCATAAACCTAAACCCAATCATGATTGGCTTAATTATTTTGATTAAGTGAAAGGAACTTATTAAAAAATATAAAGGCAAATTACAAGGTTAATTCTGAATTTACTATGTTTTTTTAACACATAATTGGAGTCCCAAGGAACCAAATATAAAACCATTCTAACTCAACAAAACATACAGGTTAACTTCAGTGTTCTTTCCAGAAGAGGAAGAGTGGAGTTTTGTGTCTCAGTGTGTGGTGTGTGATAGCTTTTTACAGTGTTTTCACAACAATGCTCAGAGAATATCACAGAAAAACGGTTTCACCAGAAAAACAGGCAAAGTTTTTCCATCATGTCATTTCCATTCATTTACCATCCTAAAGACTACTAAAAGAATACCACTTTATTTTGACACAAACCTCAGTCCGCCAGAGCAGATGGTCTTCTAAAGAGGCCTCTGCCAGTACTAGAGTTCAGATCTGGGCAAAGTGAAGACAGCACACATACAATGGACATGAGCCCTCTGCCTCTCAACAGACAGCAGGCAGTCAGTGTTCAAAACAGCAGCTCTACCATTCCTGTCTCTCTCTCACTTTCCTTCTCTCAAACAAAAACAACCACAGTGCCGCAGCACAAAAATAAGAGACTTACTCAAAAGGAGATATACTTTAAAAGAAGAGAGAGGAAATAAAAATAGTTTCCACAAACTGCCAACATCTCCAAAACTGTCTAACACTAATTGAAGTTGCTACAGAACAGAATAAAAACAGCCAGGAATCAGGGAGAAACCAAACCCAAGATAGATCTGATAGACAGCTAGAGAGCCAGCCATCCACCCACGCACCCACCCACCCATCCATCCATCCATCCATCCATCCATCTATCTATTACCATATTAACTTGTTTTATAGTGAAGACATCTTTATAGAGAGAGAAAGATAGTCTAGATGCATGACTTCTTATTATGGATGGATGGATGGATGGATGGATAGATAGATAGATAGATAGATAGATAGATAGATAGATAGATAGATAGATAGATAGATAGATTGATAGATAGATAGATAGATAATTATTTCAATCAGATGTTTCAGTGGGCCGAGTATCTTGTAAATGAATGGTGCTTCATTGCTGTGTATGTGTTTTATTGGCAGGGAGCCTGATATACCAGCCTGGGCTCCTCTCCTGTATCAGCTGCAACTCCTAGACTTCAGAGAAAAGCCGGACCCCCTTTCACTGCCCATCCCCGACCGGATCCGCATCGGCAACCAGAAACGAGAGCGAGGCAACTTCTACTTCCAGAGGGAAGAGTACAGCATGGCAGCACAGGCTTACTGCATGGCTTTAGACATGCTTACAACACACACAACTGGTAATCCAACCCATAGTGCCCTTCAAACACCTGTGTCATAAAATGCATTAAGCAGGAACATGCCAGAACATGCACAAATCTTTCATGCGTACATAAATGCATAAGGGCACAGATCTCAACAACAGGAAATGTTCTTTACAAACTGATAATAGGCTATTTATAAATATTACAAATATTATAAATACTGTTACATTATAGAATATTTATTTCTAATATTATACATAACTTCTGGTGACAATTTGGTCCCCATACTCATTCACACTGTGCCATCTTTCTATTGGCTTCATGATCTCTAATAAATCATTCAATGGTGATGGAGAAAACCCCTAAACCAGCTCTCAATCCTATCTAGTTCTAGCAGCTCAGCAGCTCATCTATTTACTCAATAATCATGTCATCGGAATGCTCAGTCATGTCTGCAAGCTGTGACCACCCTGAGTAACGCTCTTATAAACCCTACACTAATCAAAAGTAATAAATCTACAAGTTATTTACACCTCCTTAATCATGGTAATTGCTGGAAAGCCTGGCCCATCTTGAGAGGGACGTTTGACAGTAATGAGACAGTAAAGTGCAAAGCACCGCTTTGGATTATAGACATTGATAATGACCACATATGCAGAAGTGATCTCCACATCGCCACAGCGTCACATATTAGACTCTCCTTCATTTTCTACGTAATATTTTTCTACATTCATATATTTCTGTCTCATTAGCAACTAAATAGTAATATACAAAATTATTTTGAGAAAAGATCTTTTAACGCAAATGCGTTCTAGCGGACAAACACGAACTCACTCTAGCACCAGGTGATATTCAAAACAAAATGTTGCTGGACATATTTGCAATCAGCAATCCCTAACCCATAAACAGAAATATATACATTAGGAAACTCTACAGGAGTAAGGAAGCATTCACACACAATGTCCTTTTGCATCCTATTGCGTTGCTTTTCCATTATTTTCCTATATAAACATGTGCTAGACGGACTTCTTTGACCACGCCCATTCTAAAAACGCGGTGCTTAGGATAAAATAAGTTAAACTTGTAAAAAACGCATTCAAGACCTTGCTTTTTTTCCAATTCCATGCCTTGCACTTCGCATTTTAAATGCAAATACGCATTCTGCCAACTCATTGTGCTTTTGCTCCAAATTTCAGCGGCAGATCGTTGCCCGCAGATAATCACATCGGTGTTTATAGGCCTATTCGGATGAATGAACCAGTAGTATTTTTTAACAAATTGGTTAAGTGAATGATTCAATGACCCACTCATAAAGACAGTCACTTGTATAGACTTGTACAGCCAATTTGATTATACTTTAAGACAGCAACTGAACTCACCGTTTTTTTCTACTGTGAAATCCCTACCACAAATGCACAGACGGACAGTCTCTCTGGAACAAACATTGAAAAGTCAGTGCTGTCGAACTGTTGGAACACTGCTTGACCAATCAAATCTGAGGGCCAGAACTAATGCATAATGCTGTTTACACTGGATTGATTCATAAGCAAACACATTTTTAATTGTGTTTATCATTTTCTTTGGTGTTACATTACCACAGTGTGGTTATACTGTAAGTGGCTGTACAAATGTGTCCTCCTATAGACAGTCAAAGGTGTGCATCAGATGAGGAAGACGAGGAGGTGAACGACTACCGGGTAAAATGTCTGAATAACCTGGCAGCAGCACAGCTGAAGCTTGGACAGTTTGACGAGGCTCTGCACACCAGTCGAGATGTGCTGTTTCTGGATCCCCAGAATGTCAAAGCGTTATTCAGGAAAGGGAAGGTATGGGTGAATATTATTCAACGAACTAGGCATTGAGATTGTTTATAAGTTGTTTATACTTTCCATCTGGATTATACTTTTTCTTATGGTTGTGCTTAAAACAAATGCATCTGCAGCTTTTATCGGACAAGGGTGAGTATGAGGAGGCCATGGAGAACCTGAAGAAGGCTTTGAAACTGGAGCCGTCCACTAAGGTGAGAGGCGTAACCGTATCTCTTGAACACATCTAAACTTCATCAGAAAATCCCATTAGCAGCTATTTACAGATCAACCGACCTTTGTGAAATGCCTGGCCTAACTGGAACAGTGTGATTTATCATTGTGGATCTATTTGGCCTATTTAAGACAAAAAAAAAATACATTTTTTAAATGTCTTTCTAACGTGTTTGCATTTCATGGATATATCACAGTTCCCTGACTGGCCTGTTTGAATATGCAACACAAATTTAAGACAAGGAAGTGAAATCCTGTCCTGAGAAATTCCACTCATCCTAAAACAGTCAGTAAGAGTGCATCCAAACAATATTTGTTTCTACAGCTAGAGTCTTATAATATCAGAAAATGACAGAGTTTTGTGCTGTTACAATCCACAGAACCAAAACTTGTTCCGTCATGCCTCAAATCCTCAGAGCAGCCACCAAGATTAGAGCTGTCTGGAGCCAGGACACGGACACAAAGTCACAGACATACACACTAGCCTTCCAGTAATAAAGTGAATCAGCACTGTATACACTGTGGATGTTTATGACATTTAAGAAGCAATAAACAGAACAACTAGCCTCATTCATAATTATGAAGAATATAATGACCCATTCTACAAAAAATTTGCAAAATGTCATATCTAATCTGTTTTATTATAAAGTTGCACAACATGCAGCTCCATGAAAGCCCATAATGCAATATGCATATATCACTATCATATCACTTAGTGTGTATATATATATCTTCCAAATATTACAACACACACACACACGCACACACACACACACACACACACACACATATATATATATATATATATATATATATATGTATGTATGTGTGTCAAATTTGGGATAATATAAGAAAGAATGAAGCAAAGACATTCCATAGATTGTATCTGGGCCTGCTGATGAGTGATTTTGTGATTGACCTCAGGTCCACTCACACTGTGCTTTGACACAAAGTGCTCATGGTGAAGAGTGAGCCTTGTCTAGACAAAACTAAAATATCTGCTGTTGCTATAATGACACCCCGTCTGGATGGCAGGGCAAAAAGCAAACATTCCCTCAGGAGGGAACTCATTGCAAAATTCAAATTAGGATCATAGAGTCAGAGATGGCATGGGATGGAAAGTGGTAATACATGTGCTGCTTTATACTTCGGCTGTTAACAGTCTCTTAAGTGTATACTATGTGCTAATGGCTTCTGATGAAAATACACCTGTATGCAAATCTTTACCCATTACAATGTGGTATATTCTAAGGAAGACATTAAGACTTTTTAAATTTAAAATCTGCACGGTGTTAAAGTAGTAAAGAATATAAAATGCTCAATAAAGTGATTCAGTCACATACAAGATTCCCACACTGATATCATTAAGGCCAACCAAATGTATAATCTACAAGTACACAATAACCAAAAACTTAACAGGAGCAGCAATGTAAAATAAATAATAATAAAAAATAAATAAAATACAATAAAAATAAAAAATAAAACAACTTTATTATGAATTGTTATTAATTAATAAACAAGCTCTTTATTACACTTCATTATAATATATATCTATATACCTCTTAAAAAATGATAGCCAGCCAGCGAAATCATGATTCAGCTTGATACAGCTTGCATACAGTGAAATGGCACCATCTGTTGGTCAGTTTTAGCAAGTGCAGAACCTCCTTTTTTTCCTCACAGAACTGTAGGCTACAAAGTTCAATTCAAACATCAAAAAAAGTTGCGTTTTACTTTGTATTAGGAGTTTGAATGCTAATATTTTTCTTCATATTATGTTTTATAGGCCATTCATGCTGAACTGTCCAAGTTGGTAAAAAGACAGGCGGAGGAAAATGAGACCCAGAACTGGCAAGCTAAACCAGCTCAAGTGTTAGGCGAAAACATAGCGCCATTTCTGACACCTCCCCCCGAAAAGAAGCCGTTTGTAAGTGACTGATTACCACCTAGTGAAGAGAATAAAATTGGTGGAAAAGTCATTTCAAAATGTGCCAGAGTTGGCGTCCAAGTGCCTCCATTGTTTGATCTTGTTTCTTACTCTTTCAGGGAATTTCTTGGAAGTTTCTGCTTGGAGCTCTGGTGGTGGCCTTGGGCAGTTTAGTCACATCTGTGGTCCTGTCCGCACGGAACTAGCTCTCTCGACCTACTTGCAAATTAACTACAAGTCTCACAAAAGGAGAAAAAAAATGCACTGAACTGTTTAAAGAGTTAACAATTTTTACACTGCTCTTCTGCTATTGATTAAAAGGATCACGTTGTTTAACTATATAAATTCATATTCTTAATAAGTTCTTAATTTATGGATAATAAAATAAATTGTGGTTAGTTAAACAAGCAGCTTTGTCATAATTGCAGCTGAAATACCCGAGGAAAAATATTACCTTAAAATGGGGGTCCTTGGATTATGGGTAAAAAAGTCGAGAACCACTGGATTAGAGTATACAAAAATATATCTTTTTTTTCTTTAAAATAACATGCATTGATGAATCATTCACAATAAGACCAGGAAAAAGCATTAAGAAAGTAAATAACCTTATTTACATTTTGATTTCATGTTGACTTTACATCTGCTCACGGAAATGTAACTACATCCGGCTTTGAATACTAGCCCACACAATTACTCTGGCACTCCAGGGTTCGGTTTCCTGGGTATGAGCATTACTCTGTCCTCCTCCACACTCTGACACTCCTGTGAACACACTGAACGGTGACTCATCTGTACAGAGGATCTAATATGGCAGCTGATTAATCTATTGTTGCCTAAACCAGTTGGTGTGACATGTTGAAGGAGGATCACAGATTCTGTCCCTGAATGTTATATCATGATGCAGGCATTGTCTCTGATAACAGCACAGGTGGCGATCTCTCAAATGAATGGTTGAAGTGTCAGTTCTGCAACTATGACCATAAAATGTTAAGCTATTTCTTATTTTAATTCACCCCAAAACTTATACAATTCTACAATGCATCATTCATTCATTCAGGGAACCATGTTCCTGCAACCTACTCCTTGTCTGTACATGGTTGGAGATCTTGACACACGTCTTACGTTTTCCACTTGTTAGCATTCTCTACCCCAACTTTTAACTTACATATTGTAAAAGGACTATTATTTATTTAATATCAATGAAACAAATATATTTATTTAGTCATTTATTAGACGCTTTTATCCAAAGCGACTTACAAATGAGGACAACAGAAGCAATCAAGCAAGCGCAGACACTGACAAGATACGCGATACAGAACGAGACCAAACGCGATATCAGCACATATTTATTATTTATTTAAACCTAATACAGTATAAAGGTGCAGTTTATTTATTTATTTTTGATCCAGTGCTGTAAGAACAAGAACAACAACAACACTAGCTGCCAGGCAAAAAAAGTTACATACAGTGCTTTAAAAACGTTTTTAGTTTGTTCCTAAAGGTTTGCAATGAGCCCACTTATGGTATTTTCATAATAAAATAATGTATTAGGTTTAAATGATAAAATATAATTTAAAATTGTTATATAATTGTTAGCCTTTACAAATAATAGTCAGTGTTTTGTATCATATTTGATACACCAGGCCTGTGGAGTATATTGTGAGAATATGGAGCTCACACTCAAAGAGCATTTAAGTGCTTAGTTTTATAATCAAAGCTCCAGAATTTTCATTGTGGTGGGCAAAACAATGCAATGATAAATGAGATTCCTGGTTCCTCACAACATTAAAGGGGTCATATGATGCTGCTAAAAAGAACATTATTTGGTGTATTTGGTGTAATGAAATGTGTTTATGCGGTTTAAAGTAAAAAAAAACACATTATTTTCCACATACTGTACATTATTGTTTCTCCTCTATGCCCCGCCTTTTTTAAACGCGTCGATTTTTACAAAGTTTTTTTTTCCTAAAAAGCCTTTTAACTTCCTGAACAGTATGAACTATCAGTCAGAGGGCTGAAGGTATGTAGAAAATTGTGTACAACAGGTTCTAAACAAAATATTGATCATTTAGAGGTCTTAAAAAAAATCACGTATCAACTTTGATACAGTAGGCTTTATAGGGTTACACTGAGATTAAAACCTTCAGATCGGGTCAGTCAGATCAGATATTTAATTTCAGCACTGTGTCTTTAGGGGGAAATCAGCGTGAACTTGCTGGCCAGAAAAGTGCCAAGAAGCAAAGTGATGCGCAAAAAGGCAAGGAAAATGATGGTTTATCTGCTGCTGCCAGAAAGCAGAGGTAACCTACAATCCTAAAACACTAACAGAACTTGAGCTAGATGCAGCTTTCTTTTAATAATGAGGAAGAAACTCCCATTAATGCATTGCGTAGTTTCTGCAAGTATGAGAATTGGAAATTGTAGGTTAAAATCTGGGAATGTGGAACATTTATTATTGCTATTCATTTCCATGTATTCTTTTCCTTTTTAGAGATGCAGAAATAATGCAACAGAAGCAAAAGAAAACCAATGAAAAAATGGAATCTAAAGTCAAATAGAAGACATCAACAAACCCTTCGGACGATCCTAAGCTATTATTGCTGGTGTCATTAGGCTGTATTGGTTTTTGTTGTCTAGATTCAGCAGTACCATTGCTTGAACTTTGGTTTTAAACCTTTTTGTATTGTACTAATTAGGGTTGGCCAGGCATTTACTTCACTGTGTACAGGGGCCCGTTCTTCGTACGTTGCTTATTACATCCGAGATGAAATGTCACATCCAAGATGATATCATCGCGCTAATCAGGATCTGGCTAATTCGGTTCTTCGAACGCAGCTGTTGTTGATGATTAGTCTGGCTGGATTGAGTAATCTGAGATAATTGCGCGTTCATGGGTTGTTTTAAAAGGGGCTATGCATCGATGCTCAAAACCACGATCAGCAATGCAGCGATTGGCTGGCGGCAAGACAGCAACGTAATGACATCATATAATTAAAAAAGACACCAGACGAAAAACTTGACAAATTTTGGGACTTTAAGGAAACAGCCAAGCGAACAAAACTACATAAATGTTATATATAAATGAAATGTGCATTTTATTTAATTTTATTTTTTTTACATGATTCCCAATTTATATTCACAATTCTTAATATTGTACAGGCTTACATTTTTATTTCAATGAAGTAATTAGCAATTCATGTAATTTTATATTTGAACAGATTTGTTACGTGACAGCATTAAAGTTAAATAATTGTATGATAATAAATCTTTCAGCGAGTAAAACTGGTTGTCTATAGTATTAAAAACTACACATTATCATATTATCTTTAAATGATTACTTTAAATTATTGTCCCTGGATTAGTAGGGTACTCTTGTAATAAAAGTAGCGGTGGTGGCGGACAGATTTTAAGTATCAATTCTGCTTAAAAAGATGCAATCTAATCCTGTATACATGAAATAAACCTGCTCCCGAGCAGGTTTAAATTTACCGACCTGTTGCTATGACAGCAACTCCGGGATGAGCTTCGAGGAACCAAACAATCCAAGATCATGCCAAATCATCAATCAAAACCTGTGAAGAACGGGCCCCAGGTCTTACCTTTCTTGATTTAGTATTTACCATGTAAAAACCAAGAATAACAGACCCACAAAACCCATCTTGCTATTACGTACTCTTGTATTTTTATATCTCATTCGCTTTCCTTTACTCAAAATTGTTGAATAAAGTGTAGCTCAAATCGGAGTTTGATTTTTTGGTTTCAAAGACATCAAAATACTAGAGAACATTTTCTCCCTGCAGATTACAACAGATAAATGGCTTGCAGACCTTTGATTTAGGCTTTAAAAAAAAAAATCACATAATTTTTATTTAACACATCGTTAGAAACATTTACATGAACATCCTTCAACACAATAGTAATTTAATTATGACATAAATAAAAAGTAAATTTAAATAAACACTGAACCCTGAAGTGAATTTGATCATATGTAGGCAAATGTAAAAGTAAACATTTGATCAGTGTGCCTAAAAACACCAAGGACACATGAAACATCCAGAAATTTATAAAAACTGCTTAAAAGTGACTACCCGGAGAGAGAAAAAAAAAAACAAAATAAAAAACACTAACGAAGAACAGGATTTTAATTTTAAAAAGCATTTAAAAAAAAATTTAAACCAGATCTCGGCATGACTTAAACTCCACAGCAGTTGCTCAGCGTCTTCTTCCGTTTAGGACAACTCAGCTTAACCTGTGACTCTGACCTCCGCCCCAGTTTTGCATGTTTCTTGACTTCTCTGTGGTAATTTGAAGACATTTAAAGCCTGAAAACACTTCATGTGTTTTAGAATAAGCAAGAACTGGCGTGATAGCTTACCTTGCTAAATGTAAAACTGCCTCGATGACATTTGTCCCCTCTTTAGCACTTGCTTCACAGAACAGTGCATTATAAGCCTATAATATACAGCAAATTAGGACTGACATGATGGTTATTATACATTATTCCCATACAAATCGAAGACTCACCATAGCAAGCTTTTCCCCATGGAACGCGCTCACACAGCTTCCCTCTGGCCTCTCTGCCCTCAAATCTACCTTGTTCCCTATTATACACATTGGGATGTCCTCATCTGTTGACTCCTGTGAGGGAAAGTTTACAGGATTCAGTCTACAAATGATACAAAGAAAACAAACTCACTAAAATGTGTCACTGTACCCGAATCTGTTCCACCCATTCACGAACATTCAGGAAACTGCTCTCAGATGTGACATCGTACAACAGTAGCACTCCATGTGCTTTGCGAAAATATGACCTGGCGATGCTGCGGAACCTGTGGAAAAGAAACTAGTTTGTATACCTTTATGTTAAATGTAGCCCTTTAAAAGTAATGTCAACAAACTATCACTCAAAAGATTAGTTTGAGCTAAACGGCCACTGAAATTCAGCTTCGCCATCACAGCAATAAAGTACATTAAAATAGAAGAATTATTTTAAATTGTAATATTTCACAATATTGCCATTTTTACTGCATTTATGATCAAATAAACACAGCCTTGGGGAGCCTAAAAGATTTCTTAAAAAAAAAAAAAAAATCTTACCAACCCCAACTTTTTGATAAGTAGTGTATCTTTGGCATGCTGTTCATTACACAATGAAAAAAAAATCATAAGGTTTAAAACCTGGACATCCCACAAGAATGACCATATACAACTACAAATTGTATTAACTTGTTATTTTAAAAAAAAAACAATCCTCAAGAGAATCATTAATAATGTTACATATCAAGTAACATACTAAAAAACCCAAAATGGGAGCTTAATGTTTAAACCCTAGACCTGCATGCCTGCTAATATTCCATTAGTGTATTTACTGTAAACACATCTCCTGTTTGTTTATGCAAAGAGTCAGAATTTATTGTCTGTAGCGACATGGAACATGTGGTATATCAACTACATTGAAAACACAATATTTATTTAACAAGACAAGTTTGTGGCGGTTTTGTTTTTTGTAAAAAAAAAAAAAACAAATTTCAATAAACCATTTCGATTTTTTTTTTTTTAAGTATATTTAATAAGAAAACTATGTAATTTATTCCTGTGATGGCAAGGCTGAATTTTCAGCATCATTACCCCAGTCTTCGTCACATGAGCTTTCAGAAATCATTCTAATATGCTGATTTGGTGTTCAAGAAACATTTTTTAATCAGTGTTGTGCTGAATATGAAGTCCAAAAGAACAGCATTTATTTGAAAATATTTAGTAACATTATAAATGTCTATAATATCACTTCAATGTAATGCATCCTAGCTGAACACAAAATTGATCTTAAAGTTTTATATATATCTCTTACAGACTCCAAAATATGAATGTTAGTGTATGAATACAACAAAAAGGGATCATTTTCTGTAAAAGCAAAGCATGATACCACTAATGAAGATTAATATGCAACTTAACATCCATAATCAAGAATTTAAACGAAGCTTGTCTACACTTGGTTCCTAAGTGAAGCATATAACTGTACCTTTCCTGTCCAGCAGTGTCCCAGATCTGAAGGTTTGTTTTCTCTCCATCTACAAGCATCTTCTTGATTTGAAAATCAACACCTGTAAGAATGAACTTTGAGCTATTTGGATTCTCAATCGTACTGTATTCATATGGCAACAAAGCACATTCAAAAATGACACCATTGTATTTTCTCACCAAGAGTTGTTTGTATATCTCCTCTAAATTCATTAAGACTCAATCGTAGTAAAAAGCTGGATTTTCCCGACCCGGCATCCCCAGCCAACACCAGACGGTACACTGGAGCAAGATCTTCAGTGTCATGCAAGTCTTCAATTTGCTATAGAGAACAATTGTAAAGAGGCAGTCTATCACAGTGGTTCTCAACCTTGTTGACTTCAAGGCCATCCACTTTTCCAGCTGTTTGTCATTTACTAGATAACTACTCGTACTAAATAATGATTTAATTTTTTCCCCCATCCATCCATCTTTGCAATAATTTTATACCCAATAAAATATTTTAGTGCTTGCAAAAACTAGTTGTATATTCATTCAAAATGTATGCCTGTGAAAAACTAAGGCAGGCTACTGCTTATAATCAAAGCTTTTCACTTTTCTCAAACTACTTCGGCACTTATATTTTCTAGAATACCTAGCGAGTAAACAAGAGTTGCAAGAACTACCTTGACAGGAAAAGCAGACAACCGCCGCCGAAGTGAGGAGGATATTGAGCCAACTGTGCTACGAGCTACAGATCCCAAAGCTTCAGACTTCTGCTCTGACACCTACGAGACATTAGTTATTAAACCCAGCAATGAATTATACAGATATACACCTGTAAATTGTGAAAACTGAAGCCTTACCTCCAGCTCAGATGGAATAGAAGAGTAACTATGATGCACGGTCTCCACTGAATTATGGCTGTCGTCGCTGTCATAATTGCTGCCTGACATCGGCTCAGTTTCTGTCTGAATGGACACACCACTATCCAAATACTTATCAGCCCAGAACTTCACCAGGGCCATCGTGTCCTCTTCATTAGTAAAACTTAAAAAAAAAAAATATATATAATATAATATACAGGCCTTAACAAGAAATAATCTTGAAATTTTACTCTGTATATTTTTCTGCCAAGGTACAACTGCAACAAATACAGAGTAAACAGTATAATTACCCGCTCTGATTCATTGTACTCTGTCGAAGTGGTTTCATCTTCCTAGGAGGAACTTCATTTTTTGGTGACAGCTACAGAAGAGCAAACATTTTAATGAGGATTGTTATGGTGCACATTAAAATGAATTCCAGAAACAATGGTGTATTTCTGTACACTGGAAATCCAAACGTTTGATCATGGCTGCAATGAATACAGTTCCAACTTAATAAAAACCAATGAAATAGCTACCCGTCTTTTCATAGAGGCATTATCCTGGCTCAGTGCAGAGCGTAACCCATCATTGCTGTCATACAATGTTTTGTTCATTTCCCTGATGTGAAGAGGAGAAGTCATATTGTAGAAAGTCCATTTCTTCATTAGAATATTTTGAGTCATTTGACTCTTACAGAGAATGTCTGAACGGACTTACTGGAGGAATTCTATTTGGTTGGAATAAGACTGGTACTCCATCACCATCTTCTTAAGGTCATCGCTTTCTCTGAGAAGAAATCACATTAAGCTGTTTTTCTTAAATCACTTCTTAAGTCACATTGGAGGAGGCTGTGTTTAAAGAACCAGTGGCAGCATTCGCATTCACATATTTACACAAACATAGCTAAAATTAATTGAAGCATCAGTGTTCTCACCTCTCGTGTTGGAGTTTCTGGTCAGTGAAGGCATTCTTCAACCTGTCCAACTCAACCTGGAGAATGGAGACATTTATCTGGGCTTTCATAAGAGAACTTCTCAGCTCCTCATTCTCCTGCAGAGGAACACAAATGAAAGCTGATAAGATCACAAATGTTCTAATTTGCATTGCAAGTGTGCCAATTAGAGGTCTCCACGGGATCGATTTTTCTGTGCCGTTCCAACTAAAGATATATTGCTTCCTGTTCCTGCCTGCAAAATCCCAATTGTACATCTATATAGATTTTTCAGTCCTGTTGCACTATGACTTTCTAGCTCCAGTGTCATAGGCTTTTTTTTCCAATTCCCACACAAACATGAAGCTTCAGCTCACCTTGCTGCATTTTTCGCAGCAGGCAAAGGGAAGGTGCTTTCCTTTCCCCACTGAGAATATTCAACCATGCACCTTTAAACCATGTATTTTTGTTGTGCAATAGACATAACATTCTGTATCCTAAAATGAATTTGATTTACTTTTATTTTCAGATAATATTTTTTGCATGAGTCCCACAATCATATCTTTCTCCGGACTACACATCCGTATTCTTCCTCCCACACCCAGCAATTCAGTGTCTCGCACAACACTCAGTTGAAGATACTGCGGGAACACAGACCTCTAGTGCCAGCCCTTATTCTGAATTTAGTAGTTGGCAATGTCACTTTGTAAAGAAACACTATGCGCCTGCACACAAACCTATAGACTGAACACATAATACACACAACGTCACTGCTCAGCCCCCCAAAACACTAATGTCATGTGAATGAATGACCAAAATGCATAAAGTTTTCTTTTTAGTTGAAAAGTATTGGATGCCCCATTAGAAGTTGACATATTGGTCTTTATGTGATAGTTTCACCTCTGCCTCAAGTCTCCGCAAAACTTAATATTTTGAAGAATTTTGGGAACAAAGAATTGGACACCAGTACGAGACACTTCTCCGGATAAATTACCTTGCATCCGCAGAAGTCAGTCATACAATTCTGGCATACCTTAAAGGGAGAATTTTCATTTTTGGATAAACTATCATTTTAAGTAAAAATTGGCACTTTACCAGACTCTCCCCTTCTGTTCAAATAATTTAAAGTGCACTGCATGTGGTAAAAGGAATATCAGATTCATACCTGCATCAGATCGCTATTCTGTGCTCTCAATTTGATGGCATCTTCCCTGGGGCTGTTTAATTTCAACTCCTCTTGATATTGCTACAATTTGAGACAATGTAAGCAACACAATGAAAGTAACACAAAAATAAAGAAACAAAAGACATTAAAATAAGAATCCTACATTATTCTCTCACCTTTGTGAGCCTCTCTATTGTCGTGTTCAGATCTGCCAGTTCATTCTCATGCTTGATTTGGAGCATAGCAATGGATTCGTCCAATTTCTTTTGCTCCTGTATGCATGAAACCCAAGAAGAGTGTTTTCCTTATATGCACAGGCCTAATAAAGAGGCATTTACTAGCGCTCATAGAGAAGCCTTTGTGCACACAGAGTCAGGCTGGCCTTCCTGTTAAAAACATCTCACTGGGCTACAAGAATAAAGGTGAACCACAGAGTAAAAAGCTGAACCTGAAATCCTGCTTTTCATTTAACAAGACAAAATTACATACATAAATGGCACACATTTACATGCACGATATGAATACATGCACACATGCGTAAATGTGTGTGTTTAAACATGTTAATCTGTATTGGTATCAGTGTTATTGTTAACTAAAACTACTAAAAACAGTTTGATAATTGAAAAAGTGAAAATTCAACTATAAAAATGTACATGGAAAAATGGTAATGTTGCCTTGGAAACTGCGAAAATAATAATAATAATAAAAAAAACCTACAAGATGTAGTAAAATAAGTACTAATATATATTATATATATATATATATATATAGTATTAAAAGAACGATAATTAAATACACAAGGATCTGTAGTACTTAAACAACATGTATTTGTATATTATCAAGAGATGCAGAAAAGTATTGCCAACTTTTGCATTAATCTTAAATTTGTAATATTCAGTAAATGTACACAAATGTGCCAGTTCATAATTATAATCACTGCACATCAAACTTTTATAACTTCTCACCTCTTCCCTGACCCTTTCTTCTGTGCGGGCCAGTTGCTGCTGCAAGTCCTCCTCCATCTCTGCTAACTGATTGCTGGTCAGTTCCTCTGTCCTGTCGACATCAAAAAGCAAAAGGCATAGCCTTTCAGAACCAAACAGCAACTTTAAAGTCGTTTTATCCAGAAAGCAGTTTGAAACAACCAGCCTTGGTCTTCGGATACCCTTTAATCCATCCAGGTGCACCTACATCCAGATCTCAAAAGAAATGTTCCCTGAGGAGCTACTACTGGAGAGATGAAATACTCCTTTAAGCTACACAGTCTTATCGTACAGTTGAGCAAACCTCTGACGAAAGGGAAGGGAGGAACGAATGTAGGGCTCTTGAGAAGCCGTAACTTTGTAAGGTGGACCGGAGGTGAAACAAACAGCGCTAAACACACAGTAAAAGGCCTGGAATATGTCTCACTGTGAAAACAGAGCACTCCAACTGCATCCACACCTACAGAACCACATAAATAGTTTTGAGAAATGCAAGGAGAATGAAAAGCTTAGTAACTCTAGCCTAATTTTCAATTTCCTCCTTCCTTATAAATGGCAGAACTTTCCTTTTTAATAATGAAAGCTTTATACTTGAATCCATTAAACACTTTAAAAAAAAAAAAAAAAACACTTCCTGGACA
>NW_015652995.1:1504057-1506007 GCF_001515625.1 Sinocyclocheilus rhinocerous
AAAAAAAAAAAAAAACACTTCCTGAACAGAAAAAAAACCCCAGACCAGTTCCTCTGTCCACCATACAATGTAGTATATAGGAAATTCACAATTATATTAAAAGTGGATTCATTAATCTGACATTGTACAATCTTTCTGTACATACTGCAATACTGTATCCAATTCTGTAATAGTCTCAATCCCACTAGAAAGCCTGAAAACATCCAAGGAAGCTGCAAAATGACAATTTAAAATAAATATGATAATTAAAATGCTTAAATGGCTTTTGCCATTAAAATTGCCTTTAATTCTTTAAAAAGAGTTTTTGCTCTTTCAAAATGTGCATGACATTATATCAAGGTGCAATTTTTGTCCTTCATAACATCTCAGCTGGTCAAGACAATCTGAAAGAGCCAAACCAGCTGTTGTAAATAGTGATTCACCACAGCAATTCGAAAGTAAACAAAAAAAGTAAACAAATATCCTATTGGCATTCTTTCTGAATGTAGGCCTATATTATTATTTTTTCCTTATCTCTCTTTGGCTGTGTCATTGTGCAAACAGTGCACCACACCTAGGCCTAAGTCTTAGACTAACTCGAGCATTTACATGATTTAGTCATCGTTAACTTTTAGCCTGCCTCAGATACTTTGACACACACGCACATTAACTGAGAGGAACCTTATTATTTACGTTACCATAGCTGGATATGAGCATCGTGTTGATGTAACTATGTCACCTACTGTTTGTCACTTGATGTAACCTAAAAAAGAAACAAGATGATCACAACCATTGCGGCTAGTGAAATATAAGCAAGGATGACAGAGTCGTATACCAACAATGGCCACATGATGGCAGCATTATAACAGCAAAATTAAGAGCGCCTGTGAGTCGATGGCTCAAATCTCTTTTAAGGTGCTATATTGAGAAAAAAGAGAACCTATGAAGCCTAATAATTTGCATAAAAGTTCTAAGCTGACCCCTTGAGTGGTAGGCTATATATGGTGACATAAAACCACACACACACACACACACACACACACACACACACACACAAAATATGATAATTAAAATGCTTAAAAAATGGCTTTTGCCATTAAAATTGCCTTTAATTCTTTAAAAAGAGTTTTTGCTCTTTCAAAATGTGCATGACATTATATCAAGGTGCAATTTTTGTCCTTCATAACATCTCAGCTGGTCAAGACAATCTGAAAGAGCCAAACCAGCTGTTGTAAATAGTGATTCACCACAGCATCCCAGCTGAATTCTGGAAATGCACACCTTCGTAGACTGGTCTCGAGTTGTTCACTCTCCATCCCGTGCTCTTTGCTCTCAACCACAAGAGCCTTGATGAGGTTCTCATATTGCTGCAGTAACAGCTCATCTGATGTGGCGTGGATCTGTTCATACATCTCCCTCAATTCATCCCACTGCCTGCAGACACACAAGCAGCACAATACAATATATACGTGAAAAGATAAAAAAAAAAAAATAATAATAATAATAATAAAATCCAGTTGTGAAGGCAGATATTGGCATGATTGACAAAAAAACAAAACAAAACAAACAAAAAAAAAACACCAACGTTTCTGAAGAGTCATTTTGATGTTTTTGTTTAAATAAAATCCAGTTGTGAAGGCAGATATTGGCATGATTGACAAAAAAACAAAACAAAACAAACAAAAAAAAAACACCAACGTTTCTGAAGAGTCATTTTGATGTTTTTGTTTTTTTAAGGTCAAAAATGTTTTAGTGGGGTAACCATCCAGAAATTATAAACGGGCCTACCCCTCACAGGAAACTTTCTGCATTTTTAGATTTTCTAAAAACTTCATTCTGTGTGATTTATTAGCTTGTTTACCCGTGGGGACCCAGGTGAAAAAGACGTAGTATTAAATGTAATAAATAGTATTAATAAATAGTATTAAATATACTTGAAATTCAAGTAGTATGTTTATAATACATTTGTAT
>NW_015652995.1:1506088-1514474 GCF_001515625.1 Sinocyclocheilus rhinocerous
ATCTGAATTTGAGAAAAAAAAAAAAAAAGGTTGGCATAATGTTTTATACACATATAAACATATGTTTTAAAGTATCAAAGTCCCAAAAAAACATGGTTAAGTAGCCCAAGTATAAAAACAAACATAGGCCTACATTTTATTTTAAAGAGCATGTTTCGACATTATGAAACGCAAGCTTAGGCCAAATTCAGTAACCCTAAGAAAATTCGATATTAGGCCTACAAACAAACAAACAAACAAACAAACAAACAAATAATGATAGGCTACTTAACTATTTACCTTGAAAATGTTTGAAAACGATATAAAAACGTAGGCCTAAAAATATATTATAAAAGTATATTAAAACTAGATTATCGTCTCGGAAAAACTTTTTTTTTAAAACCCATGTACACTGGCTTCTGTTTTGTCAGTAAATGTTTATATAATAAGTGAATCTAAACTTCACAAGTTAAAATATACCTTCCCAAATAAAAGGCCACATCTCCGTCTAATGCGTTTTCAAACTCAACCCAAGCGCTTCTCTGAATTTGCAAACTATTTCCCAACAAAGCCAAATTGAGGGCTTCGGAAACTTCCTGAAAGCTTGACGAAAAATCGCTGAAATTAATGTATCCGTCCCCGTCCAGATCAAACTTGTTGAATAAAGTCCTGATCTCGTCCGCAGGCACATTAAGCTCTCGACAAACACTGGTGAAGTCCTCGTATTCGACTCTTCCCGACTTATTCCCATCACATGCTGCAAAAAGTCTCCGAAGGTCAGCTTGGTTCATATTTTCACTAGACGAGGACAAACAAACTAACTGTAATCCAAAATACACCCGTGTACAACGATAAGGCTCCAAAAACGATAAAAAGTGATAAAAAGACGAAAGGAGAAGACGAAAGTGTGAAGAGGAACGAACGCTAAAGACTCGTGATCTAACATGTACATCACCAACAGGTGCGCAGAAACTTCACGCTGAAACCAGAGGCAGGTTAGATAAAGGCATGATTGGATGATCGCTCATTATCTCGCCTTGTAACAAGTTGAACTCAAGGTAGTGTGCCATTGGATAGTGATGGGAGGTAGGCGTGCTGTAAAGTGTACAACAATCTGAGAACCAGCCCACA
The DNA here is from genome assembly GCF_001515625.1 of Sinocyclocheilus rhinocerous. Lineage (NCBI taxonomy): Eukaryota > Metazoa > Chordata > Actinopteri > Cypriniformes > Cyprinidae > Sinocyclocheilus > Sinocyclocheilus rhinocerous. The sequence continues at coordinate 1,507,199 of NW_015652995.1, forward strand.
TTTTGGTCTAGCCAGCTAAAACTAGCAAAAAACAGCCAGAAGACCAGCCTGACCAGGGGTGCGTGCCGCAGACTGGGAGAGGACTAAACACATGTGTGATGTCATTTTATTCGTGTTTTCTATTAATCACAAATATAAAAATTATATTATTATTAAAAATAATAAAATTAAAAGTGAATAAAATAAAAAAATCACATTTTTAACATTTACAATGTACAAACGTTTCTCAACTATTATTAAGCATTGCCATATTTAAAATATGTTGTTTAATATGTTGTTCAGTTTTACTTAAAAGGTTATGCTACTTTGGTTGATTAGGCTGTTGTTCATTACATGATACATTAATTGTAATAAGCTAGGTGCTTATAAATTTGTTCAAGCATGACACCTTTATTTTCTAATATATATTTCTGAAATTCCCACAAGGATTTCAACATCATATATGAAAAAAACAAAACAAAACAAAAAAAAACTGGCGTTTAATTGTGTTTAAATTCAAAAACACACTGATTAAGCCTGATTGGTTCCAGAGCCATTGAACGGCTCTGATTGGTTCGTATGATAATGAGCTCACCCCAGAGAGCTTCGTATATAAAATATGATGTGCGTGCAAATGTCTCTTGAATGTGAATATAAGTCTAAATTTAAACAGTATTATATAGAGCGGCCGCGATCGTGTCTCTTTAGGGCACTTGGAGGAAACCACGCAATTCATATGGATTACTTTGGCGATGTTTTTTTGCGATTACAACTTTTTGAAACGTGAACATCTTTGGTGAATCTTCTTTCATCGGAGGGACATAAATCTCTCAGATTTTTATTAAAATATCTCAGCTTTTCTTTTCAAGATGAACGAAAGTCTTAGATGGTTTGGAGCATCTTAAGGGTGTGATGACAGAATTCAAATTGTTTTGGGGGAACTATGAAATTAATTAGAAAATATAGCGGTATGTTCTTATTTTTACCAGCTTCTGCAAGCGTGTATGGCGTCTGGCTTTTGGAACCTCACTGTGACTTCAGGTAAGATGTAATTAACGTTATTTGTTTGTGCCAGTCGTGTTTTTGACACATGCATTGGCAGAAAAAAATAAATAAAATAAAATTAGTCATTATAACATGTACAACATTAACATTCTTTTATTTGCAAAATGAAGTTGTGTATTTATTTATTTCTGAGGGACCTCAATTTAGGTCCCCACCGTGACACGAGTCCCCATGAGTCTGTGTGTATTCAGGTTTAAGTCCCCACCAGAAAGAATAGAAAGGTACACACACACACACACACAAGTTGGGTTTCTATGTTTTATGGGACATTCCATAGACATAATGATTTTTTTATACTGTACTGAACGACACACACAACTGGTCAAAAGTTTGGAATAATTTTAATTTCCTTACCAAGTCTCTTACCAAGGCTGAATTTATTTTGTTAAACATACAGTAAAGGCAGTAATATTATTACATTTTCATATTGTTACAATTTAAATAACTGTTTTATTTTAAGATGTAATTTATTCCTGTGGTAGCAAAGCTGAATTTTCAATCTTCAGTGTCACGTGATCCTTCAGAAATCATTATAATTTGGCGCTCAAAAACATTTCTTCTTATTACCGGTATTAATGTTGAAAACAGTTTTCCTGCTTAATATTTTTGTGGAAATTCTGATATAGTGCCATTCAAAAGTTTGGGGTAAGTATAAAAAACTTTTATTCTGCAAGGACGCTTTAAATTGATCAAAAGTCACAGTAAAGACATTTATAATGTTACAAAAGATTTGTATTTCAAATAAATACTTTTTATTTATCAAAGAATCCAGAAAAAGATGTATCACTGTTTCTTCAAAAATATTAAGCAGCAAAAACTGATTTCAACATTAATACGGATGATTGTTAATAATTGAGCACTAAATGAATGATTTCTTAAAAGATCACATGACAGTCAAGACTTAAGCAATGGCTGCTGATAATTCAGCTTTACCATCACAGGGATAAATAACATTTTAAAATGTATTACAATAGAAAACAGTTATTTAAATAATAATAATATTACTGTTTTCCCTATATATTTAATTAAATAAATGCAGCCCTGCAGTTATGGGACTCTATTTAAAAGCATAAAAAAATATTTTTTACCAGCAGTGTGTGCAACAGTTTGATGCCACTGTAATAGTTCTATGCCTCTGCAAGTTTCAAAACTGTAACAATAACTGACACAAATAATGTTGAATCAGTAAGAATCAGTGGTTTTATTTCGTTTATTTAAAAAAATTAAAATTAAAGTGCTTTTATGTACAATATAATAAAAACAACAAAACAGTAGTGATATATAATACAAAAAAATACATTTCACAACAGTTTTTTTTTTCTTTACATTGGCAGCAAAATGTACAAATACACCTTTACATTAAAGTTTACAAGACATTAACTTACAATAGGTCAGAGCATCTTGGTGTGCCATTATAGGGAATGTATCTGAGCATTTAAGAGTGTAGCAGACTACTACAGTCCAGTAACTCTTATGTCTGAGTCAGTTCAGCACTGAAATATGACTATATGACTTTCTATACTTGACTAAATCTACTGCTTGTAGGTAGCAGCTGATGTACAGTGAAGTTTTCACATTGTCTACTCTGTAAAACGGCACGCTAATGATAATAATCAGATGATGTACTGAAAAACATAAGCAAATTTGCTTACATTTTAAATTGTTTTTGCATGATATTTTGAATGTGATTTTCAAACAGAGGTCTGAGTATATGTAAAACAGTTATATTATTATTACAAATACATCGTTTTTTTCTCTCTCTTTTTTGTGCTTTAAATATAGTCGGTAAGTGTTTTGTGTGTGTAAATATATATATTAGGGACCTCTGTAGATATTAATTAGCACAGTGGACTTGCAGTGGACTGTTGCACAGATGACCATTCAATATACAGTGGTTTGCGACTTTACATGTTCTAGGTAATTCTATGTGTAGTCCACCAGAGCAGACATGCATGTGAGGTTTGCTTTTTGTTCACGTGTTTGAGTCACAAAAAGGCTACAATATTACATTTGCTTGCCCGCATACCCTTGGAGTCACAAAATCTAGCTCGGAGGCATTAACAAAATTCAATTGGTACTTGCTACAGCAATGTCAAGAGAATATTAATTCCCTGACACTTTCATTTGAACCATTTCCACATTCTGTGCAAATACAATAGGAAAAAAAAAGAATTGTAATGCATTCTGGTAAAAAAAAACAAAAAAAAACATTAAAAGCCGTTCACTACCTCCCCTTACAAATACAATTATACAACTTTGTGATCAAAGTCATGAAGTCATAAATGTCCCGTTTTCAAACATTCAGCACAAATTTAAATAAGACACAATGTTTCTATTGACAGAATAATTTTGGAACACTTTCAATCAATACATAACTACATTCACAATACAGATGTTTGTGTGATCTTTAAAGATCAATGGCAATCAAATATTACACACTTGGGTGGTGCAATATACAATGCTTGTCTTTGGGAATTTTACTGGAAATATGTTGATACTGGAAATAGACATTTTTTTTAAATTGTTTTTTGTGTGCGTGTTGTTAATATACATTTTTATACATTTTTACATGGATTCTTATGTTGATTTTATGCTATAGTAACTTACATTTGTGTCTTGTTTTGTTGTTTCCATCCCCATTGCTTTGCAGCAACCAAGTACTGTACTGTACTTTTTTTTAATTTTTTTTTTTATTCGATCCAGTATGACACTCTTGGCAGCTGATGATTTATAACTGACTGTTTCATATACCTATATGTCATTGCTCCCACCCAAAAACATCTGTTAGCCTGCTTTGACTTAAGGTGTTACAGTGAACATGGCACTTTTTCATGGAAAAAAATCTGCTGGTCACTTTACACTCTTCGGGAGCATAGATCTCATAGCTTAGCGTAAAATTGGCATGTAAAGTCTTAACCACAAGTTTTCATTCTGTCCGAATGCAAATTCATCATTCAAATTTACAACATGGCAATAAATATCTTTAATCTGGACAAAGTACACTTTCGATTCAAGAGAACAGAGCTCTTGACAGATACAAAGAGATCTGAAATGGTTCACTAAAATCTTTTGGCACAACAACCAATTTGAATCAGTAAACCTCAAGAGACGTTTGGTCACTTCCATTGACTGTATTATGCACTACTTCAAGGGATAGTTCAGCTGAAATTGAAAATTCTGTCATCATTTACTCACTCTCATGTTGTTCTAAACCTGTATGACCTTCTTTCTTCTGTGGAACACAAATAGAGATATTTTGAAGAATGTTTCTGCTGATTTTGTCCAAGTGGGGTCCAAAACAACACTTGAAACCATTGATTTTCATTTGACATTTGGAGTGTGAGTAAATGATGGCAGAATTTTCATTTTTGCGTGAACTGTCGCTTTAAATCAGTGGTTCTTAAAAGGGGCCTCAAAATGACTTCAAACAATTAAAAATAATTAAATAATTAAACATTAAAATAAGTAAAACAAACTAACAATCAAGTTATTTCTATTCAATTCACCCCCTGTTTTTTGTCTTTGAAGAACCAGAATTCCAAAAACTTGGATATATGAGAATTTAACTTTTTAGATTTCTAGACCTGGAAAAGTCATGTAAATTAATAAAAACGTATAACTCCATGGGCATTTTTTTTTTATGAATACAATTTTTCAGACAGAAATTAATCTAGTAAATCTAGTCAATCACAAACAACTGGAAAAGTCATGGGATCCTCAAATGATGTTCTGGACTATGGGGGGCTTTGGAGTCAAAATGACTGAGAACCACTGGTTTAAATGGTCTATCACTGGTAGCAACTGAATTTGGTTGGGGGTATAAGGAACATAGAGTTATTCAAATTCCTGCATCTTCAGAATGTAATTTGTGCCTTGGACATACTCATAGTATTGCTAACATGCCTTCTTTGGAGTTCTCTACACACTGAAACCCCACTGTGGGCACTTTATATGCCTCAATCTCACTTGCATACTTTTACGTGTGTACCTCTGAGAAGCGGTGTAGAATACTGAGGTCGTGGCATCACTTATTGTACTAGGACAGCCGTGTGCTGTTTGTTAGCTCTCTACAAGATGCTTCTCCTTTATGTGATTTGCATAGTATGCCTGCTATGTGCTGAGGTCGTGATGATATACTGTGCAAAGGTTTTGCATATATCATCAAAGCTTTTGATGCACCACTACGCCTTATATTGTGTTGAAATGTCAGCTAATCATCTCACGTCAGGCACTATGTTTAGCAGAGAGACCATTGTAGACTAAAGTTTGAATTTTCGTTTTCTCGTTCACAGGACGACCAACTCTACGTGGCAGACCGAGGGATGAGATGGGAGCATGACAGGTTAGTGAACCCTGAGGGCATCGTATTGCTTTCACACAGATGCCACCAGACATTTTTGGACGGACCGGGCGGGACGACCAGATCAGCGTGTCTCACAATGCCCACTATTATTTTTCAAAGTGTACTCTAGGCCTTGCGTCCCGCTCAGCGTGGCTCTGGGTGCTTCACAGACTTGGCAGTGACTGAGAAATGTGAACAGATCACCAAGACAAAATGAGAGGAGACAAAGTGCAAAATAAAACCCAGTGATGGTACGTTTCCAGTCATTTTCAGTCTGTCCCTCCCTTGGTGCTGTTCAGTTCAGAGGCCACTTTTTTTAAAACAGTCATCCCAAACAGACTTAAACGATCGAGTCTTTGATCTCTGAGCCCAGTCGCACTCGAGGCCGTGGACAAGTCGGCGAAATCTCAACGTGGCTCTCCTTTAAGTTCAAAGGTCTCTTTTCGGATTCTGAGAAGCTCTTGCTGTTCTCGGGTGAGGAGCATTCGTGGGTGGGAGTGCTGCAGATGTAGTTATCATTGAGCGTCTGGTAGCCCTTGTGGTCAGACACAGAGGGCGGGATGTTGTTGCCATTTAATGGAAGGCTTTCCGTGTGCTTCCCTGGAATTCGCGGTTTCTTCTGTTGCATGTTGGGGCACTCGCCTTCCTTCAGCATTGACTTCATCCTGTCTCGGTTCCTGTACGCCACGAACAGCGAAAGGACCACCAGGGAAAACACGAGTAAGGCACACACAACGATCAGCTCATTCCAGTATGTTTTGGTTTTTTGCGGCGACCATGTTTCCCCGGGCAGAATAATCGCTTCCCCTTGGGGTACCAACTGCATTCGGGAACGTCCAGTCAGGGTGGTGATTTCGTGCTCCGCTTTGATGCAATAATTGGCCAGAAGTTGTCGGTAGCCACCTTCTTCTGACCAACATTGGTAGATCTCCTCCCTGTCCACTTGGGCTACAACCACCAGCCCGCCGTCAGGACTAGGGTAGACAAAATGCTCGGCGGTATGACTGTACTCCCATCGCCTCTCAGCCAAGTTGGATCGCAGCTTGCAGGGAAGAACCGTAAATGTGTTGGCTGGTATTTGTAGCACATGGCATGATGGAACACCTGTGGGTTAGATGGTCTTATTAGTTACTAATAAATCAAACATTTATCTCGCATATTAGCAAACCACCATGCAACCACTTCAATTACTTACAGTCTATCAGAGCGCGTTGCCGGAGGCGCTATGTAAATGCGTTTGGTCATGCCACATTCCACAGTGCTTTTGTAACTGTAACAGCTTGTCTTAACCTCATGCACTCTATACAGCACTTTGTGGTTTGTTGGAAATAAGTTCTTCAAATATTGATTCATATGGGGCTTAGGTATTGTAAAACATGGCTGTTACTCACGTGGTGGAGTTGGTTTTGCAGAACGGGGGCTAGCAATTATCATTTTGCACACTGCAGTGTTGGCGTCATCTACATCTTGTTGCCACTGACTATAAAGAAAAGAGCAGGAGTAAGACGAAAATTCAATTCATCTGTTCAAGTCTGGGATCAGTATGTTTTTTTTTTTTTAAGAAATTAAAACTTAATTTTCAGCAAGGACACATTAAATTGATCAAAAGTGACAGCAAAACATTTTTAATGTTACAAAAGATATGATGTTCTTTTGAAGTTTCTATTCTAAGAATCCTGAAAAAAAATTATTGTGGTTATTGAGAAGCAAAAACTGTTTTCAACATTGATAATAATAAGAAATGTTTCTTGAGTACCAAATCAGTATTATAAAGTATCATGTGAAGTATCATGTGACACTGAAGAAATGGCTGCTAAATGTTCAGCTTTGCCAGTAATACTTATATAAAATTATATATATATATATATATATATATATATATATATTGCA
>NW_015652995.1:1515746-1522179 GCF_001515625.1 Sinocyclocheilus rhinocerous
AAACTGTTTTCAACATTGATAATAATAAGAAATGTTTCTTGAGTACCAAATCAGTATTATAAAGTATCATGTGAAGTATCATGTGACACTGAAGAAATGGCTGCTAAATGTTCAGCTTTGCCAGTAATACTTATATAAAATTATATATATATATATATATATATAATGCATGTTTTACTTGCTTAATTCATTTGAATGTTTTTGGAGGACATAAAGATTAAAAATATACAGCTTACAAATGTCCTGATTATTATAATTAAGGGAAAAAACAGCCTTATTTAAAAAAAGAAAAGACATTTCTGTAACAAAAACTTTACAACCAGTAATAACCAGTAAATCATTTCTGTTAAAATATTAACACTAACTATAAAGATAACTATACTAGCGTCCACACCAGCGGACGATATCCTCTGTTTATTCCAAGCACACGCTCGTCTGCCACTTTAAATTCTCAAGCTCATTATAGCAGGATTGATTCTGATTGGCTGTCAATGTTTTTATCGTTCATCAGCTGGAAAAAAAATCGTTCAAACATTTTTAATGTTACAAAAGATATGATGTTCTTTTGAAGTTTCTATTCTAAGAATCCTGAAAAAAAATTATTGTGGTTATTGAGAAGCAAAAACTGTTTTCAACATTGATAATAATAAGAAATGTTTCTTGAGTACCAAATCAGTATTATAAAGTATCATGTGAAGTATCATGTGACACTGAAGAAATGGCTGCTAAATGTTCAGCTTTGCCAGTAATACTTATATAAAATTATATATATATATATATATATATAATGCATGTTTTACTTGCTTAATTCATTTGAATGTTTTTGGAGGACATAAAGATTAAAAATATACAGCTTACAAATGTCCTGATTATTATAATTAAGGGAAAAAACAGCCTTATTTAAAAAAAGAAAAGACATTTCTGTAACAAAAACTTTACAACCAGTAATAACCAGTAAATCATTTCTGTTAAAATATTAACACTAACTATAAAGATAACTATACTAGCGTCCACACCAGCGGACGATATCCTCTGTTTATTCCAAGCACACGCTCGTCTGCCACTTTAAATTCTCAAGCTCATTATAGCAGGATTGATTCTGATTGGCTGTCAATGTTTTTATCGTTCATCAGCTGGAAAAAAAATCGTTCTGAAAGTGATTCCAGCGATATTGTTTCTCTGTGCCTTTATCGTTATAGCTGTGGTGTGGACCACACTGCCATTCTTTAATATTGAGAACTATTTTTAGAACTATATCGTTATCTTTATAGTTATCGTCCTTGGTGTGAACAGGCCTTAAGGAAAATATTCAAACAATTGTTTTTTACTTTATGGTTACACCACAGTGTACCGTAGTTCTCATTAATTTGTGTTTTGTGAAACAAATCTATATGACAATGGTTTAAATTTGTGTTTTAATACAGGTTTAAACTTATTATAAGGATTGAAGTGCAACAGTCGGATGCTAGAGCAAGTAATGGAAATGTACTAACCTCTTAGTTGGCGCATGTTTGATATTTGAACACTGCTTCCCTGTCCAGGCACAGTAAGGATCTCTAGACAGCACACACTCTCCACAGCTCTGGTAGTTGGAGCAGTTGGCTAGAGTTTCTTGAGTACCAAATCAGTATTATAAAGTATCATGTGAAGTATCATGTGACACTGAAGAAATGGCTGCTAAATGTTCAGCTTTGCCAGTAATACTTATATAAAATTATATATATATATATATATATATATATATATATATATAATCCTCTGTTTATTCCAAGCACACGCTCGTCTGCCACTTTAAATTCTCAAGCTCATTATAGCAGGATTGATTCTGATTGGCTGTCAATGTTTTTATCGTTCATCAGCTGGAAAAAAAATCGTTCTGAAAGTGATTCCAGCGATATTGTTTCTCTGTGCCTTTATCGTTATAGCTGTGGTGTGGACCACACTGCCATTCTTTAATATTGAGAACTATTTTTAGAACTATATCGTTATCTTTATAGTTATCGTCCTTGGTGTGAACAGGCCTTAAGGAAAATATTCAAACAATTGTTTTTTACTTTATGGTTACACCACAGTGTACCGTAGTTCTCATTAATTTGTGTTTTGTGAAACAAATCTATATGACAATGGTTTAAATTTGTGTTTTAATACAGGTTTAAACTTATTATAAGGATTGAAGTGCAACAGTCGGATGCTAGAGCAAGTAATGGAAATGTACTAACCTCTTAGTTGGCGCATGTTTGATATTTGAACACTGCTTCCCTGTCCAGGCACAGTAAGGATCTCTAGACAGCACACACTCTCCACAGCTCTGGTAGTTGGAGCAGTTGGCTAGAGGGATTTCAACCAGCCCAGAATAGCTGGACACAAACAACAGCCCCTGTTGGAAATGCAAACACAACAGAAATAAGACACCTTCTCAGGACGTCCACTCCTTAGGACAGCCTATCTACAGATAGATCCAGTGTAGAAAGATGCTTGGTATGCATACAGTAAATGCTAATACATGATAATTGCACTGACAGAGGTAATAAGCCTTTTTAAAATAGTTCTTATGGTGTAACACAAACAGCTGAAGAATAGACTGAGTAGTATACAAACAGAACAGACGCTGTTTGTTTCCCATCTGTTCACAGTTCCTCAGAGAGGAAACAGGGATGCAATTATCTCCCTTCCAGGCCTCACTATCTCAGTGGCTGAAGGGTCCCTTTGCCTGCCACGCTGTCACTTCATTAATGCATCATGCTCTCCAGTGTGCATAACAAATGCAAATAGGATGAGTTAAAGAGTAAAATGAAGTACCTTCTCATCATCCAGTTCGATGTGTTGTACAGACTGAGGCTCGGGGAAAATCACCAGCTCTTCAATGATATACATCTTGTGCTTAACGTTGATGGCTTTGTGAATTCTGCCGTCATCTGAAACATAACACAAGTGATGTGAGATTATGTACTCAAGAGCCTGGGCCATTTTGTTAACAGGTAGCATAACATTAAGTATACTGCAAGTTGTGACAAGTAGAAAATGGGCTTTAGTAAGAAAATGGGAAAATGATCCGAACTTACTGGTAAATGAAGCTAACTATGAAACCAAAACAAGATTAGACAAGAGTCAATACTCTTACAAATGGATTGCCGCAATAAGGGATATTCATTATTTTGCAAATTTCTCCACCACGACCCAACACAAGCAATATTTAGGCCTAAATTTGAGATTTATGCATTTGAATTGCATATAAAATTTCCATCTATTTAGATTACACAATTTTAACAGAAACTAATGAACTTTGTGATGCATATTTGTCAGTCATACATAAATGAAACAGGTCAGATTTCCACACACACACACACACACACACACACACACACGCACACACACACACACACAGTCATGGCATAGTTTATCATGAACTATTAGCATCTTTTTGATTTAATTGCAATAGTCATGCATTCACAATGAAACCTTTAATTGTGAAAATAATTACATTTATTCCTTTAAAAACTATGAACATAATTAAAATATATCTAGCTGTGGAACAAGCAATATTCAATTAGAAAATGTATAAGATTGTAAAAAATTTTATTTATTGATAAATATATAAAACTGCTTACTGTGAAGTTAAAGCACATTTTGTTTATTAGTACTATTACAGAGGTCTTACCTGTTTAAATTATGTGTGACTGAAAAATATGCATCACATTAGGTTTATTAATTTGTATATGTTAAAACTGTGTAATCCAAATAGATGAAAATTTCATATGTAATTAAAATTTGTGTGTAAATCTTTTCCTGGTTTCACTCTGCTATGCTGAAAGAATGTTGGTAACCAAACAGTTTCTGGTTCCCATTGACTTCCGTAGTATGAAAAAAATATTATGGAAACTGTACCAGAAACTGTTTGGTTACCCACATTCTTCAAAAGATCTTATTTTGTGTTCAGCAGAAGAAAGAAACTCATACAGGTTTGGAACAACTTGACCTGGCACAGTTTAACTGAGACTATTAGGTCAAGCCTAGTCTAGATTTACTGAGATTGCTGAGCTTTATATGCGTATATGGTGGTCTAAGACCTCACCTGTGCCGATGAAGAGCACATCGTATGTCTTGTGGAGAGCCTGTACTCGGTGTACAGCGAGCTGCGTGTAGCGCACGTTTCGTTTGAGCAGCAGAGGCTGGCTGCGGATCACGCTATCCATGAGGAAGTGGTCCTTCACAAAGTTCAGCACTTTATCAGGCATGTGCAGGGAGGAGGAGATCCCTTGGGCACGGGCCGTGTTAGTGATGCACTGCAGGAAGATGGAAAAAGACGCCTCAGAAACAATGCACAATACCTCTATCGCTCTTCTTCTAACTGCAATCAGTGATTTTTGGTGAGTGGCAGGCAAAATCAATGTAACTTTCAACACAAACACTAATGTCAAAGTGTGATTGAAAAGATCTTGTACTCAGATGACCTGAACTCACGGTCGAACAAACTTTTTTCTAGATACTTGGTAGCTAGAACTTTAATGTGAAATTCTCATTACAACCGATCACCAATATGCAATATGTTCTACATACAAGTCACAATGAAATCAAAATTGACAATTCTTATTTTTTATGCAGTGTGTATTAGAAATGATTTATCTGTGCACATCTTTTTTTTTTATACGTTCGCAATGACATCTCTTCTCTGATGTCACTATTAACGTCGTGAAGAGGGCAATAATTCCTTCATTGCAGTGACCTGTCACTCTCACATGAGATTACAGAAATTACCAAATGACAACCATGCTATCAATTCCCATTTAATAAAATCTCGTTCCGTCCGTCCGTCGGCCTAAATTTGAGATTTATGCATTTGAATTGCATATAAAATTTCCATCTATTTAGATTACACAATTTTAACAGAAACTAATGAACTTTGTGATGCATATTTGTCAGTCATACATAAATGAAACAGGTCAGATTTCCACACACACACACACACACACACACACACACACGCACACACACACACACACAGTCATGGCATAGTTTATCATGAACTATTAGCATCTTTTTGATTTAATTGCAATAGTCATGCATTCACAATGAAACCTTTAATTGTGAAAATAATTACATTTATTCCTTTAAAAACTATGAACATAATTAAAATATATCTAGCTGTGGAACAAGCAATATTCAATTAGAAAATGTATAAGATTGTAAAAAATTTTATTTATTGATAAATATATAAAACTGCTTACTGTGAAGTTAAAGCACATTTTGTTTATTAGTACTATTACAGAGGTCTTACCTGTTTAAATTATGTGTGACTGAAAAATATGCATCACATTAGGTTTATTAATTTGTATATGTTAAAACTGTGTAATCCAAATAGATGAAAATTTCATATGTAATTAAAATTTGTGTGTAAATCTTTTCCTGGTTTCACTCTGCTATGCTGAAAGAATGTTGGTAACCAAACAGTTTCTGGTTCCCATTGACTTCCGTAGTATGAAAAAAATATTATGGAAACTGTACCAGAAACTGTTTGGTTACCCACATTCTTCAAAAGATCTTATTTTGTGTTCAGCAGAAGAAAGAAACTCATACAGGTTTGGAACAACTTGACCTGGCACAGTTTAACTGAGACTATTAGGTCAAGCCTAGTCTAGATTTACTGAGATTGCTGAGCTTTATATGCGTATATGGTGGTCTAAGACCTCACCTGTGCCGATGAAGAGCACATCGTATGTCTTGTGGAGAGCCTGTACTCGGTGTACAGCGAGCTGCGTGTAGCGCACGTTTCGTTTGAGCAGCAGAGGCTGGCTGCGGATCACGCTATCCATGAGGAAGTGGTCCTTCACAAAGTTCAGCACTTTATCAGGCATGTGCAGGGAGGAGGAGATCCCTTGGGCACGGGCCGTGTTAGTGATGCACTGCAGGAAGATGGAAAAAGACGCCTCAGAAACAATGCACAATACCTCTATCGCTCTTCTTCTAACTGCAATCAGTGATTTTTGGTGAGTGGCAGGCAAAATCAATGTAACTTTCAACACAAACACTAATGTCAAAGTGTGATTGAAAAGATCTTGTACTCAGATGACCTGAACTCACGGTCGAACAAACTTTTTTCTAGATACTTGGTAGCTAGAACTTTAATGTGAAATTCTCATTACAACCGATCACCAATATGCAATATGTTCTACATACAAGTCACAATGAAATCAAAATTGACAATTCTTATTTTTTATGCAGTGTGTATTAGAAATGATTTATCTGTGCACATCTTTTTTTTTTATACGTTCGCAATGACATCTCTTCTCTGATGTCACTATTAACGTCGTGAAGAGGGCAATAATTCCTTCATTGCAGTGACCTGTCACTCTCACATGAGATTACAGAAATTACCAAATGACAACCATGCTATCAATTCCCATTTAATAAAATCTCGTTCCGTCCGTCCGTCTTT
>NW_015652995.1:1522790-1523135 GCF_001515625.1 Sinocyclocheilus rhinocerous
TCCGTCTTTTTTTTTTTTTTTTTTCTTATTTGAAGAGCAAATTAACTCGCAAATATATCACAATAGGGAAGAACAGGCAATCACAATTTTCGTTAGTTTAAATAGATTTTTTTTTTTTACTAATTTTTATTTTAGTTTTTTTATTATTATTATTAATAATAATAATAATAATAACACAATGAAGTGTTATATAATATATATGTTATATATTTGTGGGCCCAAACACAATGAAGAGATATATAATATTTTTGTTATACTATGGGATATCTACAACAGTAAAAGAACCAAAACCCCAGAAGACATTGAACAAATAAATATAACAAACAATAGGGTAAAAATGACAAA
>NW_015652995.1:1523266-1527060 GCF_001515625.1 Sinocyclocheilus rhinocerous
TTTCTTTCTCCCGTTCTCTCTCACAGACGCACACACAGTACAGACACGCACTCGCGCATACACGAAAACTTGTCAGAGCTGCGGCTGCCCCGCAAATTTATCAATAAAATAGTTTAGCAGCTGAAAAGCTACATGACATTTCTCAGTAGCGAAGTTCTTGAAGCAGTTCAACTTAAAGATTCGCTATTAGTCGACGCTGCTGCTGAACACTGCTGAGAGACGCACATGCAACACGCAAGTATTCACACGCACTTAATCTCTCCCTCTCTCTTTCGCTCTCTCTCTCTAATAACTGCGTTAGACTGCATTAATAACTGCGTTAGCCTGCATATCAATGGTTCAAGCCTCTGTTATTAGCTCTAAAATGACGTTTTGGAATTTGCAACGGAAGGTTTGGGATGCTGTGCGTAAAAAATTAGCTAGTTCATCACGCACGAGATTTCAGAACGGAAACATGTCAAATGTCTTGAAACAAATCATCTGAACAATGTCTTGATGTGTGGTTGTTACTCCAGGCTGTTAAAATTATTAGAGAAATAATGCACTCCCGAAGTGGTTATGTGGCCACGTCGCCGCGCCTATTAATGGAATCATCCGCGAGAGCGATTCGAAAGCGCACGGAGCAGTCTGCTCTCTTTAGCTCTCGTGGTACTGTAATACCACCAGTATAGAGTAGCGCGGGAGCTGCGTGGAGTTCCGATCATATGCAGATGTCCGTTCATACTAACGTTACACGACCGAAAGCGCGTGTTATGTGACCATTCATGCAAACTGTAGCATCATGTTACATAAGACAATAAATAAGATTTATATTCCGCTTTTACTCAAAACTCACTTTAAACCACCATCGAGTGTTTGTAATAACTTCCGATTGCCGTCTAACAGGGCCGGATTTACGCATTGCTCAAGACATTGAGCAAATAAATATAAGAAACAATAGGGTAAAAAATGACAAACTATTTCCATGTCTTCAACTTTTTTTATGTACGGAAATCACGCTTTCTTTCTCCCAGTCTCTCTCACAGACACACACAGTGCAGACACGCGGAGACGCGAACAGAAACTTCTTGTCAGCGCTGCACCGCGAATTTATCAGTAAAATAGTTTCGCAGCTGAAAAGCTACATGACATTTCTCAGTAGCGAGGTTCTTGAAGCAGTTCAACTTAAAGATTCGCTATTAGTCGACGCTGCTGCTGAACACTGCTGAGAGACGCACATGCAACACGCAAGTATTCACACGCACTTAATCTCTCCCTCTCTCTTTCGCTCTCTCTCTCTAATAACTGCGTTAGACTGCATTAATAACTGCGTTAGCCTGCATATCAATGGTTCAAGCCTCTGTTATTAGCTCTAAAATGACGTTTTGGAATTTGCAACGGAAGGTTTGGGATGCTGTGCGTAAAAAATTAGCTAGTTCATCACGCACGAGATTTCAGAACGGAAACATGTCAAATGTCTTGAAACAAATCATCTGAACAATGTCTTGATGTGTGGTTGTTACTCCAGGCTGTTAAAATTATTAGAGAAATAATGCACTCCCGAAGTGGTTATGTGGCCACGTCGCCGCGCCTATTAATGGAATGGTCTTTCTCAGTTCTCAAACAAATTAAGAACTACATTCGATTTTTATTGACTGAACACAAGCGCTTGCGATAGAAAACACTGTAATGGTTTCCACTGATTAAGAAATATTTTTGTTTGCTTGGGTGGTAATATTAGGCCTATTATATTAATAGGGTAGGGGGGCCCAAAAATTTGTTTTGCCTATGTCATGAAAAGAGGTAAATCCGCCCTGGTTGCACTCCATCCAACAGTTTTTGAAGAAAACACAAAACTTACCGCTCCAGGTCTGGGTTCTGGTACTGGATGGTTGTAGGTGTACCACTGCTGCGTCTCACGATTAACTTCCCGGTAACGTCCATTAAACGCCTCTTCGACCTGGTCCATGGTGAACGCACATACAGCTGAGCTGCCTGACGCACCTTTGTACCTGCACACACAAACACAACAATCATTACAATCGATCTGCATATGCATAATCGCCAAACACAGATGACCACACCATAAAATAACAACCTCACAGACAGACACCTTTAAGACAGTAACAGGAGCTCAAAAATCGGACTGCACACAAAATGCAAAAAACGTCTCATTTAACCTCAGACATAACAGGTGCGTAGGCGGACACAAGAGGGAGGCTATTCTAAGCATCTGCAGTCTCGCTGACATCTCCTGCCTGTCCTGTATCTTTTGCCCCTATGTTAATGCACTCAATCAATACCCACAACTCCTACGCTAAGCACCACAAAAGCAGTCTGGTTGAGTGCCAGGCAGGTTTTAATAACAGGACTAAAAGACAAATGTCTTCTTTTTCTAAAAGGTTTAAGTTTGCAAAAGAACACAAACATAGCCACAACTATACACACTATATTATCTGTATACTAAATGGGTTTTCAGGTGATATAGTGTAGGCTAATACGTTACCATTGTGAGGTGAAGACTCCATAAAACACAGTACTCTTCCAGGCCTCTTTGCTGGGGGTCAGTACAAACATGTCCTGGATGATGTTGAAAGGGAACCCATCGTCAGGCAGTGAACACAGGAGCTGGGCTTTCAGAAAGGTTGTCCATTTCTTCTGAAGAACCCTCTCTCCACCTTTATCACCCTGTGGCAATACATACGCATAGAAATAATTTTGTATAATTTACAGTATATACTGTTATAGTAATTATTGATACTTTAAATTAGGTTTTATTTTTATATTTTCAGTTTCCATTTTAGTTTAAGACTAATTTATTTAATTTAGTTTCATGTATATATAATTTGTTTTTTATTTCTATTCATTTACTTTATTTTTATTTCAATTTTAGTTTTAGTAATTTTAGTACTTAAACATATTTCAGTTTTTTAAGTTTGTTTTTCCTGTAAGATATATTCAGTATATATACACATATATAGATAAATATACACATATACATATAATTATTAATATAGGTAAACATACACATATGTTATACAAAAACCTTTTTTGGTACTTTATAAATATTAGGCAATTATTTTTTTGTTATTATTTGAATTACAGAAAATGCCTTTTAATTGTTTTAGTGTTCGTTTTAGTCAACAATAACACCACTGATAGAAATTAGTTAGGTGTTCCTGAAACTCAACTGGTAACATATAAAGGTAGCAACAACAAGATCATGGGTTTGATTCCCAGAAAACACACAAATGCTGGCAAAATGTACTTTGAAGTTGCTTTTGATGAAGAAAAAAAGAGCCTGCCACAAATGTGAATGTAAAGTGAGGAGGAAATGTGCAAAGACTTGTTATGACCTCTTCTGACCATGAGAGGGAACGTCTCAGGTTACGTATGTAACCATGGTTCCCTGAGGGGAACGAGACACTGCGTCGAAGGGAACTAGCAGCTGCTGTGGATGCCAACAAACTGGTGCAGCCAATGGAAATGCTGATCATGATGGCAGCTTTCAGTGAAATCTGTTACATATTCTATTACATAAA
This sequence comes from Sinocyclocheilus rhinocerous, assembly GCF_001515625.1. Taxonomy (NCBI): domain Eukaryota; kingdom Metazoa; phylum Chordata; class Actinopteri; order Cypriniformes; family Cyprinidae; genus Sinocyclocheilus; species Sinocyclocheilus rhinocerous. Next base: position 1,526,788 of record NW_015652995.1, read on the forward strand.
GATTTAGAACTGGACAAGGACCGCAGCTTCTATCACATGTTGTGCATTAAGACTGAGTACAACAGTGCTTTTTTTGTGATTGGGGCCCTGAGGGTTGTAAAGGCTTTAACTTTGGTACGCCCCTTAAAACAAAACAGGCAGTATAATTCAAGGGCTTTAAAGTCTATCAGAAGAAAAACACAGCTAGTTATGGAGAATTACCCGTTAGTGGCAATGTTATGAATCTGTGTTGCATTTTAAAGGGGTCATATGATGTTGCTAAAAAGAACATTA
>NW_015652995.1:1531166-1533271 GCF_001515625.1 Sinocyclocheilus rhinocerous
ACGTGCCCGGGGGCCTGCTTACGACGGCTCCCGCAGAAGCCCGTGTTTGGCCGCATGATCCAGGATTGAAGCCGAAGCCCGGCTTTTCTTACCTTCTGGACATCTATCGACGAGTGAAGGCCCACTACGAGTCGAGTACCTGGTTCCTGAACTCAGCAAAGGGGCCTCATCGAGGCCCTCTCCTAGAGAAGGACAGAACACACAGGTCTCGGGAAACACTGCAAGAAACTAGCAGAAGGTTATACACACAACCACCAGTCTGTTTTTACATATATCCATACTCACCCACCAGGTTCCCGCACCGGAGCCCTGTCCGGGGACGCTCTTCGACCGGACCATCAGTAAGGTGGTTTACTATGACCATAGAACCAATCCAAAACATCATAGGTCCAGTAGGAGCCTGCTCGCAGGAAGCTTCCACCTAACCTCGGTCAGGTGGAGAGATGGTGGTTACAGGGGGAATTAGGAGAGGAGCAGGGTAGGTGTTTCTCCCTGAGGGAAAAAGAGTGGATATCTAGGTATCACTCTGGTCTGGACGAAAGCGCCGACGCTTCGTCTGGATCATGTCCCTCAGGTCTCGCCTGCCTCCCCTTGACCCACGACACTTCCTGCCCCCGCCCGCAGGCGGAGGGGGTGCGCGAGTCACGGCACTAGTCTTCTGTGCTCGTCTCTGATCCTCGAACCGAGACGTTAACATATGTAACATAAATAAGAAAAGACAAAAGGAGAAATAGTTGATCTGAAGTCTAAATCTTCTGTTTATATTAACATATATAAAGGCAGTTTTCTCTTTGCAGTTCTGTATGGTAATACAAATTGAATGTTCATTTTTTGTGAACTAAGGCACTACAAAAGCAAACTAATCATTTTAGCATAATAACTTACAGAATATGCATGCAACTGACCACAAATCTTTCACCAGCTGTACCTCAGTTTATTTTCATTAATGAAATGACGTCAATAGAAAACAAAAAAGCAAATTATGTAACTAATTCTTGGATTATCAAAGACAACTGCTTAATCTATTACTGACTTGACTTGAATGCTTCCATTTCATCTATTATACAAAAAGTACCCTAAAAAATAAACCAAATATTGGTTTGAAAACAACGAGCCAAAATGATCTAAAGAGAAAAGACAAAAATGAAGAGAGGTTGGATAATAAACCTTATGACACAGGTAAAGAAGAAAGCCACACCATGAATCAACTAAATATTTTAGTTTGTCAGGGCAGCTTTATATTAGTCAAACCTCGCTTAAGCAGAACTTCATACCGAACAGCTGAACAAACAAATGGACAGAGTGATAAAATCAAATACAAGAACAGAAAGAGACATTTGAGCAGAGAGCAGAGAAACAGACAAATGTGAAGTACAAATGGCCTGAACGACAGCCAGAGGTACCTAAAGCAGAGGTCCCAAAAGCACTATATTTATTCATTCATCTCAGCTGCTCTCCAAAGAAAATGAGCTTTCCTCTAATTATAATATTATTGTAATCCAGCACGCAGGACAACGCCTTCCCCTACCAGCAGGACGGCAACAACACATTCCAATAAAATCTTTTAAAGGGAAACTCCCACCCATCATTGAACAGCAGAGAGTTTAGCACTGTGAACAGCTGAAGGCTGAGTTAAGGCAGTTCATACCAAGAACGATGACTATAAAGATAACTATTAGCACCGACACCAATGCATGGTAATGTTCTGTTTATTCTAAGTTTGCGCACGCACAGTTTTGACGTCTGTGGTTTTAAATGCTTGAGCTCGAGTTGAATGGTTTCTGATTAGCTGTCCATGGTTTTATAGTTCATCAGCTAGAAAAAAAATGAAATTAACTCTCGTCTTTGTTGTTATCGTTATACTTATGTATAGGTGTGAATATCCCTATTCTCATAGAATTAGAATGATTTTTTAAACGTTATCATCATAGTTTGTGTGAAAGGGCCTTTACCCTTTACACTATAATCTATACTATAAGTACTTGAACCATCAAAATTATGCAGTATCAAAAATGTAATTATTTTAAATTATTTTCATTTATGATTATTTCTACATAATGTAAATATACAGATAACATTTTATATAAATTTATATAAAATTACAT
>NW_015652995.1:1533577-1542471 GCF_001515625.1 Sinocyclocheilus rhinocerous
TATGTGTGTGTGTGTGTGCACACATTTAAAAACTTTGCTCAGAAGGAACTGAATTGCCATATACGCAGCAGTTTCCACATATGCCATTCATTTTAAATTTGAAATCAAAGGATTACAGCTTCTGCTGCTCATTGTCTCATTGTCATTCTGAGTGTAAATGATAGGGTATGCTTTCAAACGCAAACCCCAGGCGCTATTCAGAAAGAATCTTAAAACAATAAGGAACTGACATGCATCACAGTTTCCACTGGAATTTGACATGGTCATCAGTGCAAAAGTGCACCAATATCCAAATTATAGTGACACGTAATTGGAGGTAAGTTAGGAGTCAAAAAGAGAAGAAACCAAAATATAGAGAGTGCAGTGGAATTTAAATCATTCTCAGACTTCAAAAGCAAGATGAGAAGGCAAATGAATCTTGCAGATGTTTCACTCCGCTCATGCACCGTTCAGAACAGACAAGGTCAGTGCTTTAACCCAACTGGCAATGCAGAGACTTTCTTAAGATTCAGATCACTCTTTGTGCATAGATGCCCTGCTTTGAGATGAAGAGCATAAGCAAAGGAAATTAAATTTCAGAAAAGTCAAAGATGTGACAGGAAAGGACTCGCACAACGGCCTATAAGTGTGGCTTTATTGCGTGTCACATCACAGAATACATGACAATTAAATCTACTAATGGGCTTTGCAAGAGTCATTACATTTGTTTACTATATGACAAGAGATAAGGTACAATAACAAGAAAATGCAGCTTATAAACATAATCATTTCATTCCCTTCCTCATGGCTGGGCTCCAGTGGTTCTGGCAGGAGGAATATGGGGCATGCTAAAAAGGGAACCTGGGATAATGTTTAAGGTACTGGATGTAAATAAGCAGGCCACATTCCCCTGCATGGCAACCATTTAACTGTCAGGAGGCATTTCATGCAGCCTGTGTGATAATCCATATTACAAGGCAGGGAGACAGGAGAGTATGAACCTTCTATCGGCTGCCACTTGGTGAAATAGCTGGTGTGAAAACGGAAACCATTAGTTAATTATCCTTAGTGAAGCTGGTTTAAAAAGCCTGTTTGAATGAGCTACTGTACACGGCAATCGCAGAATGTTTCTATGCATCACTGTCATCACTTATTGAAAATACCAAGGGGTCAAAGTTAGCATAGCACCATTAACCCCTGTTTGTAGATGCCATAACTACACTTCTGTCAGGACCACTATCGTCAAAATGATCGACACTTTGCAAACAGTTTGGGTTGGTGGTATGGTTCTGTTCTGGGTAAAAGCTCCCTGCTCATCCATGCAGCCTGTCATGAATGAGCAGGGAGAGCAGCAATAACCACAATAACAAATGCAGATATCATTAATGTTCTTATTGACATTTTAATGTAACAGCATTATTAAAGATAAAAAGAGTCTGATTCAACGAGGAATATTAGAAAGCCAAGTCCTGACTGTGACGAAAGAAGGAGTTGGGGATGGAGGAGGGTAAGTCGCTCCTGAGCAAGCGATAAAGCTGCTGAATAATACTTAATAGATCTTATATAGGAATGCCGTAATAGGCGTCATATTCCTACAGGTAGACGTGGATCAGCTGAGAGTCAGCTGATGCAAGCTTGACTCATGTGACCTCCCAGAATTAATGCTACGCTTGATTTCTGTACCTCAAAAGCATTTTTCTCCACTGACAGCCATTTGAAATTATTTGTGTATTTTGACTAAATAGATTATTTTGCACATTAGAAAGAGAGATTCTGTTAGGAATATCAGCACAGCAATACTGATATTTAGACCAACAGTACGAAAATATGACATTGTATTTGTACTTTTCAATTATCCAGTAGTTAATATATGGAAACATACATTTGAAAGTTACTTTGCCTTTTTTTGTTCCGTTAAATAAAAGTAGTTCCAAACAAGTCCACAGCTGAATTAACTGTCAGTGTGCTTAGAACTATTTGTTTGAGAGAATGATTCAATGACTCACTCACCGGTGCTTATTTTCATCCCTGAATAAATCAGTTGTTTGAACAAATTGGTTGAGGCAATGATTCAATGACTCACTCAAAAATAAATTAATTTGCTTTGTTCCTGAATCAATCAGAGTTGTGAACGAATTGTTTGACGGAGTGATTTAATGACTCCCTCATAAAGACAGTCCGCGATCACTATTCAGTCTGTCTAAAAGAAACAAACGCAGACAAGCAGAACAATTCAAACAGTGAAAAGTCCCAGTGCTGTTGGACTAACTGTTATATAATATATTAAATTAATTATTTATTAGCTCCTTTCCCTGTTTATTCACTTGTGAAGAGTTTGGGACTTTGTACATATGATGCCATTGGCCATTTAGTGTTTTCCTGCAGATACAATAAAGTGCAGTCCAGGGAGTATTCCTCTTTGGAGGAACTGTGAGGAATGTGTGTGTTTTGTATGTAATGTGCATTTTCAGCTGCTCCTCAGCTCGACGGATGAATGCTAATATTTGCTGAGCAGTGATAAGAATTCGAGGTGGACCATAAAAAGGGAGCGTTCTGCATTGAAGAATGCATCTTTGAAACACAAAACTTCTAAACTCTCTGAAAGGTAGCACACCTCTGTCACCTCGGTGTGACAGATAAAAACCATCATGTAGTCCATGTTAGCACATGCACACACTTGTGCATCATTGTTAACATGCACAAACATACTGGCATGTATTCCTTTGCACTTCATTGGGGGAGGGGGAGGGGTGTCTAAATGTTCTGTCTGTACATGTATGTGGGGGGAATAGCCCTAATCTAACCACCTTCAACAATGTGTTTATGCCAAACTGTCCCTCACCTTACACACGCGAGCGATGCGTGACACAATGGTGTTGTCAAAGAAATCGAACTCCTTTCCCGCTTCACTGAAGAAGAAGTAAATCTTATCATCATCGCCGACTACGTTGCCTTTGGGCAAACTCTCCTGAATGTAGGCTGAGCCCACAAAAGCAGGGTCTGAGGGAGAAATAAAAACAAGTGTCAATCCATGCCATGGAACGTGCACAGAGACAGCAGTGTTTGCAAGTAATGTGGACTTTGTGTTTCAAATATAGCCACTGGTCCACCTGAAACCCCTTTAGTTGTAATTACTGAGAGAAATCTTTTGTTACACTATCAATGTGCTTAGTATTGATTTTGCATATGTGTCTTTCATCAACTTTGCCTCTTATCAAAAAATATTAAGCTATTACTCAGTACTCTTTAGTAAAGTGAAAAGGGTGTAAACTGACACTAAATTGATTTGTTTTGTTCTCTGTAGTCTTGCTTTACATGAATAATTCTCTGATGTGCCAAAATTTCCTCTCAGTGGTAAGTTCAGGGGAGTTGAGTCCCTAAAGAGAACAGAATAGAGGGAACTGTGCCCGCTGATAGAGCCATTTACCTCCATGCTGTTTGCACTATTGTAGCGCCTGAATTACAAGGGATAGTTCAAAAAAAATTTAAATTGTGGTCATTTACTCCCCGTCATGTCGTTACAAATCTGTATGACTTTTTTTTCTTTCTTTTAATCTTCTAATCTTTAAATTCCTCTTTACATCAGTTTTGGTAATTGAAATAAAACTTAATAAATAAAATAAAATACAAATATTGGATAAAAACTTCAACTTAAAAAACAAACAAAAAAAAACTTAAAAATTAGAAGTGTTGCCTTGGCAAGTTGAAGTAATATTATTAAAACTAAAACATAAATAAATAATTAAAGCAATAATGAAATATAAAAATGACAAAATAAAAATGACAAAAGAACACAAAGTTTCCTAAAACAAAATAAAAATGAAAACTAAAAAAAACATACTATAATAGTATATAAATAATGCAACAAAAATCACATCATTGACTCAAACAGCCATTTCCATAGCTTTACATGTGCAATAATAGTGCAACGTTAATTGTACCTGGCAAAAAGAACTTTGTTTTGTGAGGTGCAATTTACAATGAACTGAATTAATATAAAATGAAGGTATGGTTGCTTCATTATCTAAACATTTATGGCTATTTCAGTTTGTATTGAGTTAACTGTGTACCTTTTTTCTACACACTGGTAGAGTAACATTAGATATATAGAGCTGAGAAGATATTCCATTCAATCAAATGTATTGTATGTCACTTTTCACAATAAATATTGTTCCTAAGCAGTTTTACTGTGAATATACAGTAAGGCACAATGGTCATGAAAACTTCCTAAAAGACGTTAGCACCTGGTCAAACTGAATTGCGGCAGGTGATTAATGTGCAAGCTTTTGCGCTCAAATACAGTGCACAAAAGTGCTACAATTGTCAGTGAATCTGTCTTATTAAGAGCAGGATGGTAGTGGATGTGGCTTTTACCTTGAAGCCAGTTCAGTGAGTTTTCAGTCTTTAAGGCTGTGCCCTGGCCAAGGCTTTTGTAAATGATGGGTTCATTCCCTTGGAAGTTACTGACTGTGCCGGCATACAGTTCTCCATCTGTAAAACCATAATTTCAAACCAACAGATATTAATAAAGCAAGTCAGAAAAGAGTGTTGCACACATACAATACATTACACCAATTTTTGTGGCACGTACCGGCCATGATGGCCGTAGACTTGTATTCAGGGTTGAAAGGACACCGGCTACGACCATCTTCGGTGACTATTTCTCCCATTTCATTGAGCACCAGGGAAAAATCAGATGTGTTCTAGAGGAAAAAAAGACACATTCTTGTAATGACAGCAAACACTGTCTCTTGTATCGACTGTCCTGACGGCTTACTGCCTGTGTAGCTCTAAACAAGGACCTTATTTTGCTGAACAGAACGTCATGTTATTGCGATAAGTCTGGAAAGATAGTAAGAACAGGGTGAACGCACTCAAAGTGAAGGGATGATGTGTGTACTATCGACTCTGTGTTGGCCAAGGATACTGATAAAAAGGATGTTTGGAAGGAGATGCAGCTGTACGCACTCTGGTTATTTTTTTGTTCGTGTCTTTATAGGGGCATAAAGGTAAAATATACATCTGCAAACCATTTCAGGGGACAGCTGTCATAGAATCAACTCGTGTAGGCGAAGTACACTATCCTAAAGCTTCAATTTTAGTGGTCAGTGTTGACCCCTCGAATGCACACACCGATCCAGGCATAGTCTCTAGAGTGAAGGGTCTAAGTAAAGTGCAGGGCCATAATAATTTCTCATCCGAGCAGCATCTACCCTTAGGGAGAGAGCGGAAGAGTGTATTTCTGAGGACATTTTGATTGACTGAGTAAATTACATGGATAATTAATTCCTCCCCTGCAGCCTGTTAAAAGCATGGAGGGAGGTGGTGAAATCCTGCAGAATAGAACAAAATGAAACACAGTACTTACGATGTATGCACAGATAGGGCTGAAAGCATACGTTCCACACACGTACAGGTGAGTGCTGTTCACACGCAGTAAAATCTTGATGTAATTGAAGCAGTCAGTCTGGAGTCAGAAAGAGGAAAAATGAAATGCATAAGAGAGGGAGAGAGATAACAATTTAAGACATGTATGTGACAGTTACTAAAGTGCAGGGCCTTGATGCACTCATTAGCTCATTTGGAGTCCTAACATTTTTGATACCAAGAACCCCCAAATATGATGGTCCCCTTGCATTTGACCCTGTTCCTATAATGAAAAGTCAGCTATGTATCTTCATGAATATATAAAGACTTATTTGTACTGTTTGTGACAAATAGTAAGGATTACATTATAATAAAATACAACCCAAAAAAATACAACACAAGATATAACACAAATACAAACTTTTCTTTAATGTTTGTAGGGTGTAACGTAAGGAGGGAAATATGAACATACTTTTCCCCACAAAATTATCTGCAGATTTGCTTTTATTTCTTACTGTTAAAAACTATGGCTCTTAATAGAATTAAATAATCACAATTAATATCATGATTTCTGATCAGTCTTTAAAAAACAGAATGGAAATAAACTAACTGCTAAAACAACTGACTTTTGAAAATATATTCTGAAACTTTTTTTAAAAATAAAGGGTTACACTTTATTTCGATAGTCCACTTTAGACATTCTATTAACTATAAGTAACTTTGTAACTACATGTCAACTACATGTCAACTAATTCTCATTAATTTGCAACTCCATGTCTACTAACTCTCAGAGTAGACTGTTAGGGTAGGTTTAGGGTTAGTAGAATAAGTTGACAAAGAAAGTGTTAGAAGATATTAAGCAGACAGTCTACTAATACTCTACTAACTGCTAGTTGACATGTAGTTGCAAAGTTACTTACTGTTAATAGAATGTCTAAAGTGGACTATCGAAATAAAGTGTTACCAAATAAAGTTTGGAGCAACTCGAGGGAGGACAGATGACGACAGAATTTTTAGTTCCAATCAAATGATTTGCGGATAAAGTGTGATTGAATCAAAATGATAAAATTTAGACATATATGAACAATTTCTGACTTAAAGGGATAGTTCAAAAATGAACATTTTGTCATCATTTACTCACCTTCATGTTGTTCCAAACCTATATGACTTTTGTTCTTTTGTGGTAAATAAAAGAAGATATTTTTAGAATATTCTCAGTATTTTGTTTTGTCCATACATACAATAGAAGTCAATAGGTTCCAATGTTATTTGTTTCCCAATGCTCTTCAAAATATCTTCTTTTGTATTCCAGAGGAGAAACACAGCCAAACAGGTTTGGAACAACATAAGTAAATGAAATGTAATAAGTAAATGATGACAGATTTTTCTTTTTTGGCTGAACGTATGATAATCGTGCAAATTAATTTTCAAAGATACAAAACTTATACACATAAAGAGTTGAACGTTAAATAAAGGCAAATGTTCAAAGCAAGCACCAGGTTGTGTGCACAAGTGTTGGCTGGCTGGGCCTCAGAACTTGTTTTCACATCACTAGGTTTGATCTAAATCCTCTGTAATAGTCTGGGAGAGGTTTCTGGCAGTTGTGTGTCATCGGTATCAAGAAACAGCAGTTATTACTGTGTCTTCATCAGGGTCCCAACATCCATCCAAACCTGGCTCCCAAGACAAATCAATCTGGCAGCAAATTAGGCATGTGGATTATTAATCTAATAACAGCCTTTATGCAGTGTCAAGCTTTCAGGGAAATTACAGTGTGGACGTGTCAAGGTAATAATTGTTCCTACGAACTGAAAGTAGTGCGACGGGCAGTTTCTCGGATTCAAATTTAGCTCAGTCATATTGCAAATATCTATTTTAGAGACCCACTTCTTACTGGAGTTATATGACATGGAACTTCATGCTGAAATATAAAGACATCTCTCCACTTTGATGAATATCTCATTCACTCACCTGTAAATCTTTCCCTTTGAAACTGCACTCCTCTCTCTTTCTCTGTGGTGTGCTCCATGTTAACTGAAACAGTGAAAATTGCAAGCTGCGGTTACATTAAAGTGTGCATTTAAAGTAAGACGATGCATAAACACGGACATGAGTAGGCCTACAGTGTGAGCTGGCTGTAACATATTGCAGCCTCGCCTTTCTTTAATGTTCAGAATGAATCAAGCAACGCAGAATACTTGCAGTGAACTGTGAAAGTCTATTTTTGACTTAAAAAGTGAATTTGTTGAAAAGTAAAATGGAGTAATACCCTGCAAAAATACAATAGGGGGAAATGGGACAACTGGTAAAGTAGGACACTTGCAATGAATGGAAACTAAAGCTTCAAAAAGGACACAAAAGACCAATAAAAGTATCATAAAGTTGGTCCTTACTGACCTTTGCACTATATTTCAAGTATTCTGGAATCATAAAATTGTTTTGTGTGATGAATAAATGAAATTTAACTCATTATTCATTCACTGCAGTGAACTGCATCGGTGAGTTATTGAACTCAAGCTCCATATAAATTTTAGCCATTTGGATCGTATTTTTTTTTTTACCAATGACAAATTGTCAGAAAAAACAAAACAAATTGACCCACTTTACCTGTATTCACTCTGATGTGTACAAAACGTATGGTTGTGCTTAAGTGATGTCTATACCCAACATTACTGATAGTCCACTCTCGTTTACTAATGCCCATATTACAGACTAATGCACATGCTTATACATCCTCCAAAATAAAACACACAGACATACTCACATTACGCTGCAGCTGTGTTCTGCTGATATCGGTGATATTGAGTGCGAAGAGAGTCTCTCGAGCGCCAACGTACAGCATGTTATCCTCTTTACTGAGGAGCAGAGAGGTGTAATTGAAGACTCTTTCGGGTGAAAATCTCTTGGTCGACCTCTCGATTGCATCTATGTGCAGATATGGAAAAAAGAGAGCAGAGAGGGAAGAATGTCAGCAAAACTGAGCCAAAAAGATTTAATACTGGAAATATGATAAATGTGCAAAAGATTAAACATTTAAATGTATTAATAATATAATATTAAGAAATAAATTGTTCTCTTTTTTGTTTATTGTCAAATTAACCCATATTCAATGTAGTATGGGTGGCATTCTCTTTTACTTTGCATGGTTTTTAATCATAATTTTCAAGTATGAAGATATTAATGATCATTTTTTAAAAGTTTAATTTCAATCCACCCTGAACAAACCTGGGATTCACTGTTGGGTCAGTTCAGAACCCCTGCTTTTTAGTGTATTTGATAATAATGTAAAATGTTTTCTACTGGCTGGCAGTGAGAAAGCTAAAACCTGTTACTGCCACAAAAAGTGTCTGAATCAGTGTTGAATGAGCATTTGTGTGGTCACATCTAGCTCAGAGACAGATGTTCATCTCTTTGGGTGCTTTCACTCCTGGCCTGTTGTTTCGGAACCTGGCACGTTTCCCCCCTTAGCTCGGTTCGTTTGGGCATATGTGAACACGGCAATCGCGCTTGGATCCGCGCCAAAACAATCGGTCCGAGATCGCCTGAAC
>NW_015652995.1:1543827-1544617 GCF_001515625.1 Sinocyclocheilus rhinocerous
CGTTGTTTCGGAACCTGGTGCGTTTCCCCCCTTAGCTCGGTTCGTTTTGGGCATATGTGAACACGGCAATCGCGCTCGGATCCGCGCCAAAACAATCGGTCCGAGATCGCCTGAACGAGGTGGTCTCGGCTCGATTGAAAACGAACTCTGGAGCGGTTCGGTTGTAGTGAGAAAGCAATCCGATCTAACGGACCAAGGAACCAGGCTATATCACAATTTATAATGGGTAATTACGTAAGTTCCGTGAAAAGCATCAGCTTTGTTGTTTTGCTAATACCTCAAAATGAACCTGTGAATGTCTGTGCATTCAAAGCGCACTTTATTTTATAATGCCGTCTTATTGCTCTTCTTTGTAGGTGCATTTGAAAAAAATTTTCCCGATCAATCCTGGACTCCTGCTCAAAATGATAAATTATTATAACGACAGCTACGAAAAACAAAAACAAAAAACAACAACAATAAGCCCGCGAAGCTGTTATCGTTCCATCCTGACGGATGACATGCGTGACAGCTAGTGGAATCCCGGAAAATGTGGAACTTTGACCAATGAGACAACAGTTTACTCGCGCGTGACTTGTATTAACAAATTTGGCCCGTTTAGAAACATTGCCGTGTGAAAGCAAACCACACCAGGAATAAAAAGCAAAATTTTAATAATTTTAATCCCTGTTTCGGAACAAAGCAATCGATCTACAGGTGTGAAAGCACCCTAAGCTAACAGAGTGTGTTATAAATGTAAAAGATTGGATGACCAATAATTTTCTCCTATTAAATTCGGATAAGACAGAGA
>NW_015652995.1:1544690-1545615 GCF_001515625.1 Sinocyclocheilus rhinocerous
ATTTTATAATGCCGTCTTATTGCTCTTCTTCCTAGTAGGTGCATTTAAAAAAATTTTCCCGATGAATCCTGAACTCCTGCTCAAAATGATAAATTAATATAAGGACAGCTACAAAAAAACAAAAAACAACAACAATAAGTCCACGAAGCTGTTGCCGTTCCGTCCTGACGGATGACATGCGTGACAGCTAGTGGAATCCCGGAAAATGAACCGTGGAACTTTGACCAATGAGACAACAGTTTACTAGCTCGTGACTTGTATTAACAAATTTGGTCCGTTTAGAAACTTTGCCGTGTGAAAGCGAACCGCACCAAGAATAAAAAGCAACATTGTAATAATTTTAATCCCTGTTTCGGAACAAAGCAATCGATCTACAGGTGTGAAAGCACCCTTAATCAAAGATACTGCACTGCATCATTATCATGGCAGTTCCTACAGACTGTTTCTCTGTTTCCATGACAACGGCATCAATAAGAAGCAGTATCTTTCCTACCAGTAGGGGGTGTTTGTTAAGAGGGTTAAGGACACTGTGATTTACTCAAATTCCCTTCAGAATACTTTAGAATGGCTTTTTTATGACTTCAGACAAGCCACTTGAGAATTTGGTAGTGATTCAGACAGTGTGTAAAATGAAATGTGTGGAAAAGCGCTTTCATCTCATCTCTGCACAGGCTGGCAGAATGAAGCAGTACTCTCATGCTACAATGACATCATTTCAAGATAGCAGCTCCTCTGGTCTTAAGACGCATGTCGAATCAATGTCAACAGGCTGTAAATACAAACTTCATCACTTCATGGCAGATGACAAAATGTTCTCTTCATCTGTCATTGGCTTAATGGTTGAATCCCACTTGTCTTTCAGTCCAACATACACAGAAATGAAAGCCAAAAAAAAAAAAAAGAATTAGGTTTAACCGTGAACTGA
>NW_015652995.1:1545761-1561453 GCF_001515625.1 Sinocyclocheilus rhinocerous
TTTTTTTTTCTGTCACATACTTCCTCCTATTCCAGTACAAAACAAAATAAAATAAAATAAAATTAAATTAAATTAAAAAATAAAATAAAAAGGAGTATTCAGGAAATCTGTTTAGAAAAAAAAGTATAATGTTTAAACGTGAACTGGCATTTTTCTGTCACATACTTCCTCCAATTCCAGGTCAAAACAAAACAAAACAAAATAAAATAAAATAAAATAAAATAAAATAAATAAATAAAATATATTTTAGAGTATTCAGGAAATCTGTTTAGAAAAAAAAGTATGTTTAAACATGAACTGGCATTTTTCTGTCAAATACTTCCTCCTATTTCAGTTTATTATGCAGAGAAAAATAATAAAATACAAGTAAAGTAAAATAAAATAAAATAAAATGTTACTTTCACATGCCCCAAAAAGGATACACTTCTTTACTAAATGCAGACTATAAATTACACATGCTGTCAGCCTTTGTCTAAAGAACAGGTTGCTGTTTTCATTTACGATTTTGGAAAAACAAAGCATAGTGCTCACCAATATCATATAAAATACAAGGTCATTGGGTATAAATGCTAAAGCTATAATGGCATACAAAGCTGTGCTATTGATTTACTTGATTTACAGAATCTTTGCAAGACATCCACTTCTGGTAGGTCTTACTTAGAGAGCATGTAATCATTACACTGATTATGCTCCCATGGGTGACTCTGAGCTGAGGTAAGACTCTAAACGCGTCTGTTTCTCTGGGAGCTGCTGCAGAGTGTCTGTGCGCTCACTTCCTGAATCCCAGGGGAGACAATGCGGTAATAATAGGGCATCAGTCCTCAACCAGGAGGGCTTATTACAACCGAATCCAGTCTGCTAAACCGCAGGAGGGGATCAACAAGGCACATTAGTGGCATGCTACTAGTCTCTGCCTCTGTGTGTCTCGTATTTCCCCTCTCTCTGATTACAGGATGAAACGGGGCACCACTCAACACCGACAGCATTCATTTCAGAGGGTTTGGGGAGAAATGTAATGGTGATTTAGCGAGACAAGGACAAAGGGCAATAGCTGCAATTAAACAGGGCTTAAGTGGGATTTGCACAGGCAGAAACCATTCTATGGAGATAGAATTGTTGCTTAATTCCAAATAAATAGATTACGATCCATAAATAAATGTAAACCAAGCCACAGTATTATATTTTACATGCCTTTGAAAATGCCAGAGAAACAGTGCGTGATGAAGTGTAGTAGGTTAGACTAGTGCATGTGCCCATTTACAGTGCTTTCTTTCACTGTATGATTCAGTTTATTAAAATACATTTCGAATGATCTCAAAATTCAAGATATGGGAGCAGAAAATGTATATATTTATATAATCTCATATAGTTAATCAATATCGCACAAAGAGTGCTGTTTTTTTCTCCAAATGATTACAAACGTAGTAATCTATTTATTTGGAATTAAGCAACAATTCTATCTCCATACAATTCCCCCAATTATTTTCCAGAGTGGCACTGCTGTAGCATTTTCCCTGTATCTCACACAAGGAGGCAAATAATTGTGCCCCATTAGGGGAAAATCACACATGTGAATGTTTTACTGAACACTTCACTGTAAAATCCAAATAATGACAATCAGTTGTGTTAAAGCTACTACAGTGTTAAGTGTTACTTAACAGTATATATTAGTAAATACAATGATAAATATAAATATTATAGATAATGTGTCAATACAATAAAAACATTTTTTTTCACTTTACGGAGTGGTGGTCTGCAAAACTCACCAGCATGATGCTAAGGTACTGTGGGTGGTTGCCAAAGTTTTGCTATGCAATTATTAACGTGTTCTGACTGTTCTAGCACTGATATTTGGCATTTCTAAATTGTCACTAGGTGGTTGCTGCCCACCTTAATAATATCCGAACATAAATGAGTCACAAATTAATATCTGCATATGAATGCTCTGCAATTAATATTAATATTTTAATATTATTGCTAACATTAAAGTGTTATATTAATATAAGATATTGATATTAATATAATATACTTTGCAATACTGATATAATACTTACTGTATATACTTTTCTATATAATATTTTATATATCTTTTAAGTTGCTCATAAAGCAGTTGTTACACATTGTGAAATGGTATAATGAAATTAATGAATAATGAATGAACATATCTATACAAAACAAATGACCACTGATATGTCTGAAAGAAAAACATGGCAGGTTAAACAACATAAAAAAAGAAAACATTAAAAAGGGGGGCAGTAATAAGCATGTCCAAAATAATTATTATAAAACGGATAGTTCCAGTCCTTGATTCTGATTGGCTGAGCCACGTTCGAAGCTGTTGTAAATTACTCTACAAACATACACCTTTGTTTACGTTTGTCTGTTGCTTGGCAACCACTTTGTTGCAACCACAACTGATTCTGAGGAACTACATTGTTTGGTGGAAGAATACTGTTTTTATTAATATCATTACACTTTATTTGCTCTGTTTTATTTTGTGAAACCTCACTACGTATATGGAATAACCGTTTTATAAAAGCAATAATCCCCGTGAAGCCGTGGTTTACAGTGAATTTATAACAGCTAAGGGGCGTTGTTAGGCACGACGCAAAGCAGAGTGGGGATTATTGCTTTATTTTATAATGATTAAATCATTATAAAATTATTAAAACATACTTATACTGCCCATTTTTTTGAAATATTGTTTAAAAAATGATGTTGTACTCCAAAAATATTGTTAATTCTCACCTTGTGCTCATAGTTTTAATTATAATACATCACATCTGGTCAGGCAGTCGCATACACGCAAAAGTTCAAAAGCTCAAATCGGATCCGAAAATTTTGCATACACATATGGTCTGAACTCCACGCAGCTCCTGTACTACTCTCCATAGGAAATGAATGACTTCCGGTTTGTTGTTTCGTATTTGTCAAAGATAGTGAAAAGTCACCTTAAGTATGATGAATTGTAATAGTAATGCAAGCACCTACAGTTATTTACTGTTGCATTGTCTTAGTCATTGTATGTTGTGATTTATACGCTCAGTTAATGAGTAACATGCTGCAGCACAAGCTATAAAATGCATACAGAGCTGTATAAACACCTGCCCACGTCCAGCACTAATTAAATGCAGACCACTTAAAATAAGAAAGGTCTTTGGCAATATCGGCTTGTTTTGGTTTTTGTGTAAGCAAATGTTATGTTCGAGATCTCTGTCTGTAACCACTTATGCGGTTTTAAAAAGGTGTGATTGCGAAAGCAAGGAAAGAACTGCTCCATTGAAAACAAACTACAACAAACAAAACTGATTAAGGATGTCATGGAATGCAGTTCCAGAAAATGAACTATTAATTTTAAATAAACTTGTAAAAGGGTGCGGAATGACCCCATCTAACCCCACATTTCTGATGCCCTGCTCATCGATTCTCATGTCTTGTAACATTAGCAATCCCCCCACAGACAATACGGTCTCTCTCTCAATGAGTCTGTGGTATTATTGTTCGAATTGACTGAGGTCAGTTCCCATAGGGCAATTCCATGACGACAGCTGCTGCCATTCGCTCCCTCCAAACTACACTGATGCATTCTGGGAAAAAGGCTTATCCTGTTCCCTCTCATGGGGAAAGAGGGCTAAGAGTGTCAACAAGAGAAAGAGGTACTTATGAGTCGAGTAGTTATTGTCTGTTGTGCTACAGTGGTACAACATATCATAACTTGTATGTCCTTGTCTTGTTGACCCTCAGTAATGACCTTAGATCAGTCTGATCTACTATATTATGAGACACACCACAGCCATGCTAGATTCTTTGTGAGGAAGGAGATCATTGGAGCCATTATGCAATTACATGTCATTTTTTTCTTTTTTTGGAGAAAGCCACTACTAAATGGATTGCCATATCCGCAGCGCTTTGCTTTCTAATCCATTTAGAGAGAAATTAATTATGCAGGCTTTTAGGGAACCCTTCCATGTTCTGTTTTCAGAGCAGAATTCCCTACGGCTGCTCTAACAGTACATGCCCAAAGTTAATTAGAGACACAGAGCATCCCGTCGAAAAGAGCGACTGTGTGCGGCAATCTGGCCGTCAGTGTGAAAGATCAAAGCTCTGTTTTGTTTAGGCCTCAGACGGCTCATTTAAGTAAACAGTGTATCTGATGATTTGAGCTTTCAGAGAAAAACGTTAAATGCCTACTACAATCCTACACAAATCTTGTTTTCAGCCACACTGTACTGCTAGTAATGTCGTGCTATTAAACGGCAAAGATTAAAAAGCTATTTACCAAATCCCAAACTGTAAACCTAGTGTTTACGCGTTTGCATTATTTCTCACCTTCTCTAGCGCCAGGTAAACAAAGTATGCACTGTTTTGTTGTATGGAAATGATGTCATCTCCAGGTGTCAGGAGAATGACAAGCCCCCTGTTGCCTTAATGACAAAGTGCTGACTGTTGAAGCTGCTTTTGATGTTGGGAAAAACAATCTGGAAAAATGCTCTCTTCAATTGCTTGGTTGTAAACAGTGCTTAAGAATTATGATGACAAGTTTTTCAGGAATATTTACAGGAACATCGAGATCTGTTTGTTCTTGGAAGCCCATGAACACACGCTATAAATTTTAAATTCTGTGCTTTATGGTGATGGGAGCAAAAGGACAGTTCTTCATGGGTCAAGGTGAACAAATAAACTATGGAAGCTGGAGCCATATTGACAACTGTAATCATAATCTTAATGGTTTTTCTTGTTGGAGCAAATCTGACTTAATGCACTTTCTCAGATCAACATCAGATTAGCTTTGTGAATTTAGGACTAGGACACATACACCACATTTTAAATGTAAGAATGTCATTCTGTACTCTTGTCTTTAATATAAGGCTTCAGCACTCATATTAAGTACAAAAAAACACGAAGGTCAATATACAGAGCAAATAAAAAGGCATGTTGAACCGCTGGGGTTTGCTAAGTGCATCCGAAACAGAAATATCTCAATATCATCTAACAGCCTACAGATCCCTAGTGGGACATTCCTACAACACTCTTTTTCTTCTCTTTTTACTGGGATTTGTTAGACTCCAAACAGAATGAATTTACACCAGCGGGGAAGCTTAATAACTTGTTTCATACTTTAACATTTGGACAGTTAACTAATGTTAGTGTGCCTAGGTGCTTGTAACACACCAGTAAAAGCTTTGTCTATCTTCTTTTAATGCTGGTTAACTGTGTCAACTAGCCATTCTAAACATAGTGAAAGGGCTGTGCAATTAATCGCATGCGATTGTCATGCGCATCTCGTCAGTAAAGCCGGTTCCGTGATTAGTAGTAAATCTCCATCCCCTGCTTTCAGATCGAGCGGCATTTAATACACAGAGCCGTAGTTCACTGACAATTAGGCAATATCACGTTCATAATCGCAGATAAATCGCATTCGATAATGAACGCGATATTGCCTAGTTTGTCAGTGAACTTTGGTTCTGTGTATTAAATGCCGCTCCATCTGAAAGCAGGTGATGGCGATTTACTACCAATCATGGAACCGGCTTTACTGACGAAATGCGCTTCACAATCGCATGCGATTAATTGCACAGCCCTACATAGTGATATGAGAAGTGTGCATCCCACTGTAGCTGTGTTAGCTATAATTAACATTAGTATTGTAAACTGTAGCATTTGTATATTTGAGATGCAAAAGCGAAACTGGAGTTCAGCACATTCACAAAGCACATTATAAGCAAACAGTATTGGTCCTGAAGACATATGAGTTCATTTAAAGTGTAGGTATACAAGCTAAAATCTTTCCTAACCACCCTGAAATGGAAATTGTTGCCCGAAGGCTGACAGAACTGTGACTGGAACATGTCTGTTTTTATGACAATGCAAACCACATGAATCTGGCAAAAACAAAAGCATGCTCTTCTCAGCTGTGTGGACGTTCTCTTCACTCACACACCCTCCGTTAAAGCACTGCTGAAATTGCCGGAAAAAGCAAAGATTGCTGATGCTGTGTAGGGTATTGAGAGCCATTTACACAAATAAACATTGATCAACTAGTTGATCTGTGAAAAATGTTTAGTTTTGGAAACCATATATATTCTTCTGTTGAAAAGTTTGAGGTCAGTAAGATTTATATTATTATTCAGCAAGGATGCATTAAATTGATCAAAAATTACATTTATAATGTCACAAAATAATTATTATTTTTAACAAAATCAGTTTTTTTGAACTTTCTATTCATCAATAAATCATGAAAAAAAAAAAAACATTTTCAACGTTTCCAAAAAAAATGTTAAGCAGCAAAAGTGTTTTTAACACTAGATAAGTTAGAATTAGGTAAGTTTAGGAAAGTCTCTTTAGCACCAAATCAACATATTAGAATGATTTCTGAAGGATCATGTTAACACTGAAGACTGGAGTAATGGCTGCTGAAAATTCAGCTTTGCTACTATAGGAATAAATTACATTTTTAAAATATATTAAAATATAAAACAGCTCTTTTAATTTGTGATAATATTTTACAATATTACTGTTTTTACTGTGACTGTCTTTTGATCAAATAAATGCAGTGAGTATAAGAGACTTCTTTTAAAAACACGTCAAACTTACTGACCCCAAACTTCTGAATACAGTCTGTGTTCAAACACATTTATGGCACAATGTTTTATATAATCTTCTAAAAACCCCATATTTCACATTTATAAAATTGCATTTGACGTTGTTCTCTAATGCTCCCTTCCTTCCAAAGGAAGTGGTCAGTAAAGTGCTCCTGGGAAACTCTAGGCTCTTTTACAGTGTGCTCTTAGTGTCTTTCCCCTTTAAAGGACAAACCGCTTTCCCAAAAGGGAAATGTACGGCTCTTTCTCACACTGCTCTGTTTTCATTAATGCCCCACATTGATGAGAAATGAGGAGTAAGGAATGACGCAACGCTCAGTTTACACTTCTCTTCCACCTGCATGTGCAGCCGGGTCTCCCTGCTCCAGACTTAGAAAACCCAGCATGAAATATTGAAAAACAGATGATATAATAAGAGAGCAGTTTGAAGTCACAGAAAGGACAAGAGAGGAGGAAACAGAAAACATTAAGACATCAAGTATAATCTGTTGAGACGTTCAGGAGAGGGGTTTAGTGTTTAGTCTAGTGAGCTGGCATGACGCTTGTTAGCATGGGAAGTACAGAAGTGGCAGCTTGCAGCGACACCATGGTGACCGCTGGAATTCTGGGTAGGTCAAACAAAAATGCTCCTGATTCAAAAAGAGGGGGCCTCTAAAACTAAACGAAAGAGGATAAATGTTTTGAAAGTTTTGATCAAAACGTGCATCTAATGAATTCACAATTAAGGCAGAAAGGTTTCAAAAGCTGCAAATAAAGGTGTAATTAGGGTTTTCATGAGTTGAGTGGTAACATTTACTTGGAAATAAAGGCTGATTAAACTTCCCTATGAAACAATAACACTTTTACACAGACCTGTAACTTGCAAAAGTTACTACCTGTATGATATAATTATATATCAAACTGTACAGGATGGTCCTGTTTTAGGGATGGCTTTTGGGACACCATGGTAACGTGAAGGAGGTGCCAATAAACAAATAAATAAATGCACGATGCGGTTACAATGATCAAGGAAACACAAGCACTTATTTTTGTGGGTGTAGGAGCCTGTGTGCTTGTTTTTGCCTGACGGGTCTGACAGGTTTGATTTATTGGTAAAACTTAGCAGCATTTCACAATGTGGCTCTAATATACTCTAGTGGTGCCAAGATCAATTCAATCACAGTGGAAGTGCAATGAAAATGAGTGGCGTCTATTTTGCAGCTCACACAGCAGTCTGTAAAATTCCTCCATGTCATACTCAGACTGAAATGGCTAAAGTCTGGTTAGTATAGCATTGATCAATATAAAAACAGACCAAATTAATTACATTACATTTCAAATTATATATTAAATTCCATCCAATAAACTTTCAAACTTCAAGGTTTTTAACTGTTTTCAAAACTTTCAAACAAGTTTGCCTTGACAAACGTTGCTTTTCTACTTTAAAATGATCGTAAAACTAATTTCTTTTCATTTTAATTCATTTGAATTCTACTTCAATTTAAACTGAAAATCAGCAACCTGTTTGCTTGAATTGCTCTCTAATGGTTCTGTACGAACATTTCTTTTAACATATTTCCTTTTACTGCATTTTTTTTTATTGGACCACACCAAACTGACATGTTAATTTGACAGCGCTAAAAAAACAACCTTGATATGTTCAAATCAGTGTCATGTGGCACAGCGTGTATAGGTTTTAATGTGTTGGTTTTGTTGTAGGGTTAAAAAAACAACTCCTCTAAGTAAGTAAACAAGAAACATTCCTTCCACTCATGTTACAATGTGCCACCAGAGAAGCTGCGTGATGCATGTGGCTGGATATGAATGGACTGTTTCCACTTGATGCACGTTTTGGAAGCCTTCCATGGGTAACACGTAGCGCAGGTCGCTGCTGCTTTAGACATGCCTGATCACCTCCAGCCACAAAGAATCAAACACAGCACAAAGCTTGAGCACCATAACATGTGCATGCTATATATTATACTGAGGATAAGTAATTTCAATTATAGGCTACGGTAATAAATCAAGAAGTATTACAGGTATATAAACCAAGGATAAACACAATGGATTGCTGTTTGTAATCTTCTCTCATAAATAGCAGTGCCGGACCAGTCAACAACCAAGAGATTCCTTCTGTATCTCCTGTAAATGCATTTTGCAGGAGAAAATGACTGGATAAGCACAGAGCAATAGTGTAAACTGATTATAAGTGTCCTTTTAAACAGCTTTATAATGCGCTTTAAGCACTGCACATAGTGTGTATCAAAGAGAGGAACAAAAGAAGAGAGGCTGAGCAGATGTAGTTTCTCCTCCTCCAAACCCTGATCCTTCTTGATAGGCACATAATGAGAAGCAGGCCAGCGTTCACACCGTAACACACAAACACATACACACACACATCCCCATTCATTATCCACGCCAGATTAGCTTTTTATTAGAATGGAGGGAAGGTGGAAACCAGGAAAGGGAGAAGAATGTTTGTGCCACTGGAATGGAGTGACAGCCCTTTGGTCAAATGTGTGCCGGTCTGCAGATTGGAGTGTGTTTTACATTACAATACAGGTTGAGACTTCAGAGTCTTTTCACCAGTGGGTTGGAGTCAGTGTAATCGCAACAGTTTCCTGAATTGAACTCAACTAGTTCTGCACACACTGAACAGTTCATCAGCAGTAATTTGAGCCATTTAAACTGTACAGAATCATTTGTTTATTATAATATACTGTATATTACTGATTCGCTAAGAATAAATGGCAGTCTCTGATAGCTGTGCAAATCAGGCAATGTCCATGAATATCTGCTAAACGCAAATTAAATTTTTTTTGTGCAAATTTACACATTTAATTTAGCGGCTGGTTAAATTTGACCATGGTTAGTAAATAAGATGCAAGCTTATGTTTATGTTCAGTGAATTCAGCCCTGGACACTTACTGCTCATTCAGGTTTTCCTGCATGTCATTTGCCATTAAGGTGAGTGACAGTGTATACAGAGATACAGACACACAGGAACACACTCAAACAGAGATAATTAGCAGGATTTCATTGTGGTATTAGACAGGCAGATGAGAAACACCAGTGAAAAGAACAGCTGCATTCTTTCTTACAATACAGCATGATCCTGGGGACAACACAAGAACAAACAGCAAAGGACAGGAGAAACTAAGTGCTACAAGAAAATGTTAGCCAGTAGAAAGAACTGAGGAATGACAAATGAGACAAGAAGAGAAATGAAGAGAAGAGACATTAAAAAGGGACGAGACAAAAAGTATACAGAAGAGACAAGACAAGATGAGAGTACAAAGGAGACACAAGATGAGACAAAACAAGACCAGAAGAAAAGTGAACAGATTAAGCGAGAAGAGACATAAAGAGAGGCAAAGAAAGGAGATGAGACGAGAAGATCATTAAAGAGACAAGACGAGACCATAAGAAAAAGAAGAGATGAAATGAGACAAGACAAAATGAGAAATAAAGAGAAGAGATGAGACAAGAACAGAAGACAATTAAAGAGACGAGACAACGAGAGATAAAATGTGACAAAAACAGAAGGGAAGAGAAAGGGCGAGTCAAGATGAGAAGTCAACAGAAAATGAGAAGAGAAGACACAAGAACAGTCAAGATGATAAGACAAAAAAAATTAGAAGATCAGACAAAACTAGAAAAGAAGAGAAGAGAAAACAAGAAGACAAGACAAGACAACAAGAGAAAACAAGAAGGGAAGAAAAAGCAAACAAAATGAGAAAGAAGGGAAGACAACACAAAACAAGAAGAGAAGAGATTAATCAAGATGAGAAGACAAGACAAAATGAGAACAGTCAAGATGAGGAGAGAAGACAAGACAAGACAAGAGATGAGATGAGATGAGACGAGACGAGACGAGACGAGACGAGACGAGACGAGAGGAGAGGAGAGGAGAGGAGAGAAGAGAAGAGACAAGAGATTTATATAATGTTCCTTTGTATATTGGCAGGGGAACAAGACCTCCATGCAGGTAGACCCTCAAAAGAGGCAGTCGACGTGTTCAGGCAGGTTTAGTAGGTTTAGTATAATCACATCCTGAGCCAGTTTAAATGAAGATGAGAAGTAAATGTGGAAAGGATGGGCAGGTGGATGTGAATATAGGTTGACTTAAACTCTTTGTCCAACATGATGAAGACACATAGGACAAACACAGCAAGCCCATGACTTATGTCTCTGCACAAGAAGGATTTGTGGACTTGGAAACAACACATAAATAGTTTAATTTACACTTCAAACTACGCAACATGCGATTGTATGTATTAAATTGGAAACAATTATGTGTCGCACGCCACTGTTTTAACAAAAACCATGCTTTTGTCTTAAAAGGCGTCAACATTCTCCATCACAAAGGACTTGTTCCTTAGTGATGAAAACCATCATCTGACACAATCAATAGTACCATAGTAAGTTAATAAAGCCATAGTGCACTGTGTTTACAGACTCATTGTACCTCTTCTTTTCCCAACACACTAAGCCTGCAAAAACATGAATGGACACGCCCAAAAGTGCCTGCGATTCACTGGAATGGAAGTGGTTTGTCTTTAACATGACATATGTTATGTTAGAGAAGCAGCTAAGGGATCATTATTATGAGCGAGAGGGGATGTATTATGCTGTTGAAGAACAGTGAGACCACTCAGTTTTAAATAGACGCTTTGTTGTTCTTCGATGACTGACGTGGACATGCATGTGTATGTTGCACATTATGTTTGCAGAGGCACAGTGGTTTTGTAAACGTGATAATCCACCTCCATGCAAACACGCCAGAGGCCAGCACCAACCAATCAGACCTTGATATCTGCTTTCTGTTTATCAACACTTCAGCAAGTGTTACTGTCTGTGGGAGATGAGAGGGTCTTCAGTCCGTAGCTCCCTCAGAGCTCTTAAGTCGACTCCACACCAGCCTTTATTTATAGTCTCGTACCAGTCGGCTCTTTTACACACTTTCAGTAAATGGGCAGAGTGAGTTGTGCTTGCGTGTGTCTGTGCACTTACTGTAAGAGAAACTGAGGCGAGGGGTGACGTCGTCTTCTGCTGCTTGACCCCATCCAACCAGGAGGACATGGAGGAGAAATAGGAAAGAGACACGTGTCATGTTTTGTGTCCACATTTTGCTGCTTGTGTCTCAGTGTGTTTTCTCTCTGGATTTCCTGGCGCTCATGAAGATCTTTTCCCTCGCTCGTTTATTTTTCTTCTTCTCCTCAAACTCCTGAAAAGGAGAGCCGTGTACTGATGTGACAGCTGGTGGTCACCTTTGTCTCCATGTGCTTGTGTAAGTTTCCACACAGGCTTTTCAGCAATCTGTAACAAACAAGACACAAGAGTAGTCACATTAAGATGAGATAAAACATGTTATTACTGGTGGGAACCATTTGATTAAAACAGTTTATACTTAGTACTCAGAATATTAAGTTTTTTTTGCATAAGTAGATTGATATACCTGCTTAGTTAGGACTGACCCTGCTTAAGCCAGCCTGAGCTGGTTTTCTGGTCTTAGCTAGTTTAAAATAGCCAAAGCTGGATTAGCTGGGACGCTGAGAGGCGAAAAGTGCCCCAAACTCATTTAAAACTAACAAAAAGCTTAGACTTAATTAAGACCATGTGTATACAGTTCATTTCACAAGCATTTATCTATTTCTAAATGAAGCAAACATCCTCTTCACGGTACGTTAAACCCACAATACAGTATGAACGAGCTGCATTAGGTTATGCTTGATAGCACCAGGAGATGTGGGAGTGCAAACCAGCCGTCTCCTACCTGTACGGTCAACTCTACGCGTGGTGTTATATCGCTGAAAATCATCAGCAGAGATTTAGATTGTGCCAAGAATTGCTGCATGAATGAGAATATGTAGCCTTAAGGGACAGATATTTACACAATATTTACTCACTGCTCAGCAGGGCTCTATGTCTGTGTTTAATCCGCGCTAATTGCTAAGGTGAGCATGTTTGGGGCTAAGTTTGCAGAAAAGTGCCCTTTTTAAAAGACCTCCACTGCTGGTCTCCAGAATATTGCGTTTTGGATAGTAGTAACTAGCCATTCCTTGATCAATGAATATCACAAGGAAGACCATTCTTGTGCACTTGCATTTGTTGGTGAACAACAAAAACCAGCCTGAACCAACATGAACATACCTACTGTACTGACGTAAGCCGGTTTTCTCAGTAGGGTGTAACGATGATAAGGCAATAAATGAGTACTTCCTGGAAGTGGTGGTATCACTTATGAGACAATGGAAAGTGCTTCATTCTCTGTTTACATGTTAGCTTACAAAGTTCAAAGAACAGATGACCCCACTTTACCATAATCACCCACACTGATCATCATTTACCTGTTCCGTTCCATAAAGCACTGTTCTGAGAATGGATATTCATGTAATGCCATAAAATGTATAATTTCCAGCCTCCTGCTAAGATGATCTCATTTGCTTCCATTTAGATAAGCATGGTAAAGTCATACATGGAGTTTGACTGCCAGGCAAATGAAATGGACTGTAAATAAGTTGAATAGCTTTGCACTTGATATGTGATCTACAGCACTGAACCCAACCCTGTCATCAGTCCAATATGTCAGCGGGCTAACACTTAAGTGGTTTCCATTACTCTGGCTGTATAGACGAGCATTTTAAGCACAACCACAAAGCTAATCCAATTGCAATTCCCATTTAGGTTTAAGATTTAATACCAACGTCAAATGTGTATATTTTATTTTTATGAACTGCCAACAGTAAAGGGCTAACAAATAGGGTGTGGTAAAATCAGGGTTAGAGGAGAAAAAAAATCAGTCTGCCTTTCGCTAGACATCTGAATATAACATATGTCTAAAACATACATGCCACAAGTATGTAAAATTTTAAAAGGTGTAATTACTAAGTTTTAATTAGGTGTAACCTCAAAGTTTGAGTGTATAGGGACCTGTGGATGGCCGTAATGCTTCTGCAGATCTTCATATCTATTTGTGCTTTACCTCAAAAAGCTTTAAAATTGAGCCAACACTTTAATTTGGCATCAAGCTCTAAGAGTGATACTGCAGGCCAATTTACTGTACTAGTGCCAAAACAGCAAGGATGCTTTTCTCTAATATAGACAACATGAGAGCACGGCACTAGCTGACAGTCATCCCTTATTCAAAAGAAGATGGAAGCAAGGCAACTTTTCCATCTGGGGCACGACAGACCTTGGACTCCCACTGGGAAGATTCAGGTCCCAAATGGGAAAACTGCTGCTTGTTTAAACAGCATCTCAAAACTGTATTGGCACAGCATGTGGAGATAAACTGATTACAAGGGACTGTGGTTTAGATTTCCAAAAAGTATCTTCTGAAGAACTGTTGAATCGTTGATGGTTGTCGTTTATCAACATCAGACAAGGCCTAAAGGCACAAAACAGTTTACTACATGATGTTTATGTCTAATAATGACAGATTTATGTCACAGTTTAAGCAGTATGTGTGAACAACATATGGCACATATCAAACAAAGTAGCACAAAAGGACACAGCAAGTTTAGCCTGAACTACAGTATATCTTCACTTACAGAAAATATGGAACCTTGAAAGGACATTCTGGTGATAATACATCAGCAAACACCACAAAAAACTAAATTCCCATTAGAAAAGTTCACAGACTTCATTGTTTGCTGTATTTGGAATTTGCTACACTGTTTCACCACCGACAGCTATGAAATATGCACACAATCTCAGCTCAGGCAAGAGATAAGTTTGCAAGGTCAAACTCCTCCTGCTACTGTCCATATGCTGGGGTTGGAATGTGTCCTGCACTGGTCAATGCTGTGGCTTCAGCCATATTGGTGCGGGAGGCTCGCTTACAAAGCACCATTAGCCTTCCTAGCGCTGGGAACGTTGGAGTGACATCCAAGTTGACCAATGGCGATGTGATCTCATTAATTTCAAGTTTTGACAGGAAGAGGATAAATGCTGCCTAGGCACGTGAGGAGCTTAAGTAGGACACTGAAGGTCTCTCTCAAAGAGATATAATACACATTTTCCTTTCTTTCTACTGTTGGATTAATGCAGGAGCCATAAATCATCTCACTAGTACTAGTCCTCAAAGGTGTTTATTGTGATGAATGATCAAATACTGACTACAGTTCCCAAATCCTAAAAGCAATGACCCCAATGAACAAGCATGATGTTTAAACGTTAATCATTCAGTTAAAACTAATGGTAAACCTTGTCTAGTTTGGACTGAACTGATATATTTGTTCGGTAGATTTTACAATTTAAAAAATTATTATTTTTTTTTTCTCGATCGCTGTTAGCCAGGAAAAATGACTGATACAGCATGACTTTAATATGATTTGTAATATGAAAACAAATATAATTCAGAGACATTTGGAGGGTATTTCTTGGAAGGATCTGGGGACAAAGTGTCCTCGAAATAATTTTTCCACCAGACAATATAAAACTAGTGTGCAAATAATAGTTAACTCCTGAGGGAAAGGGGAAAAAAAGAGAGAGAATAAATAATACATAAATATTACATAAATAATCTCTATTCAGTCAATGCACAGTCAATAATTCTGTGTTTTTCCAGTTTGTGAGCCATATGTGACAATGGCATCAAATGTCACTTCCTGTCTTTCATAAAAATAGAAATAGATTACTACAGAAACAGCTGTCCAGATTATCTGGTTTTTCAGATGAGATAAAATGATCATGAAGCAAAGCCAGAGGACTAATGTTTTAGATAAGTGTGCAATAGTATCTTCCACTTCTGGGACGGAAAATATAATAATAATAATCACCTAAAAGCACAACACCCTTAAACTCATAGAGTTGTTATTGTTAACTAAAACTATTAAAAAGTTTTTAACTAATTGAACAAAAAAGCTTAAATAAATAAAAAAGATTTAATAATAGATACATTTTAGAAAAAAAAAAAAACCTGAAATAAGTTCAATTACAAAAATTACTAAAACAAAAACTGAAATAAATATAAATTAAAAATAAATATAAAAAATATACTAGTAAACATGACTAAAACTTAAACTTTGAATAAAAACTGAAAATATAAAATAAAATAAAAAACAATATTAATAGTATTTATATATATATATATATATATATATATAT
>NW_015652995.1:1561652-1576964 GCF_001515625.1 Sinocyclocheilus rhinocerous
AAAATTACACTGTTAAATGTGTGTATTGATGAAACAGACAATGCTTATTTCTTCTACAATTCACCAAATCAGCAGTTTTGTGTGTAGAAGTGTGACTGTGGATGTGTGAGTGCAGAAGCAGATGTGTGAGATGAGGAATGTGTCGTGACTCAAAGGGACTTTAAAGAATAACTAGCACATGTGTGACAGAACTATGACTCATTGCTCTCGAAGTGCCTGATGAAATGGTCCATTGCAGAAGTTCTGCAAACTTTGAGATCATCTGGACATCTATGAATCAGAGAACACAAACTTTGCGAAACCTGACTCAGTGGCACAGGTATCCAAACCCTTCAGAAGTACAGGAAGTAAAGCCGACACCTAAGCACTATGTCATAAGAGTAAAGTTCAACATAAGTATCTACTGTATTCAACTTGTATGGAAAGAGTGAATCATGAAGTGTGGGATCTGAGATTGTGGAGTTTTCCGCTGTCGTCTCGTCTCCGAGCTGATCCCAAGAACCAGTTTAGAGTAATTAATGGCCCACTCCTCCCTGGGTGATCCGGCCAGCCTTAATTACTCCATATGTTCCTTCAAAGATCTTTAATAGCTTAATTAAAATCTTATTAAATAGCCAAAGCAAAATGGGAAAAAAAATTCAGGCTCAATTCAAGTCTGAACATGTTAAAAATAGGAGCTTCCATAACTGATCAAGCTCATTTTTTAGGCAAGACTTCTCAGATGAAAAAAGCATTACATTTTGATTTTAGTTTAATTAAATGGGTGACCTAACTAGATAAATGTGGATAAATGTAAAATATGACCATGAAATGGCCCAGGAATATCATTACCGCTGTCTCTCTAAAGTAAAATACCTCTAACGGGGACAGAGTCAGATGTGCAAATATTTCTAGCGGAGATTCATTTTGTCCTCTCGCTCCTGCTTTGAAATTTCCATAACAGATGTGGGGTCTGTGAAATGTAGAACGGCACCGAAGCATCTGCGAAAAGACCTGCTAATGCCATCATCTCTTTGTCAGGTAAAATGATATTTAAATGAAAAGCTGTTTCTGGTATGCTCTTAATTTCAGTGCATATTTAATTATCCTACTGGGTAAAGTAACACGATAACTGACTCCAAGTCAGCATTCTTACAGTTGTGAATAAAGGCCCAGAGTTTTCCACTCAGGTCTTTAGGCAAATACTACTTACTGATTCATGCTGGACAGAAATAATGTGTGGACCAGATAAACTTGAATGCCAAAGTGCAATTTGAGTAACTTCAATATGGAGTTGTAATGCTGCAACTGTCACAACACTGATGGCATCCCCACTGCTTATTTAGAAAGAAACAAAGCTTTTCTTAATAACATGCAGTATATGGAAGAACTGCCGTGGCCTTCCAAGAAAGCAGCCTCATTGGAATTTATTACAATGAAATGCTATTCTCAGAAAAGGATTTATAAAACAGCTCCTCAGATGGAGAAGCCAGAATCTCAGTGAACAGAATGCAAAAGGTGGACTTTTGCCATTTCAATGGGTGGCTGCATTCAGTGTGTTTTACATTTTCCCCCGCAAGTGCAAAATTAACAGGATGATCATATAAAACATCGCACTTGTTATTATTATTAGATTATGTTAATGTAGCGTCTGGACCAATCAAACACACAATTTTTCATTTGATTTAACAAATCAGTTATTCATTAGATTAACAAATCGTCACAGTCCCCTCACCCAATAAACTGGGTGCCAGGATGTCTGCAACGACACCAGGCCCCCCCTTAGTACCCATGGCAACCACGACACCTCTGCTAGACCAGATCCATTTACGACCTAATGGCATGTTGAGAAACACCTTTCTCACTACAATTTCCATAGGAAATCCACGTATGCGTGTGTGTGTGTGTGTGTGTATGTGTGTGTTAGACCAGTTTAAGTGTTTATGTAGTATGTTGGACTAGTTTAAGTGTTTATGTAGTTAATAAAGTCTTACTTGTATCACACTTGACGTTGTTCATTGTTTGCTCATAACTGGAGTCCCTAATCATGCAGATTTATGCTACAAGCTCTTTGTAGAATTGTACAGTAAGAAAGTTATTTCCCTTAACCAGGAAATTAACGTTCTTAGAATTGACAGACAGTTGACCCTGAGAGGTCAAGTAAATATCTACAGCGGATCTAAATATGTGTAATTAATTATAACTAGTTATGATTAATTATTCATATTTCCCCATGAGCTGATTCGCTACATTAATGACCTGATTTCTAAGAATATGAATGTGTACAGAGAGTGATTTGGCACAGACTCTCTTCTTCAATAGGCTCTCTGACTTTTATTTTTCCTGGCACCCAAACAAAATATACTATAACTCATATTCAGACCTATTGTTGTACTTTTAAAATGCACTAAATATTATATTTTATATATATATAAATAGCATAAATATAATAAAAGACTTAACAAAACTAAACACATTCATAAATATTCATAAATGAATATTAATTCATATTAAAAATAAATACATGTAATCTTACATTACATTAGAAAAATTAATCATATGATTTAAAAATATCCTAGTCAAAATATATCAGTCTATAACTCATATTCAGACTATTTTGTTACTTTTAAAATGCAAATGGCTGCCCACTGCTCCAGGTGTTTGTGTGCGTGTGCGTGTGAGTGTGTGTGTGTGTGTGTGTGTGTGTGTTCACTACTCACTGCTGTGTGTGTGCACTTGTATGGGTTAAATGCAGAGCACAAATTCCGAGTATGGGACACCATACTTGGCTACACAAGTCACGTCCCTTAATGTGTGTGTGTGTGTGTGCGTGCGTGCGTGTGTGTGTGTGTGTGTGTACTACTCATTTTGTCTCAGTAACCCTCCTGTTAATGTCACTTTCACTCATGGAATTAAATTAATCATGTCTGACTGTACAATAACACATTAATACAATGCAATTATACCCTGCGTTGCCAGATATTGCTAAAAAAAATAAGCCATCTGGTATTAATATCCTTCTGAATTTTTTTTTTTAAAGTTTCACACATAAAACTGGCCAAAATAAATATATAAATAAAAAAAGGAAAGAAAGAAAGAAAGAAAGAAAGATGTGCACATTTGACAGTGGCCAGTTATTAGTGGCCAGTCAAATTAATTATCAAATACTAAAAGTCAATAAACAAGAAATTATAATTATTTATATATTTATATTCAAATCCACAAGCCCAAAGTGACTAATAAGTGCTATGTGTCAGTTTAAGTCCAGGATGACTGCCATATTATCCAGTGCAAAATAAACAAAAAAGTTACTGAGTGTTTCTTTAGAACAAATCCTGAAATGTACATCAGGGGACACTTATTAGTTGACCGCTCTCTTTGAGTATTGCTGTAAGTGGATCATCCTTAGGGGAAGTAACCTCCATGATTTTCTGGAAGTGGCCTTAGTCCATGAGGAGCTCTCTGTTTCTCATAGCCCTGTTTGAGCAAAGGGACTATCTATGCCTCATCTTTAGTTTATCTATTCAGCACTAGGCTAGGTCATCGGAGACATGATGCATAGAATGTCAACCTCAAGTACAAAAGGATTGCTTTGAAAAAAAAAGGAAAGGGTTCTTAAATCAAGACTTGGGTTGTATATTTCTTTTGATGTAATCTAATCTACTCAAGCTATCAATACAGTTAGGGTCTCCTGGGTTTGCCAGTTTTTCACTAAAAAGACACCAGTCAAAGGTTTTCAGTAGGGATGCACCGATACCACTTTTTCCAGTACTCGCCCGATACCGATACTTTTATTTTTGGTACTTGCCGATACCGATGCCGATACCGGTATAGTACGAGTACAGGAGGCCAGTATCGGGCCCGATACCGATACCAGTATCGGTATCGGTGCATCCCTAGTTTTCAGACATATGTAAGTATATTTCATTAAAATGAATATTCAGAATGGGCATCCTTTACATTATTTACAGCATTGTGTTTTTCTTTTCATTATGTTTATTTTATGAACAACAACTGTTCATTCTGTGCTGGAGCAGCTGGCATAAGTGATACTCTGTAATTACTCAAGTAAATAATGCATGCCGACATTTGCTTTGATATCTAAGCTGCGCAGGATTTAATTACATTCATTACAGTTGTGTAACTTCAATGTGTCGGTACAATGGGATTCTAGGAGATTCTGTGTGAAGATATCTACTTAAATTTTATATTTAATTATTTCTAAGATAAGCAATGACTGTAACAAGAGTTGCTCAGTTTTAGGTTTCACACATGCATCCTTATATATAAAAAAAAGAAGACGACTTGCCACCTGGGTTGTTTTAAACAGTGGCTGTGTCTGAAAACCAAAGGCAGCTGCATTGCTGCCCAGTCAGGCAATGACATACTGTTTTTTAATTAATAATTGTAATAATATTTTGAATTAGGTTTTATTTTCATATTTTGTTTTAATTTTAGTTGAAGTTTTAGTAATTTTGGTTTTTGTTTATCATCATCATTATTATTAACTGTCTATATAATTTTTTATTCATTTTTATTTTAGTTTTAGTAATTTGATAGTACATCAAGTTAAACTAAATAAAAATGAAAAATGTTGCCTTGTGAACTAGCTGAAATAAAATAAGTTAAGGGTTTTGTATACATTTGATTTCAGTTAAATAATTTTAGTTAAATAATAACCTTGCTTAAAAATTTTATTCTGCCTCTGTATGCTACCTGCAAAGGTAGCATTTTTTTAGCCAGTATCTAAGTGACTGTCTTACTGCTCTAAATATCAGACAGCGGTTACAAAAGTCAAATATCTGTGCAAACTGTCTAAAATGAATTTGCCCAATAACTGTGTGTCAGCGGCATTTTAAAAGCATTGCATGGACAGAAGATAAGTGCTCAGAAGTCTCATGCTAAACCTTGTGTTCTGTTGAGGCAGTTCATTTTCTTGTTGCCTAACATCAACAGAGGCAATAGTGCACTTGGCGATTACAGTGATGTTCACTAATAAAGCTCTGACAGCTAGGCCATGGAACTGTCAGCCTATTTTCTCTGTGCTGTTTGCTATATAATGCATAGCTATGACTTGTGAGTTTCATGCAATGGTTATCAGGGGACTGGAGAAAGTTTCTGCTTTAGATCCTCCAGGAATCCCAGTATAATACAAACCAGTCTGGAAGAATGCCAGTGCCCTGCAGTCCTGGAATCCACCAGCCTCCCACTTGCAGCCTTTCTGCCCACTTACTGCCTCTGTGTCTATGCTGAAGTTAAAATAATAAATACTTGTTTATTACAAAAACATCATGAGTTCATTTATTACAAAAACATCATGAGTTTCATGTGTAGACACAAGGAATGCCTTAATTTAAAAATACAGGAATATTTGTTTTAGGTTATGGATCCTAATTCACTACGTATTGATTAAAATAAATTATCTATCTATCTATCTATATATACAGTGGGTACGGAAAGTATTCAGACCCCCTCATTTCTTTCTTACATTATTTACAGTCCTCAGTTTCACTTGATCCTTAATATCTAAAATTAATTACATAAATATATTTAAATAAACATAAGAATTTAATATTAAAATGTATTTTATTTAATTGGTGATATATTTGTATTTAGTATTATTTAAGACAACAAAATTAAATTTAAAAATTAAATAAAAAAACAAGCATATTTAAATCAGATTTAGGGCAGGTATAGACATTTGCAGCTGTGATATCCACAGATTTACAAACGTTTCTAGCCAGCTGTTTTAGAAGTTAAGCCCAAATCCAAACACATGGAGTGATGTTTGCGTGACAGGTGAAAAGAGCTGTAAAAGTAGTCTGGTTTTGAAAGTAGGTCATGGCCTGCTTTACCACTTTACTTCCATTTCTAAATGTTTCCAATTGTTTGGCATTATCTCACCATCTGATTTTAGGCATTTACAGTGGTAGAGTGTTGATAAGAGCAAACTACAAAGTTCTGTGCTACTTCTGCTTCCTGTTATGCTTGAGCTGGTGGCAGCACTATAATAGTTATATTTTTAGGCTAATATCTTAAATATATTTTTCTGATATTTCAACCACTAATATTCAAAAAGACAAAGCAGAGGCTTCAGAATATAGTTAATTAAATCAAGAAAGGTAAGCCTGATCCTGACCTTCAGAGACATTCATCTTTTTTAAAGAAAATAATCCATTGAAAAAACACCATCTTATTTTCCCATTATGGCGTGATTCTTTTTTTTCTTTTCTTTCTCGCTGAGGCAGGAAAAAATATTTTCATTGGCTGCTTTTGCTGCATTGCTTTGATTGTGAATACATGCTTGATCATCCAAACAATTTGTAATGTATTCCTTCCTTTTATCCCGCACTTTGTTACTACTTTATAGATGGACCTACAACTGATGATTCACAGAGCATGATGGTGGTATCCTTTTATTGTATTGTATGTTTTCTGCTATAGATGCTGCAGCATGGAGAAAATGCCTGCATTCCTGGGATTTAACATGCATAAGACAGATATTTAGGGTGCTGGCAAGTGTGCTACAGTCATCAATCACATCAAAGGGCCAATAGTATGGTGTGTGCAAGGGGGCCTTCAGAGCACTTGGCCCCTCCTAATGGCCGTCAATATCTCTCCCATCGCTCAAATTGTCTTTCACAGCAAGACAGATTCCTGCCAGTGCCGCCTCCTAAACCCTCCTAACAGATGGAGCTCCATAACTCCATAGCCGCCAGTAAAAACTCTTTCTGATATCACTCTATAGCAGTGGTCGCCAAGCCGTCGATCGCGATCTTTATCACTGTCCCAGTAGATCTCGAAAAAAACAGTAAAATAAGTACAAAAATGCATTACATTTATGGGGTTATACTAATGTTTCACTGAAGGGTACTGTCTTGAGAAAAGTGTCGATGGCAATGGCATTTTCTTCTCCGTATAAAGCGCAGCTCTGCTTTGTTTACAGCGGTAAACAAGGAAACGCTATATTGCGGTCGGTTCATAAGCAGTGTTGCCAAGTCCGCAGTTTTCCCGCCTTTTTCTATCAATTCTTCAATAGGTAGATCTTGTCTTTCATAAAGGCCGAGGTCAGGGATCTTGGGCCTAAAAAGGTTGGTGACCACTGCTCTATAGTATTAGTGCTAGTCGCAGTCGTGAGCTTGATTACTCATTCAAGAATCAGAGGGAGTCTTTGTGCATGGACGCGACTCTCAGCAAGTGAGCGTTAAAAGCTTCAGCGACTCTATTAATGGCCCTACTGACTTTTCAGTAATATTCTATATGTTTGATATGGTTTCATGGTTATTTCTCTGCAAAATACAAAGGCATATATCATAAATGCTAAACAAATCATAAAAATCTGATGCTGGAGAAACATCTACTATAATAACATTTTTTGTTGGCAAAAATTTTATTTTGTTAAAGGGGTCATATGATGCGATTTAAATTTTTCCTTTCTCTTTGGAGTGTTACAAGCTCTTGGTGCATAAAGAAGATCTGTAAAGTTGCAAAGACTAAAGTCTCAAATCCAAAGAGATATTCTTTATACAAGTTAAGAGTCAACCACGCCTACCTAAAACGGGTTGTTCTAACACGCCCCCACATGTCTGCGTCATGATGTGGGAAGATTTGCATAATGCCACCCAAATGTTCACGCAAAGAAAGAAGGCATAACATTGATTCTCGCTGTAGTATTGTTGTTGCCGCCGCCGCCATGTCGTGAAGACGCTGTGTGTTTCGTTGTGAAAGCGAAACTACTTTGTTTGGACTTCCAAAAGAGGATGATATCCGCTTTGTCATGCCTAGAGCTGATCCGTGCTGGTCGCTGAGGAAATACATCAACTTCGCGCTGTGGATCGCCGGATCAGCTTTCACCGTGGACGAAGCAGAGTCCAGCACGGGATCGTCACATGTCGTTGCCGCAAGCCCGCCGGCCTCCACTCACTCTAGCCCACTGTGTGTTTCGTTGTGAAATCGAAACTACTTTGTTTGGCCTTCAATTTTTAGAAAGTCTTCAATGGAGAAAGATGCATTGTAAGATGTGTAGTTATGGCTGAAGCTAACTGGCCAACCTTCTTTAAACTGTGTGTCCAGTGTACAGAGAAATGCAGCAAGTGGTTTATTTATACTTTACCATTGCAACATGATACCCCTCTACATAATCAATACAGCATATTGCACATCGGCATTGCATGATTGGATCAATATAGTGTTGAGAGAACGGAACCCAAACAAGAATATATCCTGAGATGCACTGTCTGAGGATGGAGCTTATCATTGAGCACAGATATTTTTAAAACTTTGTTTATACATAGTGTTGTAAATGTAAAACTCTGTAACAAAATACTGTGTAGTAATGTTATATTAGGGGTCAATTTAACTGTAGCAAAAAAAAACTAATGAAATGAAATCCAGAATTCCAGTAGAATTATGCTACTTTCTAGTTAATTGAACCCTAAAACATGTGTATAAATATATTAAATACAAATAAAAATAATAAAAATCACTAAAATTAATTAAAGAAAAAATATTCAAAACTATTCAGTAAAAAATGTAAAACGAATCAATCACAACTTAAAATAGGTAATAAAATGTAATAAAATAAAATGTAAAAATGTAAATAAAATGTAGAATGTATCATAATTAGGCTTCTTTCAGGTTCACCTGAACCCAAAACATGTGTCTGAATATATAAAATACAAATAAAAACAATAAAAATGACTAATAAAATAATACAATAAAATAAAACGTAGTAAAAGTAAAAAATATGCAGAAAAAGTTAAAGCGCAGAAAAAAAAGGTCTGCTGTTCACTTGGAAGCAACCCAAAAGTATCCAAACGACTGAATGCGCGACAGTGTGCCAATCATATAATCCTAAAACAGAATCAAGGCAGAAAGACTGCGACAATCCGTTTCTATGGCTGCGAGTCCCAACGCTGCAGTCAGTCTGCGCTCTGTCTGACAAGAGCTCTTGTCAATGAGATGAAATGCACTCTGTGCTTTTAAACCACAAACTTCAAATACCCATTACTGAGATTAAATCGTTGCGCATTTTCCACATATTTCATCAAAACTGTGCATGTAAAATCTATCAGCAGCACTATGCAATTGGATCAGCACTCTGACTATTAGCAGGAGCTCTTGATTCACCGATGGTGGGAATTTATTCATGCAGTGCTCATGCTGTTACAAAAGAAACCTGAGGGTCATTTGGGGCTGTTACTCTGCCGTAACCAAACCACTCATCTAGTCTGCCCCGTGCAAACACTGACTGGTGGGTGATCTCATTGCAGGCAGCTCAATAAAACACATCTCATTCTAGGGCCAAAGAAAGCAATGTCACCCTGGCAGTGGCATCTCAATCATGCCTGTGATCCAAACAATCCCTCACAACTCAGATATTTTGAGTAAATTCCACTCCACGCACATTTGAGTCCTAGACGACGGGCTGTGACCCTGGAGGACAGACTGACCCATAATTAATAGGGCCGACATGGGTCACGTCAATCAAAGTGGCAGCTTACTAGCATAATGCTAGGCACATGAAAAATCTATATTTTGCTTTTTTTTCTGTGTGAGGAAAGAGAGTGCACTTTAGCATAATTTTAAAATGACGGAATTCGGAAATAAAATATTAGAATATACTTAAGTGTGAATTGAGTATAATATTGTAGGACACTTAATGTCATGAATCCTGTCCATGGACTTCCGTTCAATCACCACCAGAGGTCACCCTTCCATTACAGTGACTCTCGCACAACACAAACTGTTGCATGTCATCCCGGACTACATATCACATCAGCCATTGCACTGATTGCACACAGCACTTATTGCACACAGCACTGATTGCACACAGTTGTCATCAATCACACATTCACTATAAATACACTCACTCAAACAACCATTCTCTGCCGAGTATTGTATGCGCTTATCGCCAGCAGTGATAGCTACTCTACAGAGCCCTCTTTAGCTTCCTAGCCTAGCCTAGCCTAGTCTTGCCTTGTCTGTTTTCTCGGTTTCCGATCTTTGCCTGTTCTCTGGATTTAACCCTCTAGTCTCTCCCTTTTGATTCTGTTCGCCGACCGTTGACCTACGCTAGCCCTAGAATTATTCTTGTGTCTTGCCCGCCATATACCTGTTTGCCAGTGTTCGACCCTGCCTGTGTTTCTGACCTCTTCTACTCTAAATAAAGCTTGCACATGGATCCGCACGTCTCATGTCTTGTCTGCCCCGTAACACTTAACCGCATGTTAAATGAAATTAAATGAAAATTTATAATGTTATCTATAAGTTGCAAATCTATAAGTTTAAAGTTATATTAAATGCAATTAGCAGAAATTTTGATGATTTTTGGACATGAGTTCATATTTATATATAATTTCATAATTACTTGTGTACTGATCATCATTTATGGTAAATAAATTGAATCTAATTTCTACTGAAACTTTAGATATATTTATAATTACACATTCGTAATGAAGCAGCAGTTTAGTAAAGTTAAAATGTATTAAATGTATACTTTATTATGTCTTTCCATTTAATTCATTTAATATATGATAACCCTTTTCTTTTAAGGACATATTTTTCCCCAGTATTTTTTCAATATATGTGAAAAAAATTATATATATGATGCACCGCTGGTGTCTGCACGCACAGCTGGTATCCCCAAACCCACTCACTCTAACCCTTCTGTTCATGAACTCATTCCCCTGTCTGCAGCATTTCTCATATGGGGGGTTGCTTTATGGTGTATCTGGGCCGCGTACTCCACCACCGATTTCCTAGAGGTAGCGGCACCGGCTACAACATCTCCGGAGGTGGCGGCTTACGCTGCAGAACCTCCCGAGGTAGCGGTGCCCGCTGCTGTGCTCCCAGAGGCCATGGTGTCCGCTGCAGTCTCTTCAGAGGTGGCGGCGCATGCTGCAGAACCTCCCGAAACGGCGGTGCTCGCTTCAGCTCCTTGCGTGGTGGTGGCGCCCAGCAACGCACTTTCAGCCTGTCCTGTTCCGGCCAAGGAGGCCGCCTATGAACTCTCAGCCTGTTCTGTTTCGGCCAAGGAGGCCGTCTATGAACTCTCTGCTCGTCCTGTTCCGGCCAAGGAGGCCGCCTATGAACTCTCAGCCTGTTCTGTTTCGGCCAAGGAGGCCGTCTATGAACTCTCTGCCTGTCCTGTTCCGGCCAAGGAGGCCGCCTATGAACTCTCTGTCTGTCCTGTTCCGGCCAAGGAGGCCGCCTATGAAATCTCTGCCTGTTCTGTTCCGGCCAAGGAGGCCGCCTATGAAATCTCTTAATATAATAATAATATAATATAATATAATATAATATATAAAAGTATGCAAAACCATGGCTGTTCATGGAAGTATCAGTTATGACTTTACATATGAACAGCAGAGGCCTAAATGCTGTCA
This sequence comes from Sinocyclocheilus rhinocerous, assembly GCF_001515625.1. Classification (NCBI taxonomy): domain Eukaryota; kingdom Metazoa; phylum Chordata; class Actinopteri; order Cypriniformes; family Cyprinidae; genus Sinocyclocheilus; species Sinocyclocheilus rhinocerous. Next base: position 1,573,019 of record NW_015652995.1, read on the forward strand.
TCGTGACAACATGGGATAAATCAAGCTGTTAGTTGACATCTACAGCACAAGCACAGGACCTTGTCCTCTATAAGCATGCCACATCTTTGAACCACTTTAATAAATCATTCAAATGGCAAGCGTATCCTACTTCTCTTTCTTTCTTACACACTTCCCCTCTTTTTATACAAACACAAGTTAGGGCTGCCTGGACTGTACTGCACTTTTTACGCAGGAAGCTTTCAGGATGTTGTTGGTTTAAAGCATTGTTCCAGTTGGCTTCACTTGACATACTGTACAGTTACACACACACACACACACACACACAGCAGAATCGGCCACGGAGGCCGTTTATGAACTCACTTCCTGTCCTGTAACGGCTATGGAGGCCATCTATGAACTCTCTGCCTGTTCTGTTCCGGTCAAGGAGGTCGTCAGTGAACTCTTTGTCCGTCCTGTCACGGCTATAACGGCCGTTTGCGAACTCCCTGCTTGTGCTGTCACGGCTATGGAAGCCGTCTGTGAACTCTCGTCCTGCCCTGTCACGGCTATGGAGGCCGTCTGTGAACTCTCGTCCCATCTTTGAACCACTTTAATAAATCATTCAAATGGCAAGCGTATCCTACTTCTCTTTCTTTCTTACACACTTCCCCTCTTTTTATACAAACACAAGTTAGGGCTGCCTGGACTGTACTGCACTTTTTACGCAGGAAGCTTTCAGGATGTTGTTGGTTTAAAGCATTGTTCCAGTTGGCTTCACTTGACATACTGTACAGTTACACACACACACACACACACACACAGCATAGGTAAAAAAAAAAAAAATTTAAAAAAAAAATCTGGACAGCAGATATCGCTGGACTCTCTTTTGACCATATGGCTCAGAAACGTAAGATAAGTTAGCATATAAAGGCTCCCAAATAGCCCTGATGGCGCATTTGATGGATAGGAATATGTAAATGCATTTTGAGAGTGTGGAAAGAACTATGTTAGTTTTAAATCAAGTGGCAATATAACAAATTAGGTTTTGGAAGGCACAGCTGGACCCACCTCTATGTGAAATTCTCATTGGTAAAATGAGTGACACTTTTGCAAGCTTGGGATGAAGTAAAATTATTTTCAAAATCAATAGTCACTGGATTACATAAATGGTCTGAACTGGAAGTCCTGTATAATTTGGCTACTTTTGGGTTCGCCTGATCCCCCCCAAAACAAGTGTCTGAATATATAAAATACAAATGCAAAATAATAAAAAGCACTAAAAAATAAATAAACATTCAATTAAAAATATAAAATCAAAGCTTTTATTATTTAAAAAAATATGTAGTCAGTTCTTGTACGATTAGTCAATCACTGTAACTCATCCCTATTAAAAACGTCTCCAGGTTACGAATGTAACCATGGTTCCCCGAGGGAACGAGACGCTGTGTCTGAAATGCTTTGGGAACGCCCCCAGCGTGACCATGCTCTGAATCACATATGAAATCAGTCCCATAGATGGGCGAGACCAGGAAGCTATAAAAGCACGTGCGGTGGAACCGGCGTCAGCTTCTAGGAATGAAGCAAGCGCTTAGAAGGATGCCGGAAGTATGGCACTGAGATGCAGCGTCTCGTTCCCTCGGAAGGAGAGGGGAGATCAGAGGACTCGAGGCTATGAAAAAGCATCCTGATCCACCGCTTAGCATAAGCTTCTCTGGCCAGAGGCCTCAGCCTCAGCGCGCCGTGGAGGAGAAACGTGTAACTAGGGGGTGTCTGCCCACTGACTGGCCACCCACACGTAGACTTCAAGGTGGAGTGGGTCAACCCTGCAGAGAAACGGGCCTGCAGGAACTCCAGCACTGTACCAACTGGGCAGTAAACTGGGTCGAGCTGGCGGTCTCCACACCAAAAAGTGAAAAGATTCCGCTTCAGAGCATACAGTTTCCTCATAGAGGGAGCTCTGGATATTATATTATTTTATTTCAGAGGTGAATATGTAATATATATGAAATATAATATGAAATAACACACTACAGTTAAAATTATAACTAAGCACTTTGCGTGTGCTTTATTATGTTAGTTAACACATTAAATTAAGTGTCTTTAATGCACAAGAAATGATTATTAAAGCATAATGATTTTAAAAGTACTTTAAAGTAAAAGCAAAACATATATATATTCTTAAAATTTGAAGTACATTACTTCAAATTAAGTGCACATTCAGTACACTTAAGCACACTTCTTTTTCACAAGGGTCACCATTAGCTTAACAACATGCTAAGTCAAAAGTGAAAGTCAAACTTTATTAAAATCAATTGTGACTTGAGTCTCCTGTTAATACTTGGGCAGAATTAAGGTAACTTTTTTCAACAGCCAAATTTACAGAGGAAATTTGCAGTGGGTCAGCTGGGAATTTACAAAACACTGACGTCTAATTAGAGGGTAGGTGTTCAGAAGGACACCACGGCTCAAGCTGAGACGTGATGAAAGTCCAGTTAATCCAGTATGAAACAACAAGTCCCAACACCACCTCTTTTAAAAGCCGCTTAAAGGAAACCCTTTTCATGCGCGTCTTTTTATTTTGAGTGGTGGGAGGAAGCAAAATACTAAAGGAGGGGCTCTTTATGAAAGGAAGTATTGGAAGTACATGGTCTAGTTTCACCTGGAGGTGTGACTGAGTTTGTAATTCAATAGCGATCACACCACCCAGCTCAGGTTATGCAGGTCAGAGCTGATCGTACAGAAGATGAAAATGAAATTATGCTTTATGGGCATGCGAATCTGGTGTTTCTGTGCCAGCTAACAGCTCAACATGATTCACATGGCTGACCGTCTTTGTTTAAGAGAATCTCATCCAACACTTTAGATGCACCCATGATGCCAGGAACTAGACCTTGATGTGAAGTTGAGATTGCACTGAGGACCAGTCATAGCCTGTATTTTATTACTCTCATTTCTAGGTAATCTGAAAATCAGACAAATTTGGATCATTAACAGGTAATAAAGACCTTTTTGTTGATTCAATTCCAAAATTTAGCCAGATGAAACACAGCCTATCCTTTTCAGCAGAACATGCTACATCAAAAGGGAAATTAAAATCTTAGCAGAATGTTTTTTTTTTCGACAGACATGAGAGGCATTTTCAACTGCTAGACATATAAGTTGTTATGTATGCTTTGATCTCACTCATATTACAGTCCTGATAGCAGGAGAAAGGCCCATCTCTCCACAGCTCTTTGAAGCAGCACTGAGTTTTTAGCAGTGGATGATGCAGAAAAAGTTCAAGCGCAGGAAACAAAAAGGTCTTTCAGACTTAAAATGGATTTGGAAAACAACATCAACCAACATTTTGATTATTTAGAAAAGGCAAAATGGGACTTTTTCCTGAGCTTGAACACAATGAAATAGTAGAAGAACAAAGAACTGAGGGATAAGATCTACACCTGAATGGATGCACAGTTGGCATGGTCTGTATGGACAACTATAAAATAATATAATTTGAGTATGTGGATGCCTTGGAGTCACAGAGGAGCCAGAGCAGCATCCACACACCTCGTGAATGTGCGGGGCGAGAGTGCAAGGCCGACGGAAGAACCCGGTTAGCTTTTGCCCCCAAAAGCAAACCTCAGGAACTTCCATCCTTCTTTGGGATGATGAAGTACCGGCTGTAGAACCCAAACTGTCTGTCGAGAGAAGGGACCACCTCGATGGCCTCCTTCCTCCAGAGAGTGTTAACTTCTTGTTCCATTACCACAGATTCCTGTTTTCTGCAAAGAGTCTCTTTGTCTGTGTCTCTTTCAGGACCGCCAGGTGACCTACTAAGGGAACCAGTCTCTCGAGACTGGCCTCTGGTGCACTTAGAGCGGCTATGTCGGTGCCCTGAAGCGGCGGACCGGCAGGGAACGGCCAAACTATCTGCCATAGAAACCTCCCAAGAGGTAGCGAGCCTCTTAGTACCGCTACGTTTCCGGGCGGTGACTGAGAGAAG
>NW_015652995.1:1577109-1578048 GCF_001515625.1 Sinocyclocheilus rhinocerous
CAGATCCGCCTTCCGCTAGAAGCCTTCGGCCCAGGAGCGCCACTCTGTATCTAAATTCTGAGGAGTACGAGAAGTGACGCTCCCTATATGCTCCCGCCCAGCAGCCCCTGTTGACCACCTCAACCTCCTCAGAGGAAGAGAGGTAAAAACGTGCTCTTACTCAATACATTTTTATCCCAAGAGCCCCTGTATATCTAACTTCTCATAGTCAGATAAATACTTAATTTTATTCCTCAGAATTAAATGCAATCAAACAACCAGACGAGTAAACACGGTCTGGCATGATAAGATTCATATAAAAAAATCGAAAATGATATATCTAACTTCTCATAGTCAGATAAATACCTCATTTAATTCCTCAGAATTAAATGCAGCCAAACAACCAAACGAGTAAACACGGTCTGCTGTGGTAAGATTCACATCAAAAACTGAAATGATGTAATGCACGCGTTGCCTCAGCAGCGCGTGAGCCGCTTGGTCACACAAACAAATCAATCTCCTCGGAGAAAAATAGCTGCAGCAGCCAGCTCTCACTCAGAGGGGGAAGAAACCGCAGCACGGGCTTCCGAGCCTCGAGAGAGGGCGCTGGATCTAGGGAGTGCAGGCGGAGAAAGGGCGAGTCGTCTCCAACCCATCCGCTAGATCCACGTGCGATCCCCGCGATCTGAATCGCCGCCGTGCCTCAGCAATACGCCTGCATCATGGTCGAATCCCACACCACACCCAGATAAGTGGTTCTCTGTACTGGAGAAAGCACACTTTTCTTGGCGTTAAGTCTAAACCCCAGCTCTTACAAGTGAGCGTGAACAACATCTCGATGCCGAACCGCCATCTGCTCAAATTGAGCTAATATCAACCAATCATCGATGTGGTTGAGTATGTGGATGCCCTGGAGTCACAGAGGAGCCAGAGCAGCATCCACACACCTCGTGAAAGTGC
>NW_015652995.1:1578313-1596298 GCF_001515625.1 Sinocyclocheilus rhinocerous
CTCGGAGCGTGCCCGGCGGGAGCGGAGCGTTCAGCAGGGAGAAGCACAATCAGCCCCTTAAATCCGAGAGCTGATTGCGCGAGCTCCGCTCCCCAGTAAATTGGAAAAACAACATTAAATAAGACTCACAAACAGATAGCGACTGACACACACACGCTTGCTGAATGACAAAAAGCTGACGCCTGTTCCACCGCACGTGCTTTTATAGCTTCCTGGTCGCAACGTCACCCACCCATGACGTCTCGCCCATCTATTGGACTGATTTCATATGTGATTCAGAGCATGGTCACGCTGGGGGCGTTCCCAAAGCGTTTCCGATGCAGCTCAAGTTCCTGAAGGGGAACTATAATGTTTTTTCCTCAATTTAATTGATTATTAAATTATTAAAATTTCTAAATATTGTAGAAACTTAATTTGCTGTAAAGTTGCTTTGCAATGATTTGTATCATGAAAAGCGCTGTACAAATAAACTTGAATTGAATTGAAAAATAAACTTGAATTAAAATAATCAGCCATATTAGTGAAACTGCATGCAGTCACATTAGCAAAACTTCAGCAAAATTTTACTAGCCAAAAAGATCCACCCAATGTATGAAACACAGCTCACACAGATATCACTTTCTTTTTCACTCTCAATAAATATTGATTTTATTGAAGAACGTATATTGTATGTTTGAATATTGTGTTGGACAACAGGGGCCATCGAGTCAAGAAGGTGAACCATTTCTCTGAAATCAATGTATTTGCAGTGTTACCTGATGCAGTGTAAAGTTTAGCGTGCAGGCGTCCTAACTTGCACTGACTGAGCAAATGTTTAACACTATAGCTCCGGACATCCCTTCACTCCCTCACTGTCACATCGTCAGCAGCCCTCATCTCTCTCATACATATTTGCAAGGTTACAACAGCTTTAAATCAATAAATATCTGAGCAATAAACCAGTCAGCTCAGATCAGGTATCAGAGGGAAAAAAAACAAAAGTAGCGTGGCATAAAAAGCGGCATGCAGAAGGAGGGCAGAGCAGTTGTGGTGTGAATCTCTGCGTGGTCAGGGTGAGGTATGCTCGGAGGCTTGAAAAAGCCATTAGTAGAGTAACGGCCACAATCTGGAATGCTCTGAGAAGATATCAAATCACAGGCCGTCTGTGTATGTCAATGTGCTCAGTGCGGTTACAATAGGTTGAAGTCCATTAATCAACTGGGGTAACTAATGAATGCCATTTTAACTACACATGCAAACTAATACACATGTGATTTACACACACACATACCACATTCTCATTGGTCTAAGAGTCACGGACATGCTTCAGTGTCCTGGTCTGTTTAAAATAGACCTGCATAATATATGAAACTCAGTAGGAACAGGTGTGAGACAGAAGGTGTGAGACAGAAGGTGTGTGTGTGTGTGTGTGTGTGTGTGACAGTGACAGGCAATGCACTGAGAAAACAAACATGCTTGCCCCCGTGAACGACCATTTAAAGTTTGTACGCTACAAAATCAAATATCGTGTCATGCTAAAAAAGCCCCCTCTGCTGACAGGAGTTCTCTCTGTTTCTTTCCAGCTTGCTCTCTCTCATCGGGGTCAGAAGGACAAGCAGGCAAATACTAACTTTTGGTCTATTTCCAGCTCTGGAGCGAGTTCCCACATAAGGCTCCTGGGATAGAGAGAGAGAGCATTACTAGGAAAACCAGAGGGGAGGTCTGTGACGTCCCTTAAAGACGCATGTTTAAAGACTTCCCAGCAGTGAGCAAAAACACAGTGGCTGCTCTCCCGCCAGGCCTCAAGTACTGCTTGCTTTACAGAATTCAACTACGGGAGCCCTGTCAGGGCTTCTGACTCTCGATCCCACTGTCTGTCACCCGCACATCATGCATTTATCAGTTATTTCAGAGGGCTATGCTTGTTATCCCAGCTGAAAAAAAGTTTAAACCAGTCTAAACTAGTTTTAAATGGTCTTTTAGCCTGGCCAAGCTGGTGTTTGGCTAGTTTAACTGGATGACCAACTGGACTCCCGGCCTGACTAGCTGAAAATTTCCCCAAAACCACTCAATAACATAATCACACAGCTCTCAATGCTTACAAAGGAAAAGAAAGAAAAAACCTAAACCAGCCTAAGCTTGTTTGTTGGTCTTAGCTGGTTTAAGATGGTTTAGCTGAGCAGCCAACTGGTCTTACCGACTGACCAGCTGAATAGTGTCCAAAACCCCTCTAAAACCAGCCTGGGTGACTAACTACTGCTGCCTTCTGTTGGCTGGTTTAAGATACTTTTTAAGACAACTAAGACCAGCAAACCATCTTAGGCTGGTTTAAAGGTTTAGTAGGGATAGCATAATCACATAAAAAAAAAAAAAATCCGGTCTCTCAGCCTGGCCAACCTGGCATTTAGCTAGTTTAGATGAGAGATAAAAAAATTAATTAATTAATAAACGCACAAACCTTTCTAAAACCAGCCAAAAGACTAGCTACAGCAGCAGGGGTGGCAAAATAATAGTCCCAGTCTGGAAGGCCAACTAAGACCAGCAAGCCAGCTTTATTTTTATTTTTTTGTTCATTTTTTTATACAGCTCTATTAAGGCATTCCCAGCATTCTTAGCACACTTTTTCAGTTTTAATGATATGAAACGTTACAGAGCATTACAGAAAAAAAAAACACTCAAAGTAGGCAAGATGTTTATTTCAGAGATTGTTGGGGAGTGTCACATAGACATATAGCTGTCAGAAGTTAATGACATAGAAAAAGGGATTTTGTTTGTGTGTTATAGTGTTTTTGCCTCAACAGTGTGTTGCAACACTTGGCAGAGTTTGAGCTCCTGCCAGAAGAATCTAGGAGCAAATAAGACTAGTGCTTATTTGCATTCCTCGATTCTTTCTACCAGAGCCCATAACTGACCCCGTTCTTTAATCCAGCCAAGTTAAAGAATCTCTTACTAACACACACATGCAGAGGCAGGTATATAGTAGCCAGCCAAGCATGAGGAATCAAAGCTAAAGCTGGAAAAATAGCCTTGGGATCTGATGACTGGGATGAGAAACAGGTGGTGCGTAGAGGCCTGAGAATGGAGAGCTTTATATCCGGTAAAGATACTACAAAGAGATACAGCCTGCATCTGTCCTGCTTTTACTCTTGACCTAATATGTAACAGACTGCTGCTACGAAGTCAGCAGGTTCTTTTTTCTGTGTCTTATTCTTGTTCTTTCCAGGCTTGTCGTACCTTGTTTAAAATGGTCTCTCAACCTGGCTAAGATGGTCTTAGCTGGTTTAAGATGGTCTTCCAACATGTTCAAGCTGGTCTTAGGCTGATAACCCAGACTTAGCATCTGAAAAGTGCCCAAAACCATGCAAAAAGCAGTATGAGAAGCCAACTAAGACCAGCAAACCAGCTTATGCTGGTTTAAGATGTTTTAAGTTTGTCTCCAAGCCTGACCAGTCAGGTGTTTAGCTAATGTTGCCAAGCAGCCAACTGATCTTACAAACCGACCAGCTGAAAAGTGGCTAAAAACCCCTCTAAAATCAGTCTGGGAGACCAACTAAGATCCGCAAACCACAAAACCAGTGTAGGCTGATTTAAGATGTTTTTTAAGACAACTAAGACCAGCAAACCAGCATACTCAAGGCTTAAAAAGAAGGGGTAAAAAATCTTTAAACCAGCCTAAGCTGGTTTGGTGGTCTTAGCTTTATTAAGATGGTCTCCCAGTCTGACCATGCTGTTGTTTGACAGTTTAGCTGAGTAGCCAACTAGTCTTACAGACTGGGAGACCAAGTAAGACCAGCAAACCAGCTTAAAAATGGTTTAAGCAGTTTTTTTTTTAAATGTCTAAATGTTTCAGAAGGGCCAGATAACTTGTCCAACTGTCCATTCAAATGCACTCCCTGACTTTTACACTCTTTTGTCTAATAGTTTATTGTGTTGCATTGTGTGTGACAGGAGCTGTAGTCAGGCTCCGCTCTATTAATATAGCAGGCACCGGGTTTTTCCAACTAGCCAAACACTTTCTGACAGCCTCACACAGGCCAACCATTGTCAAGACTCCTGTAGCCAGAATGCTATTGCCAGCCGCTGTTTTTATGGATCAGACCAAAGAAAAACACAGGACAAGGCTAACAGTACAATCATCCCTCTCTCCCTGATGCTCTTCTTTCGTGTCATCTTTTCCACCTCTTCTGTCATGCACCAAACTTTCCAAAAATTACCATTCCCTCAATGTTTTCACAGAGAAGTAGGTCTACAGTGTAAACGGCATGGACGTGCAGCTCTTTGAAGATGGCTAAAATTGCTGTGTTTGTTAATGATCCCTTCAATTCTCAGACTGGAGTGGTTATCTCCCATGTGCAGCTGTCCAACAAGCTGCTGGCTAAAAAGAAAAGAAAATCTCTCATTGGACATGAACTTAATGTGCAGATCTGCAGTGACTACACACACTCACATGAATACAAACATGGTCATCCATGACGACCTCACTACTAATCCCAGGGTCTTTATATTAATATATATTATATTATATATTTTATACTGTGGAACACAAAAGAAGATATTTTGAAGAATGTTTTAACTATTTCTGTCTATACAATGAAAGTCAATGGGGTCAGAAGCAACATGAAAACTTTAATTGTATTGCCAAAAACTGCTGAGACATTTTTCAAAATATCTTCTTGTGTTCCACAGAAGAAAGTAAGTCATGCAGGTTTGGAACGACATGAGGGTGAGTAAATGATGACAAAATATTTATTATTGAGTGAACAATCCCTTTAATTCAAGAGCACCGTGTAGTTTTCCCATGTAATGCTATTCACTGAGAAAACCAACCCACATATGTCAAAAAAAGACCATATTTCACTAAAATGGTTCCATATTTAGTTTAATTTGGTTGGTAATGCATTAATAGTCACTAATCTTTGGATGACTAACAGTGCAAAACAAGCAAGAAGTTTGTGCTTCCGACAAACACCTGCAGTGTCCACTCTTGCCCTTGACCCAATCACAGATCTCCAAATATGCCAAAACCACATGATTTTCTAAAGGAGAACTTCAAAACTTCTCACTTTCCAAATTTTCCCTTCACTTGCAAAGCCCCATCTAGAGTTCATGGAAAGTTCCTCCACGCCGACAACGCTGCCTGCCACATATGCTCCCATGTGCTGGCAGAAAGTGTGCGCAAAGATACTAAACTCCACAGATCAACAGACAGAGCTTTAAGCTTCTCCAAGTCAAACTGCCAAAGAGCTCATACACTCCAGCCAACCCAAACCTCAACACACCCTGCAAAACTGATCGTTGGAAACCAAACCCAAACAAACTTGAGGCACTTGAGGCATGCATACAAACAGAAGCAGACTGAGCTTGCTGTCCTGTGACCTGCTATGACCGGCTATCACCTTGCAGATAAGGTTTTACAGTAGAGGGATTGTCTTGTGTCAGCACACACCCTCCACCCCTACCGTCCCAGCAGCCCCTTACAATAACAGACCCCCGTGCAGCCACGCCACTCGCCTGGAGTGTCTAACAGGAGAGCAGCGTTATAAAACCCTTTCATTTGCACACTAACCAAACACTCCCGCAGTCATTATCAATCATTAACAGCAACCAGTTAAAGGCACTGAAGCAAGTAGTGCTGAGTACTTACTCTCTTTCAGACACAGGTTTCCAACTTACAGGGAAAAAATAAAAGAAATCCCAATGGAAATCAGACTCCTTAAGGATTGCCAGTAGATCCAGCTTTGGAGACTGCCAGTATCATCTGTTTATAGGTCTGGATGTAGGATTGGTAGTACAGAGCTCACACTCATGCCCTGTCTGCTGCTGTGACTGAATGTGTATCTGACACGCTGGTGTAGTAAAGCCTCCCTCTGGCTTAATCACTGCTCCTCCCCTCATGCTCACATAGTAAGAGAAGCAAAGCGAGCGAGAGAGAGAGAGAGAAAGGGAAAGAGAGAGAGGTAGAAAGCACTGCCCTTGATAGTCATTACAAAGACTGGGAGGAAATCACAAGATTTCTTGCTAACCTTTAGTTTCAGTTCTGGTGGTTACTTAAACTTGAATTTCAGCTTTCAACACTCTTTCCAAGCTTAAATGATTAACACAACTGAACTAGTTAAATCATTCATAACAAATGAAGAAAAATAAAATCAAGGAAATATAAACAGTTGGCAGGGAGTTATAAATTTAAAATCTATTTCAAACTGTGTTCATTAGAAGTAGAGTAAGAGTTTAGTTTATGATACGACAGACTTACGAACAACAATGTAACTAAATATTCAGTGTTTGGGGGACTAAATGTAAAAGTTCAAGAACTTTGGAAACATAATGATCAACCATTATCCTAAATATTTTAAGGGGCATATGTCCTCCTCAGTGTGTATAATTAAATTAATAAATTATAATAAATTTAATTATATTATTAATTAATAAATAATTAAATTAATGGTGACAGAGAAAAATAAATACATAAATATACAGTAATTGTATTATTATTATTATTATTATTATTAATGGTGGAAGGACTAAATGTAAAAGTAATAACTTGATCAACCACTATCCACAATATTTTAAGGACTGCCTCAGTGATGATTGATTAAAATTATTATTATTATTATTAGTAGTAGTAGTAGTAGTAGTAGTAGTAGTAGTAGTAGTAGTAGTATTCTTTAAATGATTATAATTATTATTTAAAATATTATTTAAAATGTAATTATATTAATTGATAATTAAATGAATAATGAATAAGAAGAAAATAAATACAACTTTATTTTCTTATTCTTCTTATTATTATTTAATAGTACATAGAAATAATTAGTAATTTTTTTCTCTTCTTACTGTATCATGGTTACGTAAAGCCCTATGAATTACCCCTGTGCATGAAATTGCTATACAAATAAACCTTATCTATGATGGTTACAGTCCTACAAGATTCTAATTAACATAAAACATAATATGTGAGGTAAGACAAGCATAGTGTAGTCCAAAAAGGTCGTCATTTGAAACTTAATACTCCAAAAGTTCAACAGACACCGCTTGCCCTCGGCTCACGTTACAACACCTTCAGTGAATAGTGTTATTTCTGGTTGATTGGCAGTACCCTTCTAGCATGTGAGTGACAATATTCACAGAAATTATGCATTATAAAGCCTTCTCCCAAAACACAGTATTTCCAATCACAGTCCAAACAGCCTGAGACACTTCTTTTTATGTGAGTTGTTGAAGAAGACTCACATCGCTGTTAAAACCAGTCCTTAAAATGTCATGTAAATACTTAAAACGGATGGTGCTAGAACAACTGAAACATCTCAGTGACAAATCATCTAATCATGCCCTAGTTAACCAGGGAAGAGAACTATGGAGCGCAATAGAGGAACAGTCACAGTTGGGAATCCCTGTGACTGAAATAGTGCTGCTAATTATGTATTGAGGGGAAATTCTTAGCAGGCAGATGGAATGGTAGGTTTGGGGTGTCAGGCATCAGGACGCCGTCATTAGGAGACGGGGATGAGCCAAATGCAGACACAAGCATGTCATGGGAGCCAGGAAGCAGGGCTGAGCCACTTATCAGCCTCTTACTTACAGACTCCAGATTCAGACTGGGACTCCACTGTCCCTTTATACTAGTCAGGCCTGGTCTACCATTACGCATGTCATTTTCAAAACTACTGAATGTAGTTACCCACAAGATCGAAAAGGAATACGTAAATCCAAAAATGTATTTAAAAAAGAAAGAAAGAAAAAGTGACAGAAAGAAAGAAAACACAAACTACAGTATCAGTCTAACCAGAGATGCCACAGGCTCTTCAAAAATAAAAGGTTCTTTATTGGCATCTATGATTCCATGAAGAACCTTCAACATTCATAGAATGTTCCAAAAAGTCCAAAAAGAAAATATGGTTCTTTTAAGAACTATTCATGGCGCAAAAATGGTTTTTCTATTGCATTACTGGAAAAGCCACCTTTTGGAACCTTTTATGCCAGTATAATATACATTTTCATAATGTCATTTCAGAAAACAAGGAAGTAAAAATAAGAATATCTTAAATTCACTTGTCCTCAGTCAAGCATTCTGTTAAAATAGCCACTATCATTTCCAACCTCTTCCTTCTAATCATCCAGTTGTTGTTTGTATTTAGCTGTCAGTAATTTGGGTTCAGTTTCCTCTTTTTCTTATTTGCAAACTTTCGTTGAATCACTCTTGTGTAATTAAACACAGACAGATCATCCTTTATGACATATTAACCAATTCGTGCATCTACTTTGTTTAGACTTGCATGTAAAGATTCAGAAACAAACATTCTGTCATTTGACCCAAGAGCATCTCAAATCTAAATGCAAACTTCATCAGCACTATATGCAGATCCACAAAGTGTCTTTTTTTCCCCCTCCGAACCTCTTGGTTGACTGATGTGGCGTGAAAATCTTACAGACAGCTTTGCCATGGTCCCCTTTCTCATTTGTCATCTGAAGTTAAACTCCCAGGGCTTCATGTCTACCCAGAAATGGGAAGCATTGGATCAAAAGTTTTCAGCTCAGTTAATCTCTCTATAGGGGGCGTGTAATCCCCTAAATTGGAATGCAGATTAGAGTTTAGATTATTCATCTTTAAAGAGAGAGTTCACCCACAAATGAAAATTTACTCACCCTCCTGTTGTTGCAAACCTATATGATGTTCTTTCTTAAACAATGTTCATAAACAATGTTTATGTTCTAACATGTTTCATTTGAAGTATAAATTCTTAATAAATCTTAATAATACATATATGAGCAAGTAATGAAAAGAGCAAAGTCCAAAACACACTGAAATACCTTAAGCATCAATATTCTTATCATTGACAAATAGTTATTCTGACCTCTATAGATTTGAATGGGTATTGCAATCATCCTCAGTAGTGCTCTAACTTGTGAAATCACGAATGAGACTCTTGTTGCAAAGAATACTGCTTTCTCAAGTGCATTCTCCAGCTGAGACAAGCAGGGATTCGTGCATAGGTTGTAAACTGAGTTTGTTTTGATTTGATGCACCGTTCTCTTCTCTAAATCTGAATCAACATTTGTGTCTCTGTGCAGAGACTTCCAGATAGCCAACACCACAGGAGGTGACAGCAAAGCTCCTTCTGAACAGGATTATGAGAATGAGACAAATAAAGATGCTTGGCTTATGTTGTATAAAGCACAACATTGATTACAGCTTCAACCTGTAATGTGCTGAATGGGCATGTTTACAGTCTTTTGTTGTTATTTACAATATTCTGATTAATAAATGAAAGATCAGGGCTTTAAGTGTATAGTCAAATCAATATTGATTTAGATATAATAAACCATCCAGAGCCATTTTATAGACTGATAAACGATAACGTCAGCAACTGTTCATTTCCTCTGCAGACCAGTTTGTTCACTAAACACTAATTACAGGTTATGCCGATTACAGAGCCGTAACACTAATTACAGGTCAATCATAAAGTGAAAGTGGTACATCACATTGCTTCAAAACTCTCCTGTTTACGCTGTGACAAGCAGTATGTAAATCATGAAAATTAATTTCATATATAGAGGCATTTAACTTTTTTTACAAGCATATTTGAAGGAGAATGTCTCCCTGGGGTCCAGATTAAATTTTGACTGGTGAAAGAAAAAATACTTCTCACATTTACTTTCATCTGGATGACTAATGTCCCAACCTCATAAAACCTTACAAGCTCTGCCATCAGCGTGTGTCGACGCCAGTACTCATCAAGAGCCCCCAGGCCTTTAGCTTCTGTCTCTTATCTGCTTGTGAACCTTGTGATTAGTAGAAAGTTACTGCGAACACTGCGTTTCACTGCTTTAGTCAGCTGGAAAAATTAAATGGTTGTATTTCTGTAAGAATTACATACTATGAGTCTGGTGCTGCAACAAACCATAACCAATTGTTTAAACAACAGCAACATATTATAAAATGATTACTTACATATTTTAGAATAAAATATTATTTATTTATTTACTTATTTATTTATGAATAAATGAATGAATGATAATATCCAGTGCTGGAGCAAACAAATTATTATTTAAACATAATAAACACAACTGATTTCAATATTGTAAAAACTCAATAATAATAATTATTATTATTATTATTATTATTATTGTTGTTGTTATTATTAATAGAATAATGTAATTATTATATAGCTTTGAAATAAATAAATATAAAATTTTAATTATAAAAAGTATATGAAAAAATATACATATATATAAGTATATAAAAATTCTAAACTTAATCATATTAAAATAATAATAATAAAAATAGTTATAAAATAAATACATAAAACTTAATTTTTTATTTACTTAAATTATCATTACTTCATCATTTATTATTATTATTTTACATTATTAAAATAACTTCTTGTATAATTGATTGATACATAATAATTTCTTTGTTTTAGCACCAAACTGGATATTTTATGTAATCCTAAGAGAAATGCAACAATATTAGATCTTATAAAAATAAGATATTGTTGCAAAACACTGTCTGAAAACTGTGCCCAGTGCATCTTTTCTAAATAGGAAATATTGAGTTGAGAAATGTCTGCTGTTCACAGATAAATGGAGAAAGAGAGTCAGCTGAGACCAAGCGTAAAGCAGACAAACTTCTCCTCAGGTGGCTCTAAATGTCCATATCAAAGAAACCATGGTTTGCTTTCATGTGCCTGCCAGGACAATTCCCCTGGCAGTGTGTAATAGATCATTTGTCATCCCCCCTCCCCAACTTCCCTCTCCTGTCAGTAAAAATAATTAACAGACAATAGTGGCGTCTGTTAAATGCGTCCCCTATTCATGATCAGTGATGACATACGACCTGATTTTGTGTATGGCAATACCTGCATTCAGCAATACATGCTTGAATTTCAGAACAAACTGACCTTGAGGTATGAGACAACAACTTCAAGCAATTTGTGTTTAAAATATAACTCAAGAATTGGTTGGACTTGATCTAAGTGTCCCTGTACTGTGTGGCACATCCCTGTGGTGAGGACACAGCTCAGGGAAATGACTTGTCATTCAAGATATTCAGCAGGGCCAAGAGCGAACAGAAGTCTTGTATTTGAACCAGACCTCAGGGGGGCTTCAAATAAAACACTAATTAACTCTATCAAATGAAAACAAAAAGACTTGCTGCTGCTTTTCTTTTCAACTTGAGGTAAGAGTGAACAGCCCAACAAAAAGAGGTTTCAATAACCAGGACAAGTCTTGAAAAAAGTGCAGCCGGGCATTTTTTCTTTAGCGCTGCTGAGCCTGTAAAAGAAGCATCTGTTTTGTTTCAGCACAGCTGAGAGTAATGGACCTGGCCAAGCAATGAACTGTGACTAAAAAAATCTTGGGGAGTCAATACTAGTTCTTAATATTCATACTGTATTACTGGCAAGGACACAAACACAAATAGAAGACAGTGCTGCAGATAAAATACATCTTTTTGGAGATTTTGGAGACTTTCTTGGTGCAATGACTTGTAATCTCAATATACTGTTTTCTTCTAACTGACATCTTCACAATATCCTTTAAGCTCAAGACAGATATTTATAATCCATATGTTGCCACTCATCCCTATTCAGTTCCATTTGTGACACAATCTTTTAAGACAAATTTTGAACACTTTAAAGTTGATTTAAGGTTATTTTAGTTCTCATGATTTAACAGAACTTACTGCTTAATGCAATACTGACACACATATCTAGTATTTACATAGTCGCTCTGATCCAAAACATAGTGAGCTGCCTCTGTAAACAGCATTTTAAAGGGTTAGTTCACCCAAAAATGAAAATTAGGCTGTGTTTTACTCACCCCCAAGGCATCCTAGGTGTATATGACTTTCTTCTTTCAGACGAATCCAGTCGGAGTTATATTAAAAATTGTCCTGGCTATTCCAAGCTCTATCATTGCAGTCAGCTGGTGTTGCAGTGCTTCAGTCCAAAAGAAGTGAAATAAAAAGCGCCCATCCATAAAAAAATGTCTCACACGGCTCCAGGGGGTGAACAAAGGCCTCCTGTAGCGAATCGATGTGTTTTTGTAAGAAAAATATCCATATTAGCTTGCGCCAACAGTTGCTAGATTAACTGTTGGCGCAAGATTAAAGCTAGATTAAAGTGATTATTACGTTTTGAATATGGATATTTTTCTTACAAAAACGCATCGATTCGCTACAGGAGGCTTTTGTTCACCCCCCGGAGTCGTGTGAGACACTTTTTTTTTTTTTTTGATTGGCGCTTTTTATTTCACTTCTTTTGGACTGAAGCATTAAATTTTTGGGTGAACTAACTCTTTAAGGTATCTTATAGACACTCCTAGTGCGAAAGCTGTTCCAAACTTAAACTATAAAACAAGGCACCTTAAGGTGCAGGTACACTTCATTTTCCATTACGTCTTGTGCATAGTTATGCATCCAAGCCATTCAAAGTACATTTCATGAATGTGTGCTCTACCTAGTGGACCTTTGATTTTCGAGCACTTAAACACTTGCATGCACAAGTCCCTGCGGACTCGAAATCAGGATCCACATGGACAGTGTGTGCAGATATCAGCGGACAAAATGACAAAAATGACATTGTGCGAACTCTCCGTGAACCAGAGTGGAACACAAACGAGGAACGTCTAGCTTTGAGAGTCAGCATAATTAAAGTACTGTATCTTTCCCAGAAGGCACTGTGATGACCTCAGAGAAAAACTAAAATCCAACAAGGTGGATGACACAAGTCAATCATTAAAATACTTCAAGTCATTTTTTAAGTCACTTTTTTATATAACACTTTATACAATACAGATCATACAAAGCAGTTTCACAGCAATTAACAGGAAATAACAGAATCAATGATGCAAACTGCTTCAAATATGAGACGAATTCCAATTCTGCTGTAAAGCAGCTCTAAAGAAGACAACAGTGTCATTATTGAGCTCAAGCCAATTTAGTGCTTATTCAGTTCAGTTCAATAATGTGGAAAGTTAATCAGTTATGAAACAAGTTCAATTCAGCTATAAGCAGTTCTACAGTGGGCAACAGTGTCGTTATTCCGCTCAGTTCAAGTTTTGTTCTCATCCAATACAGTGCAGTCAAATCGATATTACTGAATATGAGGGTGTCTTTTAAACCCAGACCAAACAAGCCAAAGGCGACAGTGGCAAAGAACCCAAACTCAATCAGATGACAGAAATGGAAAAAAAAACCTTGGGAGAAACCAGGCTCAGTCATCAACCATGACCAGCCAAATCAGCTTAGGCTGGTTTAAGATGTTTTATTTCAGCAGGAAATTAAAATCATTACTTGTACTTTATGATGAACAAAACTTGTGTCTATATAGCGCTTCAAATCAGTCACTTTCCCTCTTAAAAAGAACATCTTAAACCAACCAGGTGGTTTGCTGGTCTTAGTTACTGTAGCAATCCAGCTTTTTAAGAGATTTTGAAAACTTTAGGGCACTTTTGGCCAGATAAAACCAGCAACTCAGCTTAGGCCGGCTTAAGCAGTTTTTTTTAAACAGAGTTGAGGTTTATAATTAACAGAACTGATTGATTGCTCAATGTGATCCTGACACACAAATTTAGAATTTACTACGCACACTGTCCTTTCAGAGGCCTGTGTCCTGGTTTCTAGTTTGTGAATGTGTGAGAGAGAAACAATACCACAATAAGACAAAGACTCTGTCAAGACCGCTCAGCTAACAACCCTACAGGTTGAGCCGTAGCTTCAGCCAGACTAAACAGCACTCCTCCAGAGACTCCCTGACCTTGCTCAGTATTAGGGGACACACAATCCTACTGTAATGCAACATGGAAGTGAAGTCAATGGAGGACACCCCCTTCCACCGGCTCTATTTTAAGATCTCCAGCAACTTCTTTGCAGTTAAAATCACCTGCTGCAAAGTTAATCCTGGCATTCGCATCTTTGCGAAGGAACGCTAAGCGTCTTAGAGTCAAAATGTCTGTCGAAATCCTTCAATTGCAGCATTACGACTGTGTGAAATTTAGACGTTTCCTGGGGAAAGGCTGCTTCTTCTTTCTTTCTTTCTTTTTTATTTTTTTTATTCAGGCTTACCGTCTGGTAGGAGGGAAATCAATAAAAACACTCACTGAGAAAACTGTTTTTGGGCACCGCATGATACATGGGCTAATCATTCAGGGAACATTCAGTCCATAGCCATTTCATGTCTTGCTCGGTGGATGGAGTGACAAAATCTAAGCTTTATCTTTTTTTAAAATAGAGAGGTCTCAGGTTAGTGTGCTTCTTTTGGACACATTGGATCAATTTATTGATGTGTAGAATATGTGATT
Organism: Sinocyclocheilus rhinocerous; assembly: GCF_001515625.1. Lineage (NCBI taxonomy): Eukaryota > Metazoa > Chordata > Actinopteri > Cypriniformes > Cyprinidae > Sinocyclocheilus > Sinocyclocheilus rhinocerous. The sequence continues at coordinate 1,592,591 of NW_015652995.1, forward strand.
GTGAAGCAACGCTCACATATTCCAGCCAGATAAAGCGTGCTAGCTGCAGGAGCCTGAGTAAACATAACCTTCTCCCCGCTGGGAAATCATGAATTGACCCCCGACAAGCCCACATGGTCCCATTCCACCAATCACAGCGGGCCATTTTTCTCAGGTCTGCAGATTTCACAGACCCTCATCACAAAAGAAAATCTTTACACTATTTGATCCTGACATTGAGACACATGTGCCGTTAATCTGTCTGAAATCTACAATTACTCAGGTTGAAAAAGAGCAAATTAAGATTGTGAAAGACTGGATTAGAAACTACAACTATAATGCATGAGATTTATATTCACACAGTGCAGTAATTACTCGAACTTAGCCAATCAATTATTTATGCAAAATTGACATGGAGGCTACTGGTATTTTCCATTTCCCGATATAACAGGGGGAAAATCCTCTGGATAAATTAGTCTTGACCACATATGCACGTGGAGCAGTCCAGACACATGAAATATAAAAAAAAAAAAAAGAAACAAAGTGCAGTTAAAAAATAGTTAATTATTTTAATTATAAGAATATAAACTTATTTTAATTCATATGTTTATGCATGATATATATTTAATGCATTTCATACAACTGGAGTATAAAAGCAAATAATGTACTGGCAATTATGTAAATAGAAATCACCAGCTGTGTTTCAGCAGATTTTGTCCACATCATAAAAGGAAAAAATAAAAAAAATAAAAACACACACAAGAGCTGCAAGAGGGGCTTACCCTGTCCATAGTATGAAGCATTGTCCACGCACACACCCAGTCCCTCATGCATAAATATGCAGGAAAATCAATCTACATGTCACATTCATGCTGAAACAGGAACATATTTCCCACATTAGCTCAGCATAATATACAAGTCTTAGTGGACAAAGTAATAAAATCTTTACCAAAAAGCAACAAAACCAATCTCAGCTGCAAGTTCACCTGTTCATTTAAACCTCCAGAATAAAAAAGACATTCTTACTTTCAAGCCACAATGAAGATCCATTCAAAGCACAGCTCTCTTTTGAAAAAGCTGCAGTCCAGATGATATGCTGACCCAGCTATGAGCCAGCACAAGGAATCCATCCTTTCCTAACCATGGTAACCAACACCTTACCAGAAGTGGCTGGCGCGTGCGTGCATGTGTGAGAGCCGCTAGAGAGGAGAACTGACAGCGGCAGCCACAGGAAACCAAATTCAATCTATAGCCATGGCACCCGGTGCTGCGGTGACAGCAGGCTTTCAGCATGCAGACCTTTTCATTCAGCTGTTCACCAGATCCTAAGCCCAAAACCCCTGTCCTGCCTCGCTCATATCTTCTTTTAAAATGAGCAACACATGCCATTTGTCAGGTTGGAGAGAAATTACCTCGGCCGACGAGAGAGAGAGAGGGTCTTTTCTGCAAGTGGGCGAGCCCCAGCCGTCACAGGGAGAAGAGGAACAGTAGCTCTGCAGGGATCCCCAGAGATGCCCAGGGCTGCAGCTCACACAGCACAACACATACAAACGCCAGCACCAGCAGCAGAGGATGGGAGGGAGAGTGAGAGAAAGAGAGAGAGAGAGAGAGCAAGAGAGAGAGAGAAAGGGGGGATGAAACGCAGCAGAGGGGGGCTGCTCATTCTGAGGCAGCCAGGCACATTACATCATTGCTTTCCACTCCTGAGGAGGCAGAGCTGGGGAGAGGGGAGAGGAGAGGAGGCACTCCCCTTTACACCTTCTGTCTGATAACGTAAGTCTGTTAGTACAGAACCTGCAGAGGAAAAATAAACTGCAGCCGGCTCAAGCTGCAGTTATGAAATGGATTATCGTCAGATTGAGATGGATTTTAGGTTTTTGCACAATGTACACACACACCCTTTTTGGCATCAATAATGGATAGCAGGATGAAAATAAAATGTATAATCTAATGCAGGTACATTCATATCTCTCTCAGTTTGCAATCTAACCCTCACTGAAGAAGAACATTTTTAGACAGATAAATAGATGGACGGATGGATGGATGGATGGATGGATGGATGGACGGACGGACAGATATAGATATATAGATAGACAGACAGACAGACAGACAGACAGATAGACAGATAGATAGATAGATAGATAGATTGGTTTAATTTTAAATCATAGCCAAATGATCATGGAACAGCACATTATTAATAATGCTCATTATTTATTTTTTTTCTGTTATATTTGAGAAAGAAAACAAAAACACTGGAAACACTAAAAACCAAATCGAAACATCACAGCAACGGCATAACAATATATATATATATATATATATATATATATATACAGTGTTTCCCCTAGGTTTATGGCTTTGGGGGGGCGGGGTGTTCCGTTTTTTCCCCCGTTTTTTTTCTGGACTCCTTTTTAATGGTTAAATTACATTTTATTAATCAAGTGATATATATATATATATATAAACATTGTAGCGACTAAAATGCACTAAAAACGTAATAAAAACACCATAGCAACAACATAGCAGCATGCTTATAAAAACAAAAAACACCCCAGCAACCAGATGCTAACAATCATGATACCCTGGCAACCACACTGAAACACACTAACAACCAACAACATAGCAACACGTTCAACTTCATGATAAAAAATAAATAAATAAAAGACTAAAGACCTAAAAAACTAATCAAAACATCCTATCCCCAGCAAACACTTAGCAACCTCCCACTAACATCAATTTTTTTTTTCATTTAAAAAAAAATTATGTACATTTATAAAACACTATATGTACTATATTATCTTTGCATCAAATTACAAAAAATAGTTACCAGTGGTAACTTACCACTGCTCTGAGGGTGTTTCTAATACAGCGGCTGTGGGAGTGAATTTATTTGAAATTTGACATTGTTCTCTTTTCTGACTACTATTCAGGAGTGGCCTGTTTTTTGCCAAAGTGGCTCCAAGGATACAGAGCAGCTTAAGGCCAGTGGGCGAGGGGCCGATGTGGGAGAATGTGGTCACAGTGGTTAGCTGATGGTCCTGAGAGACAGTGCCGTCCCCACCCACCACCACACTGCTCATGCCTGCAAGCCAACACCCACAGCACATCAGAGTTTACCCGCATATGAACCTTTATCAAAGGGAATGTGAGAAGAAAAACTACATCTGTGCAATACTTAAGACGCCACATGTATAAGACATAGGCTGATCCATGTCGTATGCATACAGTCAGATGAAACAGTACATTAAAATGGGAAAAGAAACAGCAGATACTAGTATACACTAACTGTCAAAAGTTTGGAATAATAAGCATTTTTTAATATTATTATGCTCACCTGCTACAATTATTTGATCAAAAGTACAGTAAAATAGTAATATTGTTTAGTAATAATGCAATTTAAAAGAGCCGTTTTCTTCAGTGATCCTCAGTGATCACATGATCCTTAAGAAATCATTCTAATATGCTGATTTGCAGCTCAGTTATTATTAATTATTATTATTGGTGCTCAATTATTAACAATGTTCTTAATATCATCAGTGATTAAAACAACTTTTGCTGCTTAATTTTTATGAGGAAACTTTTTTCTAATTTATGAGTGTTACATTCTTTCAGGATTATTTTATGAATAGAAAGTTCAAAAGAACAGCATTAATTTGAAATAGAAATCTTTTGTAACATTATACATTTCTTTACTGTAACTTATTTTTTTTTATTCTTATATTATATATA
>NW_015652995.1:1596413-1629799 GCF_001515625.1 Sinocyclocheilus rhinocerous
ATATATATATATATATATATATATATATAAACAGTTCTTTTAAAAAAATTAATATTATTTCGAAACATTACTGGGGTTTTTTTGCTGTATTTTCATCAGATAAATGCAGCCTCTCTGAGCATACGAGACTTCTTTCAAAAAGAAAAAAAAAAATCTTGATTATTCCAAAATTTTGACCGGTAATGTAAGTGGAAAATTTAAAATAAATACATAAAAAAATAATATACTACATAATACATAAAAAATAAAATAAAATAATACATAATAAATAAAAATAAAAATAAAATACAATTTAATTTAATTAAATAAAATAATTTCAAAAAAATAATGTTTATTTTATTGTACGTTTTTTTTAAATAATCCATTTGCACCAGTCACGAATGTGATCAGTTCAGTTTCATGGACTTTTAGTTTGTATTCCTTGATTTCTATTGTTACTGATTGATATTGTTACTGATATGATTCTTTGATGATGGTTCTTTTAGTTTAGCTGTGTTTTATAAATTACCTCATTTGTCAGTATTTTTTTATATCAACCTTTTCCTGGGTTTGGTGTCTAGTCTCATCTGTCGAAGTTGCTTTATATCTGAACCTTCTGTGGGTGTGGCTCTTTATTAAACTCTGTGTTTTGGAATTTGTCTTCGTCTCCTTCGTGTATTCCTGCAACCTTGCTGACAGCACCGTATTAATTTAATTAAATACCCCAATTATAAGTCAGTAAACCCATACCAGAACATTTCCCTACACCAACTGTACTTGTGTCACATCCTCACATACCGAGAAACAGGGGATTTGGGAAGAGCCTGACATAGCACCTTTTGTCAGGCACCAAAAAAACACCATTTTCTTTCCCAGCTGGGGAAGTCTGGCTACGATTGACTTTGCGGAGAGCCCAGCCGACCCCGGCTATTATCTGCAGATTGCAGCCAAGCACTGACAGACAGATTTCAGAGTTCAAAACCACGTTACATCAAGTGATGCACATTTTTTTTTTAAAAGGACAAGGGCAGGAAAAACAGGGAGCTTTTACTATTATTCCATTCAAAGGTTCATCTCCACACAGACCTCCTAACAGGTCTTCCCAATATTTGTGTTCCCCTCATTCTACACGGTTTTGTGGTTAGATGGAGTCTCCTGCCTTTTAGGACAACACTCATAAGACAAACTGCTGTCTGAGCCTGAGCTACACAGTCCTTTTTGTTCTGAAACAGACCTAACTAAGTGATCGTGATTTATTTGCGCTAATTCCACACTCTTCAAAAAAGCCATTGATTCATAGCAAGCAAAATCTCCCAAACAAATAGAGCAGGCCTGTTTCTGATGAATGGCCTCCGCTGTTTTCACTGGCACTTGATTTCATAGAAGCGATTTTTCTCAATAGTGGCAGCTGTTGGTCAGTCGATGGAGGGATTGAAGAAGAAATCATGGCCTTTTGCTGCAATGCACTCTTGACTGGGTACGCGGCAGATGTTATTGCTCAAACTCTCTGAGATAGAGAACGATATTGATGGGGTTTAGTGTCCTCTGTGGAATGCAATGTGTTATGCATTCTTTGCTTTGTCCTATCAGTTCACAACACAATGCAAAACAACAACCTTCTTTGCCAAATATTTCACGAGTCTTGTCCTTTAGCTGTGCATTATTGACATCAATGAAAGGCCTGATTTGCTTCTATTATTGACCCTCAGACAGTCCAGACAAGCCAGATACTGCTGTAATTATAATAAGTATTTTCATACAAGTATTGACCGATAAATTACAGATTTCTGTAGTAAACTTCTATACTATTGTCTAAATAAATAAAACATAAGCTAAAAACTGTCATTTTAAATGCTGAATTTAGGCATCACAACAATATAATGTACAATGAAAAATTGATTTTTTTATGTTGAGATTTGCTAAAGATTTAACAGTATTATTATTAAATTATTAGCGTTTTAAAGACAGCTAATTAAATGAGCATGCACAATTAAACACTCAATGTCAACCGATATTATTACGATTATTATTTTTGATGGTCATAATTTAATAAATTGACCCTGCTGTGCTGAAAAATCCTTTACCTAATTTGGTGTTCCCAGTCAAAAATGACCGGCCTTTTAAAATTGTTTGTAAATCTGTCATTATGCTATATTATCACAAAATATTACCTTCAATCTTTTTGTCAACTTTTTTAAAATTTCAATTATAGCAGGTTTTGTATTTCTTTTTGGAACTGTTTGATCCTCATTGCTCTGAGAGTGTGCACCTCAGGTTTTGGGTGAAAAAAAAAACAAACGGAAATTGATAAGCAAGTAAATTTTTTACTGGGAACATCACAAGTGTATCAAGGTGGGGAAAAAATCCCGGAAAAGTACAAAAAATTGTATCAAAAATTTGTGGGGAAGTTGTTATACCCTGTGTGAGTGAAGTCAGTGAGCTCTAGTCCAATTAAATAACATTTAACAGCATTTTCAGGAAGAAGAAAATCATCTCCAGGTCAAAATGACTGGAACACAACATGGAGGTTAAGTTCATGTTTAGATTTGCGAAAGATAACATATGACAGTGTTATTAAATTATTGGTATTTTTAAATGAAATGAGCATGCACAATAAAAAATTCAATATTGACCGATAATAATAAAAAAGGTTTATTTTTGATAATTATTTTGTAGTAATAAGAGACTTTTTCTGTCAATTGAAGACTATTCACAACTACTATAACTTGCTGATTTGCCCTTCAACACATCTGAATAGTATAAAACATCATTGTTCATGTACACCCAAACAGACCCGAATTATAATGGAACATTGTACGTTTCATATTGGACTTAATACGTATGACGAAGTTGGGACAAAGTACAGTCTAACGTCTTTTGTGAGTCCCTTCGTGTCTTTGAGAGTCCATTAATGACATTCTAAATATGCTGTGTTGTAGGTTGACTGGAATGCAGAAAGCAGTTCAGACCTACTCTTTTCCATTTTGTACAAAAACTCCTCTTACAGGGCAATGCCTTAGGCAAAGAGAGAAGCTTCAGGAATACAAACACTATACGGCAAAAGAAGTTGACCTCTAGCTGTGAAAATTTGTCCTGCCTAAAATCCTTGAGATATTACAGAGGAATACAGGGCTACAGTATTTTCTGCTATAGATAAGTACCCATTTCTACCGGTCTGTGTTAATTCAGTTCAGATCAAATTTATTTACACAGTTCTATTAACAATGGGTATTGTTCTAAAGTAGTGTCAATGTCTGACCAAGCATAATGGGACCATGGCAGGGAAAAGTCCCTTGGTCCTTGAAAAAATCTTGGGAAGAGCCCAATCTCAAAACGGAAACCCATCCTCATGTACTTGACCTGTATGAGCAGGATATTATGTTTAATGAGGTTACAATGGTTACACATAAATTCTGGCATAAAATTGTGCGAAGAAAAATAAAACATTTCAGATTCAGTTCAGAAGGGATTGAACACAGACAGGAAAGAAGAGAGTATGACAGATTGTAAAATAATGCAAAATGATCCAAACTATTACTGAATACATCCCACCAAACTAAAACCTTGATTATTTATGCTGCAGTCTAAAGTTTGGGGTCAGCAAGAGTTTTGAAAGAAATGAATACTTTTATTCAGCAAGGACGCTTTAATTTGATCAAACGTGACAGTAAAGACATTTATAATGTTTTAAAAGATTCTTATTTCAAATGAATGTTCTTTTTATAAACAAAAATAACAAGCAAAGAATTATTTCTCAAGGATCATTGAAGGACAGTGATGAACAGCTTTGCCTTCACACGAATAAATTACACTTTAAAATACACTATAATAGGAGTTATTTTTAAAATGTAATAATATTTTACAAAATTGCAGTTTACTGTATTTTTGATCAAATAAATGTTCAAAAACAAAAAAAATCATACCTGCCCCAAACATTGACAGTGATCATAGATCAAACATAGATCAATGTCACATCAGCCTTATACATTTTTTAAACATTTTTTTTAATTTTTCAAAATTAAAGTATAATCAAAATATTTATTTATTTATTTAAATTATGACATCACAGTTCACCCAAATAAAATTATTCTTCTAAAATTACATTTATATACTTATTTTAATCAGTATGTGACCACCCTCTCAATCAGTTTGAAACTAGCATGAACTGTGACTACAATGAAAATCAACTGGTATGTGATCACTCAAATTCCTAACAGGCAGCCCTTGAAAGAAAGAACACAAAAGAGTTCTTATCACATCATTCAAACTTAAATATGCATTAATGATTCCTATACACCCCATTTTAAACAGCCATAGAGTGCTGTAAATGATGGTTAATTGTGAAGTAATTACAAAAATGCACTCACACAAAGACAGTCCAGTCTTCTCAAGCATGACGTATGGTGCTGATTGATTATATTTAGCAGTGGCAGTGTGACTGCCCTCTCCCAAAAGCATTTAGCTAATTACACGGTCAGAGGTCAAAGAGCTGGCCCCTTTTGTGTCCATTCAACACTGCTAAGACAAATCAGATCGGCTGACAATCTTACTTTGTGTGTGATGCACTCTTTAATCTAGGAAAGAGGATGTGGGCTGAAGATGATCATATCAAATCTCTGGATATTCATCATGCAAGAATGCCATCCAACCTTGCATGCAAGAGTTGATGGTGCTTAGTCTGATTCATGCACTGATTTGCCAACTCAAAAAGGGACAACTTAACTTAAAAAGGTCAAGAGGTCAATGAACTTCTGTTGTCCTGCATGAGACAAGAATGATAAAAATGTGCCGTGAAAGCCATTGCCAATATGCAATCAATTAAAAAATGTCATATTTACTAAACAAAGCTCTCAGAGTGCATCCTTTTTAGTATGCTCATATTACACTAGATAGTTGTTGAAAATATTCCGGTTAAGGATGGGAATCATAAACAATCTAATGATTCTAGTTCCTTAATATTATTAATGTTTTTTAGTAGTTTTAAGAAATAAATAATTCTAAAAATAAATTAATTTAAAGCAATTCTTCCAAACCTGTGTTTGGTTCGCTAAAAATAATGTTTTGCTGAATGTTTTTGATTTACTCAAAAAGAACAGATCCATGGGAGTCATTACTTTGGCATTCAGATTGCACTAGATTTGCAGAATGTTTCTGATTCACTTGAAAAGAAAAGATCCGTACGAGTCATTCATTCAGCAATCAGACCATCTGGTATTTTTTATTAATTCATTTATGTATTTATTTATCTAATTACCTTAATTCTGGTGCATATGGCATGTCATGTTAAACACTCCCTGCCAAGTAACATCAAAATCCAAACATTTCATCACCTTTTCTTTGCAAAGCATCACGACGTACCAAATGTAAACACCACAAATTAATAAGCAGGACCAAACACCCTTTCCAGTGCCTCAGCCAAGAATCTGTGCAATCCATCACCTCAAAGCATCAGCAGCCTGTTTTCATTGGATTATTTCAACACTTGTTACTTTTTTAACACTCTATTCATGTCTCTAGCCACCATTATGACAAAAATCCAAAACTAAAAAAGAAGCAATGCAAACAAATTAGTCTTGAATTACTGAAAATGAGAAATATTGTTTCTGCCACTTCTTTTCAATGTCCCCGCAGAGCTGCTGGTGGTTCCCCACAGAGAAATAAAGACAATTCTGATGCACAGTGTTACATAAATAAAAAGAATATAATTGCATTTAAGAAATATCAACAGGTACCATGGGAAATAAAGCTATAGTTTTTCTGGCTGAAGTATTAATAATTACTTATCATAATTTAAGTAACAGCTTGGCTTTGTAAACAAGCATATAATACAGTACTCACAGCGATATTACACAGCTGCTGCCCACTGCCGAAAATCAAAACATGCTCTTTAACTGTTTAACTTGTGTTCTCCAGTCAGGAGGCACAAACCTGACCCCAAATTATCCAATAATTTCAACACGTTGCTTTAATAGAGATCAATGCCTGCTGAATTCTCTTGTCAAAAGCGCTGAAAGATATTATTTAATAGCAATCTGAGCCATCTGAAGCTCTTCATGCTAAATGATTCCTCTGGCAGAGCACTCCAAACTGACAATTTGAATGCTATTACAGCCTTAGCATGTCCTAAATGCTAGTCATTTTTCAGCCTGTGATCGCACAGAGTGCCTATAGAGAAAACGCTATGACTCTAACAGCAGGTAGCACCATATCTAGAGTCAACATTGAGGTTACGTTCCCAGGCCTGGAGCAATCGCTCAGCAGGGTTTAATGCTAAAACGAATCTAAATGCCGGACATCATGTAAACAGAGCAGTTATACTGTAAGTGTCTTTCTCTTGCCGTCATGTAGTTATATGAGGTCTGTTATTAGGATACATTTTTGTGATGCAATATTTTGTAATGATTCTCAGAATTGGAACGGTAAAAGTCCAGCTCTGTGTGGTTATGTAATGAGGACACAAAGCAAGGTCAGCAGCCACGCTACAGCAGAGTGGTGCCATTTCACTTTTGATTGTGGGATTTTCTACCATTCAATGAAATGACGGAGTTCAGACTTGGCAAGATTGGTGAAGTGGATTAAATGACAAATAATTAAGCCTCACTCTTTGATGGCTGGCTGTTACATAAAAATGAATGGACCATCTTGGGCAACTCGTTCTCACTCCCAAGGTGTCAAAAACTGAAATGTGATTAAGCGTCTTTAGCGTTCACTATTAAGATGCCAAAGGTACCCATAGGAGTCGCTATAGCAATGAACTAGGAAATTCATAGCTTTCAGTAAGAAATCTTTTTGAATTTAAATTTTAATCACCATTTCCATCCATCGTCATACTTAAATCTCAAACACATTCTAAAAATTGCTGCCTGAAGAAGCATTACACCAGCTTTGATTGTGAAATGTCACTGGCTCTTGTGTCTCGTGTCTTGTTACTGTGTCATGCTAAAATTCAGATTGAGATTTGGCTGCATTAACAGAGCAGGATCATTTTTAGCAATTCAAACTTCCATTTTCAATAATTAAAACCTTCAGCAATTAAAATTATGTTCCTCATTTAAAGATATCTTATGGCTTCAGAAGACTTGGAATGCAACACTTTTGCATTCCAAGTCTTATTGCGTTTTGTCAGTTTTTGCAATAAATACTTGTGACTGTACTTTTATCTGCCTGATCATTGTTTTATATTGTTGAGAAGTGGTTAGGTTTAGGGCAGGGGTGGGGTTAGGTGCTTAAAATAATCTAAGAAAGTATAAATATAAACATTTCTTCTTTAACAAATGCATGATAAGAATTAAATGCATTTTGATGTTACGCAATAAGGCAAAAAATTGAAAGCAAGTTTGTCAATATAGTGATGTCAATATAGTGTACCTTTAGCATCTTGAAAGTGATGAACAAAGTGCTTGACCATGCTTCAGTTTTTGATGACTTGGAAGTGAAAACAAGACATGGACGTTTCCATTCTCAGTTCACCCAGCTATTAAAATCTCTCATTATTTAGCTTGGTGTAATGTTTGTTTGGCATTATTTGGTGATAATGCACCATTTATTTATTTGTTTGTTTGTTTTATCCTTTTTTCAGTTTTCTTTCTGTGAAAATGTGAAGTTAAGAAGAGTTAATTAAAAAAAAGTCATTATTTATTCATGCCCATTTTGCAGGCTTTTTATACATAATAATATTTGTATATATATATATATATATATATACAATATAAATAATAATATTTGTATATAAATAATATTATAATATACATAATATTTGTATACATAGTTACATATACATACAGTGTAATTTTTTTAAGCTTATAGCCACATACAGTGGGTACGGAAAGTATTCAGACCCCCTTAAATTTTTCACTCTTTGTTATATTGCAGCCATTTGCTAAAATCATTTAAGTTAATTTTTTTTCCTCATTAATGTACACACAGCACCCCATATTGTTCTTTCTTTCTTTTTCTTTTTTTTTATTAATATTTTTTAATTAACTTCTCATTTGCACAGAAATAAAACTGTAAAAAAAATTAAAAATATAAAAATAAAGTTAAAAATATACATTATGAATATAAAATTCTAAATTAATAAATATAATTTTTTTGGTTAAAATTTTGTAATTTAAATCAAAGTTAACACATATGTAGAATAACATGAAATTATTCACCTCTGCAAGATTACAGCCATCTATCTTCATCAAAACATAAAAAAAACCCTGTACATTATGAGATCAAAGCTCAAATAAACAGGACACAGTTTTACAAGTCAACTAGCAAACAGTGTGTACTATCCAAGAAAAGCTCACATGAAGGAGGAACTCATAACATACTTCAAGGACAAGATCACTGCAAGCTCAGCCAAGCTCTTATTCAGTGGTGACATATTGAGTTCCTCATAAAGGAGCAGGGCACATTTTGACAAACTGTGTAGTGTTGCGTTCTTCACCTTGAAGAGCGAGTTCTTTGCGTCCTTGAAGCAGGACTTCCCTCAAATTGTGGGTGTAGCGATCATTATAAAACCTCTGCAAAGGGTGACCACCATTCTCTTCTTTCACTCCTACCTGTCCTGCCATCTCCCTCCCCCCTCATCCCTTGCTCCCTTTCTTTATCCGTGGTGTACTGTTCCACGTTACCTTGGCAACGCAGCGGTTATGTTCTGCTCTCCATTCAGCCGGTATTCTCTTGCCCTGGAGGGCAGATGCACTCTGCTTGTCCTCCTGTCAACCACACCAAAAAATGTGGACGGCTCCATCAAACTCCTGTTTAACCTTCACGCTGCCTGAGACAACTGCAGAAAAGAAAAGCATGACTACAGACATCCAAAACAAAAAATAAAGTGCTACCAGATGCTCTCAGTCTTCTATTTTCTTTTCATTTTCCTACCAGGAATATATTTGTACCTCTATATGAACCTCAAATTGCGTTGCAAAGATACCAAAACCTTACTCTGAGTGGGGGTTGAGGACATTTCTCTAATTGAGGAGGCTGGTTGCCATGGCAACATATTGAACCGTTGCATAGGGTAATGGGAGAACACCTTATTGCTGCTTGGTTTCACCTAACTGATGTGACATCCCACCATCACCGATCCACTAGTGTGAATCCAGCTGAGATCTCTGGAAAATACAGACCGCTTTAGTCTTAAGGACACTTCAGCTGCTTTAATCTGTTTATTTCAACATTGCATGAAAGAAACACTAAAGAGTGATAATTTGTGTTTTTAGAGAGAGTGACAAGGCAACAAAAAGCCTTAACACATGCTTAAAAGCTGACGTTACTTTGTTTATCTTCTCTCAGGTCAAGGAGGAGTAGCTGAGTGATATTAATTTGAGCGCTGACAGAACCAGTATGCTGGTATGATTGACTAATGTAACCACGGTGTTTATTCTGCACACACGCCTTGTCTGTCTCACAAAGGTCAAACAAAGTAACATACAAGCAAAGTTTTGATAGAGCAAACCATGTAGACACAATACAAGTGTTTCTGAAACAGTCTGGATTTTGTTTTAAAGCTCATGTGGTGACCTCTATGAAATAAAAATTAATTATATATATATATATATAATTTTAAAGTAACGTTTATAATTATTTTATTATTTATATACATTACTTACTATACATATATAATGAAAATAATATTATAATTTTAAATATTTACAGGGTTTTGTTTTATACACACATGTACACATAGATGAAAACCATCTTATAAACAATACAGGTCAAATAATTACTTGATAATAATAGTTTTGTCATATAAGTTGGCAAAATTAACCTTTAATGGATTTACATTATATAGCCCTATAAAGTGTATATACACAAAAAAAAAAGTGTATATACACTTCATGCACAAAATACTTTTAGTTGGTGTTAAATTGTAATTTATGTGAACATTTTATATATATTATGATAATATATGAATAAAAATCATATCAATTGTAATTTAAAATATTTTAAATATTAGACACATATAGAAACACACACTAAATAAATGTAAACGATTTTACAGTAAATATATCTATTACTTAATTGATATATTAGTTTAGTCATATAAATAAATTGACAATATTAAAATGTATAGTACATCTCTTTGAAATACGGACCAAATAACTGATGACTGTGTTGCATTATTCAGATTTTTTTCCAATCAAATGCTCTCTAGAATGAGAATATCCCTCACACTGTGACGACTAACGTACACTCAAAAAAAAAAAAATTAAGCCTTTTTTAAGATTTACACAATTTAATAGTAAAATTCCATCAAATTGAATTGAATAATCCTTACATATTTTAATTGAATAATTGATTGCGGATTGTTCAATTATTCAGTTAAAATACGTAAGGATTATTCAATTCAATTCAAAAGACTTACTATTTTTTTTTTGAGTGTATAAAATTGAGGTTTGTGGCTGTTATGTTAATAAAGTCTGGCCATTTCAAAACAAGGGACGAGCCCTTCGATACGCTCTGCCCAAATATTTTGTTATAATAACAAATCACGCATGAAACACAGGACAAAAATCTACCTGTCAACAAATTTCATGCTGTTTTTAAAGGACTTGAGAACAAGACGTTTAAATGACACATCTTAAAAAAAAAACAATAAGGTAAACAAAATAATATGGAGCACAATGGGTGTGGCTCTTCCTCACCTTGAGATGCCTGAAACAAGCACTATGCTTGTTCCACTGGCCCACTTCAAAGGCAGAGACTGATAATGTTTGTATATGAGCCTGAATACTCCAGAATCGCCCCATAAGGAGGCTGTGATCCATATCATTGCATCCTTTGGCTGCAGATCAGAGTCTGGCGTGGGGGGATGGAGACGGGGCTCCATTAGTAGGTCCTGCATGTAGCCAATGTACTGAATAAGTCATTTTCATGGCATTCTGCATTAAACTAGCAGGCAGTAACCATTTCAAAAGAACAGATGCCCTGGGGAGAATAATTTTCTCATAGACACGTGTACTTTGTGTGTATTGTTATTAGAAATATTCAGACCACCCCTCCAGGCTGATTACAATAAAATGGGAAATTATGTAGTAATTTAGCACTAAACTGTCACTGACTTATAAACAAACTTAAGTATCAGATGTTTAGACAGGGAAAAGCACTTAAAGATATGAATAGTGAAGCTTTCAAAATGCTAATAAATACCCACACAAGAACCGACAGCAGATTAACCACCTTTCTTATTTTGTAATTATTCATATGTTCTGCAGAAGGGAATCCTCAACTGTGGGTGTGACTTTTCTTAACAGAATAATTCAGTAAGTGTTTCACAGCTCTCAGCACCAGCGGAGGAAGAGAGAGCATCATGCACCACTTTCATCTTCACACTTTTCTCACACAGCTGCTGCACCTTTGAACTCAGAAGCTGTATTTCAGTAAACTGTGATTAATCTGCCTATAGATTCATTAGACAGCTGTTTAAAGTTCTAGTAGAGAGAATATCCCAGGTTCACATGCTAAGACCATATGTAAGGATTTTCTATGGTGAGATAATGCAAAAAAGTCAGTAAAAATATGGCTCAATGCATAGTGTTAATTTGATGGAATTTTCTGTATTTATTCTTTACAGGTGTTTTACCCATATTTCAAATTACGTATTGTGCTGTGTTGTATTTTAGGGCTAAAGGAAATGTCTGTAAAGGGGAAAAGGTACTGTTCATTTTCAGAAATCATTCTAATATGCTGATTTGGTGCTCAAGCAACATTTCTTCTTATTATCAGTGTTGAAAACAGTTGTGCTGCCTACAGTGGTGGACGAAGTACACAAATCAAGTACTTGAGTAAAAGAACAGATACGTATAATAAAATATTACTCCAGTAAAAGTAAAAGTAAAAGTACTCCTTTTTCAATTTTACTCGAGTGAAAGTACAAAAGTACTCGATTTTTTATGTACTTAAGTAAAAAAGTACTGATAGATTTATTTTTCAATGAGACTGGTCCACTATCACAGATTAGATATGTGTCACAATGACTTATGATCATTTGTTTAGCATCCTAGTTGATCCTAGTCATCCTAGTCTCTCATCCAAGAGGGACCTTGTCTCATGCTCTCTGATTTATCAATTTTCATTGAATGACACACAAAGAACTGTACTGGACTTGTTTGTGACAAAGCTCGGTCGAACCCCAAATCCAAACCACACCAATGCAGCCGCCCTTGTCTGAATGAAGGGGTGTGAGCGCAGGCAGATGGGTCCGTAACGCTCCGATCACACAGGGCATTCATATACTTTAACGGTTTCTATCACCATTAGTTGTGCAAACAGGAGGATGGAAGTAGATTTAATATACATAAACATGGATACAATGAACTGGCCAAAAGTACACCCCCTTGTAATTAACAGCTTTAACAATTCCGGTAATTCTAGTGATGAAAAATCTGAATGCTACACTACAGTGACATTCTAGAGAATTGTATGCTTATAAGTTTGTGGCAACAGTTTGGGAAGGGTCTTAACTGTTCCAGCATTACAATGACCCTGCAGTTCACTGAGGTGGTGTTGAAGATCTTGACAGGCCTGCAAACACCCGACCTAAACCGCTATAGGATTAAATTAGACTAGGTTTGGGAACTGAATGGAACGAAACCGGTTCTTTTTAGTAAATCAAAAACCCACAGCTCAAAGAGCGTAGTCTGAATTCTGAAAGAATGGATCTAACGAGCCGGTTCTTTTTAGTGATTCAAAAACCCACAGCTCCAGCAGCGTAGTCTAATTCCCAAAAGAATGATTCTAATGAGCCGGTTCTTTTTTAGCAAATCAAAAATACACAGCACAAACAGTGTAGTCCGATTTCTAAAAGTAGAAGAACGAATTGGTGTGATGACATTTCAAACAAAATCAGGCCAAAATGAAGTTTGTTTGGAGTTTGTTTTAGGTGTTTGAAACTGCATACTATAGTAAACTTTCTGGAAAAGTTTGCTCTGGCTGGTAAACCCTTTCGAACTACCATTGGTCCGTGGTGATTACGTAATAGGTAGGTGTGCTCTGGGGAAAGAGTGTAGCACATGTAAATATTCATCAAAAAGTCACATTCAGCAGTGTAGGGATGTTTGCTAACAGCATACTGCAGAAAAGGTATTAATTAGCCTTAATGAACTGGTTCTTTATAATGAATCAAAAACACACAGCACAGACAGAGTGGTCTGGTTCCCAAATGAATGATTCTAATGAGCCAGTGCTTTATTGTGAATCAACAACACAACAGTGCAAACAGTGTAGTATGATTCCTGACATAAACGACTCCAGAGTGCATTCTAATTTCTTGGGCAAATAACTCTGATGAGCCAGTTCTTTTTAGTGAATCAAAACATTCACAAGTTTTTCTGTTATTGAAATTGAAATCTCATCATCTGGCAGTGGAATATATTTTTTCTCCAAATAGTTATTCTATAAAGGTACTGAAAAAATCATTAATGATATTGTCAAACAGGAAGCATTACTGACAGCTTAATCACTCCTTTAATCAGGCACTGATAACATCGGATTAGAAAAAAAAATAGCCAATTAGAGTTAGTGTTCCATTTTTGGATAATTGACCAAATAAAACTACATGCATGCACTTGTTTTGAACTCTGAATTTATTAACTAGGCAAGGCTCCATGAGAGAGTTGTTTCCAAAGACCTGCGACTCACTTTCTGAGGTTTGCTTGACAACCAGACGCTAAAATCCATGGCGCTCGTCTTTGCTTTGGTGACAGAGCTCGTGCCAGGACCTAATAATACACTGACTGGAGATTGCAGACATTACAGGCCTCCCTGCTTCTTTCTCTCTGAAACTCTAAACATAGCACAGTATGAAAATCAATGAACATTAGAGTGATGTCTTGCCTGCTCCATGCCACATGGAACCTCTTGTAAGACAAAAGGATTTGGGACAACTGCTCACATCCCAGGCATCACAGTGTGAACAGCATTGCACTGTGACAATAGTTGTAATCCCTCAGCGTCTGCTGGCGTGAGCTTGATCCAAACATTCCTCATGTCATGAAAGCAATCAGTAGCCAAGCTATGTGTGCACTTGGAAAAATGTAACAAGATACGATCTTGCAAATGCCTAATCATACAGTTTTAAAGAGGTTGTAGAACTTTACAAACCTAATGTTGTGCTTTAAGAAGGCTTGATGAGAGGCAGTATGAGAAATGGTGACATACTGTATACTTGTGGATACTAAGTATTCAAAATGGAAAAATATTCATGTCATGACTCACATTTGCAGGAAAACACCAAACACCATTAAAGAATATTATGGAAAAACTGATTCTGATTGGTTGGTCATTTACAGCATTCTGCGGTCAAATATATTTAAAAATACCAACTGCAATTTTGACCTATGACCCTGGAAAACATTCTCCAACACTGTGCTGGTTTGCAGAATGTGCCACTTATAGCCATGCATCCATTGTTTGTTTTAGAAATGTACAAGAATTCAAACAAAGATTGGTTCTTACAGTGATAGGAGATTTCTACGAAAGTACTAGAAATCTATTAAAGTGGTCATATGATGCTGCTAAAAATAACATTATTTTGTGTATTTGGTGTAATGAAATGTGTTTATGCGGTTTAAGGTTCAAAAAACACATTAATTTCCACATACTGTGCATTATTGTTTCTCCTCTATGCCCCGCCTTTCTGAAAAGCGTTGATTTTTACAAAGCTCATCGGTCTGAAAAAGCGAGGTGTGCTCTGATTGGCCAGATATCCAGTGCATTGTGATTCCAGCGCGAAGTTAATGTATTTCCTCAGCGACCAGCAAGGATCAGCTCCAGGCATGACGAAGCGATATCGTCCTCTTTTGGAAGGCCAAACAAAGTAGTTTCGCTTTCACAACGAAGCACACAGCGCCTTCACGACATGGCGGCGACGGCAACAATACTACAGCGAGAATAAAAGTTACGCCTTCTTTCTTTGCGTGAACATTTGGGCGGCGTTATGCAAATCTTCCCAGATAGTGACGTAGGTATGTGGGGGCGTGTTAGAACGAGCCGTTTTAGGTAGGTGTGGCTGACTCTTAACTTTTATAAAGAATATCTCTTTGGATTTGAGACTTTAGTCTTTGCAACTTTACAGATCTTCTTTATGCACCAAGAGCTTGTAACACTCCAAAGAGAAAGGAAAAATTTAAATCGCATCATAAGACCCCTTTAAAAAGTACTAGAAAGTGCATTACTGAAATTGAACAAACATGCTCTATAAAAAACAGTTTAGTAAATTTCATGGAATACAGACATAGAGAAAGTCACAATTATCTATCTATCTATCTATCTATCTATCTATCATGCCTGATACACAAATAAATGGCATACCATTTCCTGCTGCTAAAACTTCGATGTTGGTACATACTGCACATGAAGCGTGCCCATTTCATTTGAAATGCTCTCCTTTTTGATGTACACCAAAGCTAACTCTCAGTTTCAGACAGTTCACCAGTTCATCTAGAGGGTAAATAATAGTGGTTTCTCTTATAAAACCACTGTGACAGCCATTGTCCTGCATCCTACCTTGTCTTTCACTTTTTGAGAAACAACCCCATAAAAATGCAATGACCTCCTTCTGCGGTTACAAAATACAGACTACTTAGGTTGGGACTGTAACAAATCAGTCTGATGAAAAGGCTGGAAGGAGGTTTGTAGGTTAGCAAGAGGAAGACAAAGCTCATTAGTGGAGCCAACCCAGAACAATAACATTGTGCTGACAGACAACGGCAGACATTTTTGAAAAAAATAAATAAAAATACAAAACAAACTGTTGATACAAAGAATAACAACAAAATGAGATTCAAACATGTTACGGTCTATTTCGCTAAAGGCCCAAATGTTTTCAATAGTCCAATAGTAGTTTCAATAGTTTTTTTCTTTCTTTCTTTCTTTCTTTTTTATAAATGCTTGTTCTTTTACTTTGCACTGCAGCAATTTTACATGGAGAAAGTAAATAAATTGAAACACTACATAAATAATAATAATAAAATCATATTAAAACAATCCTATTGAAATTAATAATATAATATAATAATAACACTGACTCATGCTAAATACATTAGGATATACAAATAAAATAAATATTGTAGTAGTACATTTTAAAAGAAAATATTTCAAAATATTTTTCTACTTCAAAGTTTAATTCAGTGTGTTACTTGCCATTTATTTACAATTGTTTGCAAAATTTACTAGCAATATATATGTGAAAATTGTTTCTACATCATTTTTTTCAGTGAAGGTACATACCATTAAAATAAAAGGTGAATGTGTAAATGTGGAAGTATAACGAAAACAAATACAGTATATTGTTCAGGGAAAGTACTTTTTTTTTTTCTTTAGGACATGAGCAGCAAAGCAAACACAAACTATATGTTACATGCCCTCAGGTAAAACACAGGCAAGCTGCAGTATTTTCATTTCAAACAAAACAAAGACCTCAGAGCCCTTTACACCAAATAAAGTCATGTCTCTGTTCCTGACATAAGATGTGATGACACAGAGACACATCTGAGGTGTGAAACAACAGCTGCAGAGGGCTGAAGCTCAGGGTGACTGAATGAACAGCTTTTGACAGAAACATACAGAAATATGTCACAACTGAGCTGTCATGTGATCACAGACCCAGAGCCACTATCCAAAACTCTAGAAATTTAAAAACATGTCTTCCTAATATTTAAATCAAAATGAAATTTGTACTCAGAAATTACTTTTCTTTTTTCGCATTAATATAATTATACTAGATAAATTCTAGCTACTAGATAAATTCTAGCCAATGTCTAATAGCATTTTTTTTTTTAGCAAACTGGCATTCAGACCTGGATCCATTATGTTATGTAGCACCTGCTTTTCGCTATAAAAAAAATAATAATAAAATTCCCACCGTGATTTAATTCTCATTAAATATCTTTTTCATTCGGAAATACGTCATGTTATCAAAGTAAAATGTATTATAAACATTCATGTTTACTGTGATCTCTTGTCAAGAAACTATCTGCACAGATTTGTTTTCAAAGGACAAGACTTAACTTGCTTGGATTAGGGATAAAAACTTTCACTGGAAGATCTGCTGTTGATTTTGGGAGAAAATCCTTTTTTTATTTGCTTTGTTTTAGGCAGAGCACCATCATCTTCATGCTATACCCACCCTATGGGTCCAGCACTGCTGTCACACAGGTTCCACATCCATGCACGGCTGCTTTCAATGAACAAATCCAAATACCTTTTGTGCTCTAAATCCAGCAGCAAATCTGCTTTGCCTCTCTAGCAATCACCATCTTAAAGCTGAAGTGTTCCATTTCCACTCCATCAGTGTCACTAAAATAATGACTGTTTTCACACTGTTTCCCAAATACACAAACACAGGGACAAACAGAGCACAGATACAACAACAGTATTAATTTCCCTATTGATGGAAATCATTCCATAAATTACTTATAGTTAACTCTGCATAAGATGGAAGCTCATTTCTCAGAGGAAATTGTGTTCATTTGTGTACATTTTGTAAAAGTATTTGTGGTAACTATGACCTTACTTTATTTCTTTACTTTAAAGTCCCCATGAAATCAAAATTAAAGTTTTTTGGGTGTTAGTATCAATATGTTAATCTTAAGGTTATCTATAAGGCAGTGTGCTCACTGCATGTTTCTAAGGATTTCAGGGGACCTTTAAACTTACAATAACCACATTTATTTATTTTACTCTAAAGCAGAAAAAGGCTTCACAGATAACATCCACACAACAAAACAATAAAACAAAACCTTAACCTTTTATCCAAAAGTGAAAAACAAAATAAATAAGGTAATTCGCAAATGTGCACTTGCAGCCTCTTAAAAGTTCCAGTCCACTTTTATTTAGCAGATCATGTGTTATATCACATGTGGGTCCGACATGTACTTGTATTACAACCTGTTATTGCAGTTATTTGCAGTTATTGCAAAAGGGTTTCACGGTGGGGATAGAGGAGCAGATCCCACAGCACTGGGTGTGTGGAGCTACTGCTATTGAACAACATGTGAGCACAGAGGAACTGGCCAATCCCATCTGGAAAGTCTCTCCCTGTTCCCCACACCCTATATGAGTCAACAGCAATGTTTCAAAGAGGCATAGATCCAGCACATTTAAAAACACATGGGCTGCATCCGAAATCACATACTCTCTTGAGTAGGTACTTTTTTGAATAAGTAATTACGTAGCGACCGCAAAAAAAGAGTATGTTCTATATAGTATGAATGTGTATAGTATGAATATAATCTGGATGTGCTACATTGCCATGTTGTCATCGTCACGTGAACCACCAGCGTCAGTTGCATCGTGTCATCACCATTTATAAATCCAGTGGCCTTATGGGATATTAAAGTGTTCATCATACAGTATGCACACTTCAGAACCATGCCTACTTTTTGTCTACTCTTTTATGAGTACTGTGAATTCGGACATACTTCTATTGTCACATACTGTTTTTCACCTACTATATAGTAGGGAAGTATGCGATTTCGGATGCAGCCATGGTTACCCTCTCATGAAACAGCAAAAACTGATCTATTCCATGATAGGGTTTGTGCAACACCATTACCCCTTGTTTAAGGTAAGATGACTTACAAGAGGTGAGGGAAAGGCCAAGAATAGAGGATAATACTACAAAGGGAGTCAGAGAGGTGAATCAGCAGCACCTCTAATCTCATCCAGCCGTTAGCAGGGAACAGAGACAAGCACTGAAATGAACCCAGTACAGAAATAATTAATTGAAGACAATGGGTGATAACTCAGTGAAAGGAACAAGGGGAAAGGGACACTCAGATTAAGGAGATGAGTTAGAATGAGCAAGGGTAAGAACAGGCAGGGACAAGTACAAGGAACAAGCGAGATGAAGTTGTGTCTTAATATGCTACAAATTAATATATACACTACTACTCAAAAGTTTAGTGTGTTTAGTGTGTTTCTTTTAATGTTGCTTTTACACTTTTATATGCTCACCAAGGCTGTAAATTTTTACCAGTGTACCAATATTATAGTGTATAAAACAGACCCAACGTCAATTTAAAGGGATATTTCACCCCAAAATGAAAATTGTGTCATCATTTATCCACCCTCAAATTGTTCAAAACCTATATGACTTACTTTCTTATATTGAACACAAAAGAAAATATTTTGAAAAATGTGGGTAACAAACGAGTTGCTGTACCCCAAAAACTACTTCGGGGGCTGTTGAATGCTTGAATCTGATTGGCTGACAAACATTCTAAGGCAGGGGTGTCCAAAGTCCGGCCTGCGGGCTGAATTTCAAACAGCCCGCAGCTTGTCTATTGAAATGTATTATATGTGGCCCGCCAAGCATAATTTACAAATCATGATAATTCATATGCGCTGCCATTTCTTTAGCACACGAGAATTCCTAAACGCACCAAAAGCAGAACAGCGCTACTTGTGAACCGCGTTACATGGACCATTATTAGCTCTGCCTAAAGCGGAGCGCAGCGCGAGCTCAGAACAAACACATTTACTTGCTGACTGATCTCGATCACGTGACCACTAAACAGTGCTGTGAGATTCCGTAATGTTTAGACAAAAAATAGAAGTCAGTGGGGACCAGAAACTGTCTTGTTAGCCACATTCTTCAAAATATCTTCTTTTGTGTTCAACTGAAGAAAGTAAGTCATACAGGCTTGGAACAACTTGAGGATGAGTAAATAATGACAATTTTCACTTTTGGAAGAACTATCCCTTTAAGTTTAGACGTCATTTCAGCGTATCGATATCAATCAGGTGTCACTTCTGAATTTCTTGAGAAGGGAAAAACCTAGATGAGTAGCTTATGCTTTGATGACACCACATCAAGCATTAAGTTGATACAATGATTAACTGTGCCTTAAAGGCCTGACACAAATCTCATCATCTCAGTATTCAGCTGTGTGACCCCGCAGGATCACAGTTACAATTACATTGTGTCTCCCTCTATATCTCTAAATACAGACCAGGCTGTTTTTAAACTAAAATATTAGATCCTATTTGATGTTTTCATAGCTTACTGCCTTAATTCAGAAGCATGCAACAGGTGTGAAGACTTGAATTTGACATTCAAAAGCTTTCCTGCCACGTTTCACTTCGTTTACCAGAAAAGGTATCAGGTCAAGCCAGATTACAGTCAAAGTGCATGAATGACGAGGGCAAACTAGCGACAAAGGCCCACCGCCCAAGATGTGAAACCCAATAACCAAATTCAAGCTCAGATCAAAGAGCCCCCCAAAAAAATTCATCAAAAGGGTATGGGGGAACTTCCTTTCATCATCAAAGACATTTTCAAGAGAATAACACTTAGTCATGAACAAGTGGGCTACTGTCAGTATTGGATTACTAGTACTTGCTTTTGTGTTAAATGAGTTACCCTCATCAGTGGAGTGGAAAACAACCTTCACACTTAGATGTTAATTAGACTGATTTTAGTTTTGGTAGAACACATTTGTTGGGGCATGAACTAGTATTAACATTATTACGATTATTATATCAAAGTTAAAATGCATAATTTAAAGGGTTCATGATTTATATCTCCACTGCAAGCTATTTCTGTGCTACTTTAATATGGTTTTCTGCTTCAGAAGTGAATTACACATGTTACACAATACAATGTGTATGTATGTGTATATGTGTGTGTGTGTGTGCATGCGTGTGTGTGTGTGTGTATATACACTGAACAAAATTATAAACGCAACACTTTTGTTTTTGCCCCCATTTTTCATGAGCTGAACTCAAAGATCTAAGACTTTTTCTATGTACACAAAAGGCCTATTTCTCTCAAATATTGTTCACAAATCTGTCTAAATCTGTGTTAGTGAGCACTTCTCCTTTGCCGAGATAATCCATCCACCTCACAGGTGTGGCATATCAAGATGCTGATTAGACAGCATGATTATTGCACAGGTGTGCCTTAGGCTGGCCACAATAAAAGGCCACTCTAAAATGTGCAGTTTTATCACATAGCACAATGCCCACCAGAATGTCCACCAGAGCTGTTGCCCGTGAATTGAATGTTAATTTCTCTACCATAAGCTGTCTCCAAAGGCGTTTCAGAGAATTTGGCAGTACATCCAACTGGCCTCACAACCGCAGACCACGTGTAACCACACCAGCTCAGGACCTCCACATCCAGCATCTTCACCTCAAAGATCGTCTGAGACCAGCCACCCGGACAGCTGCGGCAACAATCGGTTTGCATAACCAAAGAATTTCTGCACAAACTGTCAGAAACCATCTCAGGGAAGCTCATCTGCATGCACGTCGTCCTCATCGGGGTCTCGACCTGACTGCAGTTCGTCGTCGTAACCGACTTGAGTGGGCAAATGCTCACATTCGATGGCGTCTGGCACTTTGGAGAGGTGTTCTCTTCACGGATGAATCCCGGTTTTCACTGTACAGGGCAGATGGCAGACAGCGTGTATGGCGTCGTGTGGGTGAGCGGTTTGCTGATGTCAACGTTGTGGATCGAGTGGCCCATGGTGGCGGTGGGGTTATGGTATGGGCAGGCGTATGTTATGGACAACGAACACAGGTGCATTTTATTGATGGCATTTTGAATGCACAGAGATACCGTGACGAGATCCTGAGGCCCATTGTTGTGCCATTCATCCACGACCATCACCTCATGTTGCAGCATGATAATGCACGGCCCCATGTTGCAAGGATCTGTACACAATTCCTGGAAGCTGAAAACATCCCAGTTCTTGCATGGCCAGCATACTCACCGGACATGTCACCCATTGAGCATGTTTGGGATGCTCTGGATCGGCATATACGACAGTGTGTTCCAGTTCCTGCCAATATCCAGCAACCATTGAAGAGGAGTAGACCAACATTCCACAGGCCACAATCAACAACCTGATCAACTCTATGCGAAGGAGATGTGTTGCACTGCATGAGGCAAATGGTGGTCACACCAGATACTGACTGGTTTTCGGACCCCCCAATACAGTAAAACTGCACATTTTAGAGTGGCCTTTTATTGTGGCCAGCCTAAGGCACACCTGTGCAATAATCATGCTGTCTAATCAGCATCTTGATATGCCACACCTGTGAGGTGGATGGATTATCTCGGCAAAGGAGAAGTGCTCACTAACACAGATTTAGACAGATTTGTGAAAAATATTTGAGAGAAATAGGCCTTTTGTGTACATAGAAAAAGTCTTAGATCTTTGAGTTCAGCTCATGAAAAATGCGGGCAAAAACAAAAGTGTTGCGTTTATAATTTTGTTCAGTGCATATATACACACATAATGTATGCATGTATGTTTTAGCAGTGCCTTCTGTCATGTAACTCTTCCTCAAGATTTAATTCTGTGCTTAATTTTCCTCACAATTTCCATATATTGTTCTGTATGGGAAACTGCGGTGGCTACTGAGGCGAAATGTGGAAGAGATTTTGCATGAGTTAATTAAACTACCATTGAAAAGTTTTGGGTCAGTAAGATTAGATTTTTTTAATTGATTCAGCAAAGAAGCATTAAATTCATAAAAGTGACAGAGTAAGATTTATACTTTATTAAGATTTATTAAACTTTCTATTCCTCAAAGAATCTTGAAAAAAAAAAAGTATCACAATGTACACAAATTTGTTAAGTGTTTTCAACATTGATAATAATAATAATAATAATAATAATAAATGTTTGAGCACCAAATCAGCATATTAAAGTAATTTCTGAAGGATCATGTGACACTGAAGACTGGAGTAATGATGCTGAAAATTCAGCTTTGCCATCACAGGAATAAATTACATTTTAAAGTATAAAATAGAAAACACTTAATTTAAATTGTAATAACATTTCATAACATTACTGTTTTTATTGAATTTTTGATCAAATCAGAGAAAACGTTTTAAAAATCTTAACGACTCCAAACTTTTGAATGGTAGTGTATACTATAAATATTAATAGGCAAATAAATATACAGTCACAATATTTTATTCTAGAAATGCACCAAAAAGTAGTAAAAAAGTTTTTGTCCGAAACAAGCTTTGTGTGAGGAATAGAGTGAAAACTGGGAAAGTTGCTTACAAATTGCTTGAAGCTAAAAGTCTTGGCTGTCAAATTTCCTTCAAACTTTCAAAAACATGGTGTATTGCAATTACTCACAAGAAAAACAAGAGCCAGCATTTGACGTCATCAACGTCAAACTTAATTTTAACTCTATAGGTCTGGCCTTGGGGTAATCCAGTGGAATCCTCCTAAACGAGTTGAATACAACACCACAGTGATGCCTGAAATACGGCACAAGAGCGACACTTTGGTGGCGCAGGATAAAAGCCACTAGAGTGCCATTTCCTCATGACCTGAGTGTGTTGGTTCAGCAGATCCACATGGTCATAGTCATGCCTCCATGTTCTCAAAATCCCCTAGTAACTAACGTTTAACTGGATCATTGGTTTCTGTGGATGAGTCCCCAAGCAATCCTCTTGAAATGACAGTGCTGGAAAAAAGAAAGGTTTTCTCACCCTCTCAGCCTTTGGACAAAGATCAATGGCGCCCACAATAAAGCAAAGGCCAAAGTAAGTGACTTTTGGGCCATTGGGTCATTCAACTAATCAAAAGGGGCTTTTTCTGCACATCACAGTGAGTCAGTCTGGTTAACTAACAGGATGTGATGCAGAAGACAGTGATTCTTTGTCCCAATGTGTGGACAGAGACACAGGCCGTGTATAGGGTGATGTTTATGTAAACTGTATGCAAGCTGGAAAAAATAAAAGATACAAACAGCCTACGTAATGCTCGAGTCTAAACATTTCTACATGCTTTTCCAGAAAGCCCCACCCTAGCGAAAACATTCATAATATAAAGCATATGAATTCAATCACAACAGTGGCTTAACAAGTTCTCTAGGCCTCTGACTCACTGAAAATAACGGGGCTTGTTTATGTCGAACAAAGGCTTCAGTTAACACAGTCCAACAGGTTTTTTTTTCTTAGCAATCTATTGCCTCATTGTCACGCAAACCTCCAGAACAGGTTTAAAGGCAGGTCTCTACCTGAACACCGGTACAATCCCATGAACTTGAGCAATCCTGCCCATTTTATTGGAAGTGTATAAGCATTTCTCAGTCACTGATGCACAACACCTGTCCTTCTGTAAAGGATTAGCAGTGACCCACTCATGCATTCACTCCAAACAAATCCCTCCAAAATCAAAACAATCTTCTGTTTTTAGAACATTATGCACTGCAGGATTGATCTTCCTTGACTTTCCTTATGTAATATGATCCTTTTTATATGCTGAACTTAGCTGATTAATAATCACCTAGTAACAAAAAGGACACAGAAAAAGACATTGCAAAAAGAAAATATAAGACTAATAGTAATGACTGATGAAAATGAAGCTTCGCAATGACAGAAAAAAATAAAAAATAAAATAAATAAATAAATATACACTACTATACAAAAGTTTGGGGTCGGTAAGATTCCATATCGTCAGTAATGATAAGCATTTTGTTAATTACACTGAAAATTGAGCACCACTCAAACATATTATTCAGCCAATCATTTACACTGATTTTTATAAACAACTTTTAAAACACCACCCAAAAAAAGGCAATTCTTCAGACCTCTCAAGTTTTCTCTCAAGGTGTATTTCATTTAATTTTTCATGAGGTTTTTCATTTTAAGGTGTATATATACATATTTGTGTGTGTGTGTGTGTGTGTGTGTGAAAACGTGTGTGATTTTGATGTACTGTCACTTTGAGTTCTTGCTGAATAAACGTATTAATTTATGTTAAAATGTATTGTAAAAAAATTAACAATATTTTCCAGTAACATGATTTTTATCTATATTTTTAATCAAATAATTGCTGCTTTGGTGAAGATAAGAACCTTGCCATTTTAACACTTCTTACGAATTGTTGTCACAAGCTGTGGGACGTTTCAGTGCACCTGTAAAGGCTCTATTCAAAGTTTTATTGAACCACTGCGATACACTTATTCTCAATTACAGTAAGAAACCTAAATCCTATTATTTGGGTTAAGCAATGTTTGTACACAGATTAGGAAGGATCTCTTGCATCTAATCTTCACTTCAAACAAGAAAACTGGTTCTGTGGGCAACGCTAGGGCAGTCTCTGAGCAATGCTGTAAAATAAAGAAACATGCGGTTTTGTTTATGGGTGGAAATGTTAGAAGGCAATGTAAATGGCTGCGCTTTAGTAGTCTCAGCCTCAGACGTCACGCCCACGTACTGCTGGCTGAACGTCTGATGCATATAGCACATACAATTGGAAACACTTCAGGAGTTTCGAAGTCGTCATCTGATTGGTTGAATTCTACAGGATCTCCAGGAGACGTGTGTAACACAGTTTGTAGTTCGGGAAGAAGGAGGCGGGAACCGGCGAACGTTCAAACGAAACTTTAATAATAAAATAAACACAAAATAGCGCGACAGCCCCTCGCGGACGACTGTCGCGCACAAACAGAACCAAAACACAAAATAAAATCCAGGCCTGGTCCTCTCTCATCTTTCACTGTCGTAGCTCTTCCTTTTATCCTTCCGGAGCTCCTCCGTGGGACTCGAGACCGTTGAGTGGTGCAGGTGTCGCTCATTATCAATTACTCCACTCCACTCTCGGCCCCGCCCCACTCATCACAACGTGTGTGTTGTGTTCTTTAACATTCCACCTGGAAACAAAGATGCCGTGACGGCAAACCCCCTCATGGAAGAAAAAAGCTGTCATGTTTACAACTGTGACAATGAGCGCTTATCAGGATCAACTAAACACTGGATTTTCCAGAGTATTTGCAATATTTAAAGTTTGCGCCATAGAATCTTTAAAGGGGTCATATGATGCGATTTCATTTTTTCCTTTCTCTTTAGAGTGTTACAAGCTCTTGGGCGTTTCAAAAAGGCGGGGCATAGAGGAGAAACAATAATGTACAGTATGTGGAAAATAATGTGTTTTTTTAACTTTAAACCGCATAAACACATTTCATTACACCAAATACACAAAATAATGTTCTTTTTAGCAGCATCATATGACCCCTTTAAAATAAGTCCGAGTTTTACACACCGGTATGTTATTGTGGGGACATTTCCACGCCACCTAAACATGACACAGCACAAAACGAAATGTTGATTGGTTGCTTTACCTGTGTCAGTAGCTTAAATTTTAATGCAACGTCAAAGGTGCTACAAATCTAACCTTCTGAATGACAGCACACTCAAACTGCTGAGCGAAGAAGCAGGCATACTGCCCTCCTACACTCTTCACGTACAGACTGGCTAGTACCAGCACACTGCATGAACAACATTCATTTTCACTCCATGGCGGATGCAGGGAGTGTAAAAATAGACACTTCCAGATACTGTGCATAAACACACATGTGTGCGGGGAAGACTTTGAAAGCTTCTCCTCAGCACTTTGCTGGATTCTGCACTCTGATTGGACGTGACAGCTGAGACAGGGTTATTATTTCCCATATTATCCCTGTGGTCACATCGCCGAGTGAGGACTTTCACACCTCATCACGAATGTACGCTCACACTCAAGGCTTCTGCAAACCCCACTGATATGTTGTCACGACAAATTGCAGAACTTGGGCAATGGCAAGAAATCAATTAGCCGAATCCTTTAAGCAAGGTTAAACAGCACCATTATCTTGTGTATCTGGGTGCAAAAAGAAAGTGGTGAATGAGTGAATGAGTGAATGAATGAATGAATGAATTTCTATTAGTAGCAGTATATGAAGTAGTCAGTGACTTCAGTGAGTCAGTGAGTATATGAATTCCTGACTTCTTATTTATGTATTTATTTTTTTATATTTGGACAAAATTATGCAGTAAATGGTGCAGTAAAATAATGCATGCCCAGTTCTCCTTACTGTATGTAAAAGACTGCCCCAAAGAGCAAGAGAAAACACATACAAATCAACTTTAAAAAACCAACTTGTTGCTTCAGAGTTAGTATTAAATAAATAAATGACAACAACAAAATATTTTATAAAATAATACATAATATAAAACTGTATAATATTTTCCAATAATAATATCTAAATAATAAATAACATCACACTACTCTCCCTGTTCTGCATCCACTCTGCACCACTCAAATACTCTAGTTTGGAAGTGTGAACAGACAAGTTATATCAACATATATAAATATATCATGTTATGTAATTGCAACACTTCACAATAAGGTTTAATTTGTTAACATTAATTAACATGAACTAACAATTAACGGTTACACTTTATTTTATGGTGTCACTATTACAGTGTAATTATACTTTTAAGTACTGAGGAATATGAATTAACTATATGTATGGTTAGAGTTAGTTGCATGTAATTATGCATCATTTATTGTTATTACTATAGTAAGTATGCAATGTGTAATAAGGACACCATCAAATACAATTATAACAAGTGTTTTACATACAAGTGTTTTACAATTATAACTATAATTCTACAACATCTATTAATCTTTATTAATGGTAATCTCAAAATGTACTAATACATTTTTAAGACCAAAAGTTGTCATTACAGTTCACAGTGAATTATATAATGAACATCAACATTTTTATTGAACATTTTATGAACAACTAACTGCTGTAAAATATTTTGTTCATTGTTAATGTGAGTTAATGCTTTAACTAATGTTAACAAATTATACCTTATTGTGCTACCAATATGGTACTAAATATCAGTACTCTGCTGCTGCATCCGAAATGGCATACTACATACTATATAGTACTTCCAAGTTCAAGTTCAAGTTAATTTATTTATAAAGCACAATTAAAAACAGCCACAAGACTGACCAAAGTGCTGTACATTAAAATCAAACCATAAACACATAAAACAGAAATAATAAAACATATGAATTTAAAACCAAAAGGAATGACAGATAAACATTCTGAAGACAGAGTAATAATCAAGACCATAATACAATGTAATAAGAATGGGATATTAGTAGGCCAGATCTAACAAGTGTGGTTTTAAAAGTGACTTAAAAATGGATCAGGAAGGTGCCACTCTAATCTCAAGCGGCAGATTGTTCCATAACCGAGGCCCAACCACAGAAAAAGCTCGATCCCCTCTACGTTTTAGTCTGGACTGAGGAACTAAAAGGAGATTCTGATCACTGGATCTTAGACTTCTAGAGGGAGTATAAAAATGCAACAGCTCTGAGAGATAACTAGGGGCTTGGTTATGTAAAGATTTATACACCAGTAAGAGAACTTTAAAATCGATTCTAAATTGAATAGGCAGCCAATGGAGGGCCCTCAGTATAGGGGTGATGTGGTCACATTTGCGACTATTTTGAAAAAATCTAGCAGCAGTGTTTTGGACCAATTGTAGGCGAGTAATTTGTGACTTTGAAATACCACAATATAGTGAGTTGCAGTAATCTAAGCGTGAAGTAATAAAAGCGTGGACAGCCATCTCTAACATCGTAGCATTTAAAAAGTGTTTGATTTTGGACAGCAAGCAGAGTTGGTAAAAACTGGAACCAATTACAGAAGATATATGTTTTTCCAATTTTAATGACTCATCAAGATGGACACCCAGATTTCGCACACAAGAAGATCTGAAGGCCAATAAGCTGACCAGATCTAGGCTGGTAGCCTGAGAATGATCAGTAGGACTGAAAACAATCACCTGTTTTATCTTCATTTAACGTTAAAAATGTTTGAGCTAGCCAGATTTTGACCTCGTCTAAGCACCTTAGTAAAGTACTAAGTGCTGAAGGATCATTTCTCATAATAGGTAAATACATCTGGGTATCGTTACCGTAGAAATGAAAAGACACCCCATGCCTTCTTAGAATGGAACCCAGAGGAAGCATGTACAGGGAAAAAAGGGAGGGCGCCAAAATCGAGCCTTGAGGGAGGCCACAGGTGAGATGAACAACAGAGAAGTTACCTAGTTTGACAAAAAAAATTCTGTCGGATAAAGATGACTGAAACCACTTAAGGACCGTACCTTTTAGGCCCACGTCTGACTCCAATCTAGATATCAAAATAGAGTGGTCCACAGTATCAAATCTCAATCTTCCGTTGAGATTATGGACTGCACTTTCAATAGACACTTGTCTACCCCATGAGGCCATAGGAGAGGATTTGTGAATAGCAGTGAAGTGATGCAACTGACGCTGGTAGGTCACATGACAGTGAAACCATGGTGAATGTAGTATGTCTGAATGTCAGTCAAACTACCCATTCAT
Source organism: Sinocyclocheilus rhinocerous (assembly GCF_001515625.1). Taxonomy (NCBI): domain Eukaryota; kingdom Metazoa; phylum Chordata; class Actinopteri; order Cypriniformes; family Cyprinidae; genus Sinocyclocheilus; species Sinocyclocheilus rhinocerous. Next base: position 1,625,549 of record NW_015652995.1, read on the forward strand.
ACTATAACTAAGTTAAAACTCAAATGTAGTACCTACTCAAGACAGTTTGTGATTTTCAGACAGCTTGACTACGAGTGACATCCAAAACCACTGATTTTAACTTACAGACACACAGCTGTAACTGAACTTCACCGTGAACTTAAATTGTAAACAGCTCTTCCTTTATTAGCTGGCCGCTGGTCTTGGTCAGCAGTGTCGACTGCTGAAGAAAAAAAAGTTTCTCACACACCAAAATACACAGGATTCTTTCCGTCTATAGCGATTAGAACCATGGTCACTGGAAGATGGAGGAGAGAATGTAAGTCTGGCCTGTAATTGACATTTCATGGGGTCACTTCTTTGTGTTTGCATTAAGGCAGGCCTTAATGGAATCGAATCACTGTAACCTATACAACTCTGGCTGCAATGATGTTATTCTGCATCACAACTCGTTTCTCTTACTAAAGAATGGCTCGTGAGAAAAGTGAGAGTCACTATAATAAGACTAGACTAGACAATATTAAACAAATATTCCAGAATAAATACAAGTTTGGCAGTTCTATCAACAACATCTGCTGTCGATTATGAAAACAACTGTCGTCACAATATGTTACGTAAACAAACAAAACACTTGTATAACACTTGAAAAAAACAACTCTCAGCGAATGTATTTGCTTACTAAAAACTTGAGTACAAGTCAAAATGACATAGTCACGGATGACTTTGAAAGCTGATGAATGCAAAAACTTGGATTATTTCATGTTTTCGTCCATAATCATTAAATTGCTGATCTTAAAATTAGTCATTTTGTCTAAATAAATAAAAAAAATAAAAAATAATAATAATAAATCCGTAACAACTAATAATAAAACTTTTTTTTTTTTTTTAAATCAGTAGTCAGTAAAAAAAAAAATCTGAACTAAAAAAATAAAATAAAATAAAATGCATTATTTAGTTCTTGGTGATTTACCATTATTAAAATGATGGCCAAAACAATAAACTGATAATTCTTTTCATGTTTTTGTTGATAACCAATTGTCAGGATTATGGACCTGTTTTGTTGTGTTTTCCCTCCCCATGTGCTCCGTGACCCAGTTTCTCCCTCTCGTTGATTGTTCATTTGATTCTGGTGTGTCTTGTTTCTAGTCCTAATCATCCCATGTATTTTAGTTCCAGTCTGTGTGTTCATCCTTTGTCTGGTCTACTATGTTGTGTTCGTGTGGCTTCTCCCGTTCCCTGTGTGGATATACCCTGTGTCTTTGGATCTATTAAAGACTGTTTCGATTATTCACATCTCCGTCGTTCCTCTCCGACACAAACCGTGACAGAAGACCAGACCTACAAACAGTACTACTGCGTGTTCCCCCTCCATTTTGTTCATACATTTTATTCAGTGTTTTTTTGTTTCCGTTGTTCCCCATAGATACCCTCGCCCGCCCTGAATACCTCCTCCTCCTGCTGGAGCAGGGGGAAGGATCGCTCGAGGGCCAGATCAGACTGTCCCTGGTCCTCGCAAGTCTCACCAGCTACCCGGACGACGTGCTCTGTGCGTTCTACAACGCCATTTTGAACACCGCGTGCAGAGCGCCGTTGTCCGAGTATGGTCCTCAAGTAAATTTCACCGCCTTTGTGGAGTGGACACTGGCGACAAACGGATCTCCGTTCCCTGTCTGTTCCCAGGAGAAACTCGCCAGTTCCACTCCCGACCCAGTGCCCAGCCCGCCATCTTCCCGCTGTGCGGAGTGCACGCCAGAGCCCAACGATGACAGAGAGCCTGAACCCGCCGCGACCGACGAGCCATCGCCGCATGGAGCGACAGAGCGGAGGATCGCCACGGAGCCAGAGCTGTGTTTACCATCATACCAGGTGCGTGAGCCGGCAACCACGCCCGCCACAAGCCGTGGCCAGTGAGATTGCGGAGTGGAGCTCCGCCCACTTCAACATGGCTGAGGGTGAGCTGTCTATGGATCTGGGTAAAGGAAAAGCGGAAAGAGACCTAATATACTGGGATGCTGACCTGGCCCCTCTCCTCCCTCCTTCTTCGGAGCCCTCTGTCACCCCTGTTCCCACGTCCAGCCCAGAGAGGGCTGCAGTTTCCAAGTCATGTCAAGAGAGGGTTTCTGTTCCCAAGGGCAGCCCCAACAGCCCGAAGGCTCACAAATGCCCGCCTTCCCGCCCGCTCCTGCCTCCTCCTCCGCTGTCATCTGGCAGCCCCTCTGCTCGCTCTAAGCCCACTATCGGTACGGTACGAGCTCCGCAGGCCTGCCAGTCTCCATCATCGGCGTGGCTGGAGAATCCCTGGCCTCCGCCTCCAGCCTCAGAGTCCAGGACTCCGCCTCGGCCCATCGACCCAGCGGCTCCACCATGGCTCCTAGCTCCCTCCTCTCTGCCGTGGCCCAGCAGTCCACTGGCTCCGCCAGGCTCCCTCGTCCCTCCAGCTCTGCCTTGGTCTGGTGTCGACCATCCTGTGTCTCAGGACTCCACTCCTCCGGCTGCGCTTTGTCTCTTTGTCCCTCCGGCTCTGTCAGGCTCCTCCATCCCTTTGGCTCCACCTGGGTCCTCTGTCACTCTGGCTCCACTGCGGCCTTCCGGATCCCCGCCTCCGCCTCCGCCTCGGTCGCCTGAGCCATTTGCTCCGCCTTGGCCCTACGGATCCTCCCCATCGCCCTGGCTCATCGGCTCTCTGTCTCCGCCTCAGGCTCCTCCGCCACCTGCTCCGCTGCAGTCGGTTGGCCCCCTGGAGTCGTCAGCCCTCCCTCCTCCATGGCTCCACCGTGGGTCAACATGATGGCTGTGGCATGGGTCCCACCTAGCTCCTCCAGCTCCAAGTCCCTCCTGTCATCTCCCTGGACTGCATGCTCCACCATGGCTTCCTGAGCTCCCTGCTCCGCCATGGCCCCCTGATCTGCCTGATCCGCCCTGGAGGCCTTCCTTGTCTCCATCCTGCACCAGCCAGGTTGTCCGCACCCCCTCCCTCCCCGGTGGAACTGTTATATCGCGGGACGCGCCTTCCGGGAGTGGGGGGGAGTAATGTTAGGATTATGGACCGGTTTTGTTGTGTTTTCCCTCCCCATGTGCTGCGTGACCCAGTTTCTCCCTCTCGTTGATTGTTCATTTGATTCTGGTGTGTCTTGTTTCTAGTCCTAATCACCCAATGTATTTTAGTTCCAGTCTGTGCGTTCCTCCTTTGTCTGGTCTACTATGTTGTGTTCGTGTGTCTTCTCCCGTTCCCTGTGTGAATATACCCTGTGTCTTTGGATCTATTAAAGACTGTTTCGATTATCCACGTCTCCGTCGTTCCTCTCCGACACAGACCATGACACCAATCAATTGCAAATATTAAAATTCTTTACTTTGTCAAAATGATAAATAATAATAATAATAATAACTAAAGTTAATGCAGTAACAAAAAAATTGATTGTTCAGTACATATTATCTTGGTGATACACAAATATTAAAATTATGGCCAAAAAAATAAACAGATTTTTTTTTAGTTTGTTGTAAAACAATTTTAAAATAACAAAATTAAATTAAAATAAAATTACCTTGTTTTAAATGTGAAAGTGAATTCAAACCTCACAATACAACATGAGAAATTGATATACACTGAACAAAATTATAAACGCAACACGTTTGTTTTTGACCCCATTTTTCATGAGCTGAACTCAAAGATCTAAGACTTTTTCTATGTACACAAAAGGCCTATTTCTCTCAAATATTGTTCACAAATCTGTCTAAATCTATGTTAGTGAGCACTTCTCCTTTGCCGAGATAATCCATCCACCTCACAGGTGTGGCATATCAAGATGCTGATTAGACAGCATGATTATTGCACAGGTGTGCCTTAGGCTGGCCACAATAAAAGGCAACTGGGGAAAAATGGGGGCAAAAACAAAAGTGTTGCGTTTATAATTTTGTTCAGTGTATTTAGATATATATATATATACAGCAACAGAAAATATATCTGTCCACTCCAATGGACGTTATACGCCAAAGGGTATATTAAACGTATTAGGCCTATATATAGATTCCGCCTTATTTTGTATGTTTTATCAAAATTTTGATATAATTTGCACTTGAATAGTTTTATTAAACAGCAATATTAAATAGTCTTCAGATTTTATAATTTATTTCAATGCTTACAGTCTATATTTATTTATTAGGTCATAGTTCGAGTGTGTGTTGGGAGGGTGTGTGTGCTTTTGTGTGTGTGTGTGTGTTTGTGCTCACGTATGATACTGTTTTTTAAATTTTTTAATTGTTTTAATTAAC
>NW_015652995.1:1629847-1647916 GCF_001515625.1 Sinocyclocheilus rhinocerous
AAAGTTCTAAGACTTTTTCTATGTACACAAAGGCCTATTTCTCTCAAATATTGTTCACAAATCTGTCTAAATCTATGTTAGTGAGCACTTCTCCTTTGCCGAGATAATCCATCCACCTCACAGGTGTGGCATATCAAGATGCTGATTAGACAGCATGATTATTGCACAGGTGTGCCTTAGGCTGGCCACAATAAAAGGCAACTGGGGAAAAATGGGGGCAAAAACAAAAGTGTTGCGTTTATAATTTTGTTCAGTGTATTTAGAGATTTACTGAAGACTAGGTTTAACAGTGTTGCTAAATTATATATATAAATTATATATATAAATCCGTAATACCGTCCAATAACTGATTTGGTACCCATAGATTGCACATGTATATCAAATCACATTATTTTATTATCTTCTAAGCTGATTGTCTTATCCTTGCTTGTACTCTGTGGCATTTAATCGATATAATACTCCATGAGTGTGCTTACATCTGTGTCCGCAGAGGGCTTTGAGAGCTTCTTGGATGTCTCTGTAGTGAACAGCCATGCCTGTCATCAAAGCAACAGCTGTCAATGAGCACAACTCACTTGAGACGCAAGAAGGAGCAAGGACGCATGCCTGTCCGGCTGCCACACGTTCTCACACAGCGCTGAGGACACACTGTACTGTACAGCTGCAGTGCACATTCCAGACCCCTACTGGGAGGCTTTAGTGAACCTTAATTGTAGAGCACCGGTGCCATTTCATTTCACACACCAGACTGACTGTATTTCACATTGCATGTCACCAACTGAACCTGAAAAAAGAAAACAGGCCTGAATATATCCCTGCTATAAATATAACCAAATTCTTTCAAAAGAGGGGGCTCGAGGATCTTAATAGCTCGGTTACAGGTAGTAAGTGAAAAACATTCTCTGGAATGTGATTTTCCATCTTGAATGTAGTTAATATTTAATTGTTCTGTGTCATAATAAACATGAAATAATTAAATTTTAAATACATTAAATATTAATTTAAATATTCCATATATTCAGTTAATTTAATGTGTATTGTATGGGTCAAGTTTACCTACAGTAACAGCACATCTAATTTAGTCTGAAACATTGGTTTGAAGTTAAAACCACATGGATTTTTTTTGTTTTTTACAAACAGCTTTTTCGCTTCACAAAAAGTTAATTGATGGACTGGAGTCCTGTGGATTAGTTGTGGATTATTGTGATGTTTTTATCAGCTGTTTGAACATTCTGACAGCACCCATTCACTTGCATTCATTAGTGAGCAAATAACAAAAAAAAAACTAATTTATCTACATCTTGAATGGCCTGAAGGCGTGTAAATATTCAGCCAATTTTTATTTTTGTGTAAACTATTCCTGCATGAAACTTTAGAGTTTGAAGCACAGTTTCAATGCATCCAGCAATAGTAATACTCATTACAATCATTAAAAGTAATAATCATCACAATCCTATTTTTTGTGTTCCATTAACTGAAACAGAAGGACATGCAAATAAGTTTCACCTTTCACTGTGAAAGTTCAAGTTTGGTGAATTCTACTCCCAGCCTCAGACAGCAGGCCAGCAGTCTACTTTTGGATGGACAGAAATTCTGATCACAAAGTTTCCCACTATTGGTTTTCAAAACAACTGCTGCACCACTATTTCAGTGTTATACAGTATTAGTACTATTTATATATAGTTTGACTAATACTTCAATTTAGATTTTATCTTTATATTTTCAGTTTTCATTTTAATTTTGATTTGTTTTAATAATTTTGTTATGCATTTTTGTCATTTTTATTTAAAAAATTTTCTATTTAGCTTTATTTGTAAGTTTTAGTAATTTAGTACTTAAAAATAGAAACATTATTTACTAACTGAAATAAGTTTGATCAAATTATTTATTTTTATTTTTATTTATTTTTTAATTTATATATTTTTCAACTACCAAAACATTAACACAGCACTATTTAAATTAATAAAAAAATTAAATTAATTTTAATCATTAATAATTTGTTTATTTAATTTTTTTAATTAATTTGTAAAAAAAATAAACAAAATGTATTTGGTCATTTTACAAGTCAATGAGTAGGCATTTCTTGGTTAGAATAAGCTGGAATGCGAACCACACTTTTTGCTTGGCTATGCGAGACCAGGTGAACTCTGACCTGTGGAAAAATGTGGGACCAATAGAGGATCTAAACATCACAGTTTGACCTCATGGCTCTGTACAAACAATACAAACTTCAAAGCTACATGATTTGCAGTGTTGTGGGAACCAGATAATATATTTAAACTTATTTATAATTTCATATTCATTCAGAAAAAGCAACCACCCCATTTTGTTTGCCTTCGTCTCTCCATCCCACATGCCATACAGAATTGGACACAGATCCCAGCAGATACACTGTCATATCCTGTCAACACAAAAGTCATTAATGCATTTCACAGAATTCCACCAGTCATAAATAACTACAAATGACTCAAATAAGTTATCTTCTGTGATATATTGCAAATACTAAGTAGACTTGCAAGTATAAACTTACAGAACTATCTTTTTTGCAAAAATAATCAGTAATAGGCTGAATTTTATGCATGGCTATGACATAATGAATAAATGTTTGTTCTGTGCATGCTGCCTTCTCTCTCTCAGTCAGGTGATTTTTAGAGATGGAATGGCCATTAGATTACCATGGAAACCTCTGCAGAGACATGATGGCAAACATTTAAAGGAAACATATTATGCCCCTTTTTACAATATGTAATATAAGTCTCTGGTGTCCCCAGAATGTGTCTGTGAACTGCTGAAAACATCTGTTTTGGTTCTGATTATCATGTTTATCGCGCTGAAATCATGCGTTTTAAACCATATGAGTTTAAACTTCTGAGATAGGGTTTTCTGAGAGTACACATCCAAAGCACACGGACAGAAAGCGGCTGTCACAGCATGTGAGTACTAAACTAAGTTCTCATTCACACAAAAGTTTACGTTAAAAACAAACATGAGTTACAAAAAACAGTCGGTTATGTCTGTGAAGGCAAACAGCTAGGAAATAAATTGCATGCTTATTTTAGATCTGTGTGGCAGCAGCAATATACAATAAATAAATAAATAAATCCACTGCTCTGTTGCCTCCTCTGAGGCTGGGACTGTAAATAGAGTTCTGTGCTCGTCTGTGCAGACAAAAACAGAACAGTTAGCATGTTTTGCTCAAACTTTCGCCATGGCATTAGAACTAGTACACCGCTGTCGCTTGCGTAAACACAATAACGGAGCCGTGGGTGTAAACTTACAGATTAAGGGGCGGTAATATTATAATGAGATCCATTTGCCACGTCACCAAGTGAGCGAAATCAGACGCGCTCGTTTTCTAAGACGCTTGCAGAAATAGGCTTCCCAAAACAAAGTTACTGGGTTAATCTTTTTCACGTTTCCTTGGTTGGTAGATGCACTGGGGACCTGATTATAGCACTTAAAACCTGGAAAAGCCAGATTTTCATGATATGTCACCTTTAAATGAACCGTCATCTGGCTTCTCTTAAGGCTTTTCTTAAGATGCCTTTACACTTTAAATATGAAAAACTAAAGTGTCTATATTGTTCGCATTGGCATATTTAATCTTGAGACAATGGGCAGAACACGTCCCATAGTTTTCTCTAAACTTTTGAAATATCAGTCATTATTCATCCTGAAAGTCAGTACGCAATTGTGCTTAAATATCACATCCATGATATGTCAACTGATAAATATCTGTTTTCTAAATACAGGCTAACAGCTATCTTCTTTGTGTTCCATAATTACTGAAAACGGCCGTTTACACACTTTTTGACTTCCATTCACATGCATGCAAATGAAAGAGACCGGAAACACAAGCTTGTGTGAAGAAATTCTGCATTTTGCTGCATTGCAAAGCTCAAGTTTGGTAAACTCTGACCTGTAAATTCATATCACATGAAGACATGATCAACAGAACATCAATACATCACAGTGTGACCAAACTTTAAAGCTGCCGGTTTGCTGCAATGCAGGAAAGTGAAGTAGATTGTATAGTTTTACATTTTGAATTATTATTTGTTGTGTTGAATTTTTAGTCTTTGAAGTAAGTGCAGCATTGTTTGCAATGCAAATTTGATGCACAGACTCAGGTGGAACGTGATAATTTCACAGCAATCATGAACTTTGAGACAAATGTATGCCCTGTAGTTTACAGGGCCTCATCTAGCGTTCCTCACACATTGTAATCACCTCCTTTATCTGTGTACAGCCAAGCCACAGCAAGCCCATAAATGACTTACAACACAATGAGCTAATACTTCTCAGAACACAAGACAAGACTTGTGCTCTTAAATGGCCTGATTTTACAAGTTACAAGAGCACATGGATACTATCTGGAATTGCTGAAACACAATACGATTGCACAACGTTGTATTAACAGAATGTACTAACAGATTAGAAATGGAACATAGAAGTTATGCTGGAAGAGCGGTAAACGTTTTGTCTCTTTACTGAAAAACAGCCCAAAACACTACATCAAAATCAGCTAAAATTGCGCTAAAAAGTCAACATATAAATCCTTTTTCCCCAGTAAAGAAATTGCAATGTTTCTTCAAAGCCATAAACATGTCTTGAACGTTGCTGAGGCAAACCTTTTTTTCTTTTTTTCGATAAAGAAATTTTTATCTAAAGATTTTTTGTCATGATTTAAGGATATAAGAAAATAAAGGAAAAAGAAAAATAGTAAAACAATGCATATTAACTATTTGCAAGCAATATTTTTATTTTACTGAACAGTTAAATTCACTCACAATATGCACACATTCATTCCTAATCTTATGCCTAATATACTGAAAATGTCTCCGATAACATTTCTTGTGTGTAACAATTAACAGTAACAGATATAGGAAACATTACATAACATGAATCCCATAAATGATATATTTTCCATTCAAAACAGTGAAATTCGACAAAGAGTTGAGTAGTTTGCATCACTGCATATTACAGTCAGTCATTTAACATTTCTATCGTGAAACAGTATTAAAGCTACTTATATCGTACCTTGCCTTCTTTGATCTGATTGGTTATCTCAAAAATTTTGACATTGACGAGCACCATTTTTGTCTTTTTAACAACATTAAAATCGTGTGCGTAATGGAATTCAGCACAGCTGCATTAAGAATATTAAATATTGCAAGGGACAATCTGAGAATTGGGCCAAATCGTTTGTTTATGGTGGTTTCAGCCCTGATCTAAACATACAGTAAATAGATAACTGAACAGTTCTACGTTGTTAGTACTTTAAGTTTACCCAAACAGTTGGATATGACATATGTTTATTCTGAATTGCAAACAAATCGCAAAGTACACTCCCAATAAAAAAAGGGTACAAAACCTGTCCCTGGGGCCAGGGATAAAATGTACCATTTAGGTACTAATAGGTGCCTTTAAGGTAATAATATGCACCATTTAGGTGTAAATAAGGTACAAAGATGCACATTTTGAAAAAGTACTGCCCCAGGAATAGCTTCTATACCTTTTTTCTGAGAGTATAGGTGAATACTTCCCAGAATTAATTATCTAAAGAAGACCAGAAGGCAGCATACAAAAACAAAACAAACAAAAGTCTTAACAGCCCAACACAGCAGCATTGGTTTAATCAATGGCATGAGTTTGGGGGCGGGACTATCTGTTTGTCTGACCAATTGAAGACTATAGGGGGTGTCTAAGAAACCTCTTTTTTTGTTTACTTGTACTGTTTGCGGCCAAAAATGAGCGCATTGCAAATGAAAGGGAAGCGAATTTCATCTAGTGGAAATGTTTGGTACTGCTCCCAAACAAAGTATTATTGAAAGATAATTTTTTGAGATATCATATTCGCAACACAATTTGTTTAGATTTATGGCTTTGATTTCAAGATTTATGACAATTTAAGTTGGAAATTTCATTTTCAGATCTATGTTCAAAAAGTGGTAAGCAGGTAAAAAAAGGACCATAATTATTCCATTAATATAATTTAGTACCATAAAATCCCCTAAAAACTAAAATATAGTAAATTCATTTCACTGAAATAAAAAAAGTCATTTTTGACCACCACGCAAGCAACACCAGAGGATTAATTTTGGTGTCCACATTAGTTCAGAAATTCACTTCACCTTTAAACAAATTTAATTTGGACTAATGTAGCATTATTCAGAAAATTCTATGAAAGTTTAATATACTGTATCTGCTCTGTTTATGATGCAACATGGTCTGCACTATTGTCAAGCAGGTGTAATGGATGCGTGTTTGCGCAGTAGAGAGCGAGAACGTGAAAATGAGATGCAGATATAGAGAGAAAGAGAAGAAAGATGGATATGGACAAATAGGCAGTGAAACACAGAGCTGTTTAGCACAGTGCAGGAAGCAGCAGCCATCTGGGTGTAATGACACGCCTCCACTCTAACACAGAGGTGCAGGTAGTGCTGCGGCCTCTGAGGCCCCACTGTTTCCGCCGCTCACTACAAAGAAGGTTTTCACGATGCAGGCTGACACACCGGCCAGCTGGCCCACTGCGGAGTGACCTTTAATACACAGACAGGACATGCTCACAGCTGCAGGGATTAATTATCTAAAGAAGACCAGAAGGCAGCATACAAAAACAAAACAAACAAAAGTCTTAACAGCCCAACACAGCAGCATTGGTTTAATCAATGGCATGAGTGTGGGGGCGGGACTATCTGTTTGTCTGACCAATAGAAGACTATAGGGGGTGTCTAAGAAACCTCTTTTTTTGTTTACTTGTACTGTTTGCGGTCAAAAATGAGCGCATTGCAAATGAAGGGGAAGCGAATTTCATCTAGTGGAAATGTTTGGTACTGCTCCCAAACAAAGTATTATTGAAAGATAATTTTTTGAGATATCATATTCGCAACACAATTTGTTTAGATTTATGGCTTTGATTTCAAGATTTATGACAATTTAAGTTGGAAATTTCATTTTCAGATCTATGTTCAAAAAGTGGTAAGCAGGTAAAAAAAGGACCATAATTATTCCATTAATATAATTTAGTACCATAAAATCCCCTAAAAACTAAAATATAGTAAATTCATTTCACTGAAATAAAAAAAGTCATTTTTGACCACCACGCAAGCAACACCAGAGGATTAATTTTGGTGACCACATTAGTTCAGAAATTCACTTCACCTTTAAACAAATTTAATTTGGACTAATGTAGCATTATTCAGAAAATTCTATGAAAGTTTAATATACTGTATCTGCTCTGTTTATGATGCAACATGGTCTGCACTATTGTCAAGCAGGTGTAATGGATGCGTGTTTGCGCAGTAGAGAGCGAGAACGTGAAAATGAGATGCAGATATAGAGAGAAAGAGAAGAAAGATGGATATGGACAAATAGGCAGTGAAACACAGAGCTGTTTAGCACAGTGCAGGAAGCAGCAGCCATCTGGGTGTAATGACACGCCTCCACTCTAACACAGAGGTGCAGGTAGTGCTGCGGCCTCTGAGGCCCCACTGTTTCCGCCGCTCACTACAAAGAAGGTTTTCACGATGCAGGCTGACACACCGGCCAGCTGGCCCACTGCGGAGTGACCTTTAATACACAGACAGGACATGCTCACAGCTGCAGGGAGAAGTCAGAGATGCCAAGCTTTAATTGGCAGAGCTTTGATTTAGTTGCCAGAACCCCATGATACTAAACTCTTTAACAAAACAAAACAGTCACTTCTTGAATCTTACAGAATATTGCCATGGTGAAACTTTCAGAACAGATGGAAATGTCTAATTCATGACTAGCCGTTTAGCCAAAAACAGACTTTTTCAAAGATACTGAGATTTGACACTTCAGATTTAGTAAGTGTATGGCTGCATCCAAAAAAGAAGCCAGCTGCCTCGCTACCCAGTCTACCCAGTCAGTCATTGACTAAACAGGCAGCATTTGTGTATGAAGGTGCCTCCTAGGAAATCGTTTCAAACAAGCATCATAATATCATGTTTAAAGACCTAAAGTAGGGATGCACAGATATAAAAATTCTGTGAGATACAGATAAATATAATAGATATTATTAATCAAAAATACAATAAAATAAAAGATGAAAAATTCTAATTAATCATTTTAAATTGTACAAGTAAATTTAGGCATCACAACAATAATGTTCAATATGAAAAAAAAAGAGTATTCATTTTAAGATTTGCTAGAGATTACTTTTACCGGTGTTATTAATTTATTAGGGTTAAAAAATGTAATATTACATTGAAGTGAGCATTAGATAATGAAAATAGTCATTTGTAAAAGTTGGGTAAATGACCATGGATAATAAAAAAGGCTATAAAATATTGGCTAATAACCACTATGGTAAAGCAATATCATGCATCCCTAATCTTAAAAAAAAGAAGCAAGAATTATAGATAAGCTTATTTCTAATAGAATCTTAAATTAAATCTAAACAAACACACACACACACACACACACACACACACACACACACGTGCATTTAATTTATTCCTTTCTAAAGCTCCATTTCACTCTGTGTCATTTCATTCTTTCTTTGCACAAATCTGCCAAACCATACACAAAGGATTGTGGAATATAATTTTCATAAATAGATAATCAATTAAAATACAGTAAAAAATAAAAGGTTCAAAATGTAAATTAATTTTAAATGGTACAAGTAAATATATGCATCACTACATTTTGCTAAAGATTTGCTAAAAATTACAAAAAAACAATAAAAAAAACCCAATATTGCTCAAAAATATTTGTCAATAACCACTATGGTACAGTAATGTCATGAATCCCTAATCTAAAACAAATTCAAGCCAGATTTAGAAACAACCCAGCTTATTTCTCAGTATACTCTCAGAGAGACAGAGAGGGAAAAAAGCACGTACCACTGGGATGGTACCCTTTCAAAAGTGTACATATTAGTTCCTTTAGAAAGGGTACCACCCCAGTAACAGATGGTACCCAAAGGGAGTCATAAATTGATAAATCTGAAAAAAATTCACATTAAACTCCTTCAGATGCTATTTTATTATTTCCACTGAACTGTGCACACAGGGTTATGGAATATCATGGGCAGTGAAGGATCTATACTGCCTTGAGAAACTAACTACATGAAGGCATCTTAGTAAACAGGATGTAACGCTTCCCTATCTACCACCATACCACTTGTAAAGGCAGCATTACTCAGCTTTCGGACGCAGTCAATGAATCGTCCCTTGAATCTTGATAAAGAAACAGGCGTGAGTCTACATGTCTAGGCCAGCCGAGATGTGGGCTAGAACAGTACTAACAGGGATTCACATTGCTCAGAGTTACACTTTGAGTTAACTTTAGCCTAAAGCAAAATTGTTCAAGTCACAGGAAAAGCAGCACTAGCATGCAGAACAGATCGCTCACTGTTTATACTGACATGAGTTCGCTCTTCTCTATGTGTGCCAGAACCTCCTCAGGATGGCAACCTCGTCTTGTCCTTGATTTATGATGCATGAAACCCTCTGTCAGAATGAACACATCATAATCAGCCTCAGGCCATATTAAATACTCTGATGATGTACACACGAGAATATTAGCACTGTTGCTCTCATCTTAAAAGTATTTGGAGAAAAGTGCACTTATGTGGCATTATAACTAATAAAGTCACTTATAAATTCTCTCAACTAAACTGCCTCAAAGTGCTTGTTTTCAACTTTTATGCACAAAAGATCAATTTGTAATTGTATTTAGCTTAATGCAGTAAAAGGTTATTTCAGGTAGATGTCCTCAAGTTCTTTTGTACTTTTTTTTTTTTTTTGAAGAAGATAAAGTATTCAGCTAAAGGTCTTTCAGCAAATAAATTGACCAATTATAGACAATGAGCCCAGAGTATTCTTACAAAAATAAACAAGGTCTAGGAGCTGAATTATACATTGTTTCATTGTTTCAGCTTTCAAAAGCAATACACAGGTCAAGAGTGAGGGTGTACGCTTGAGGTTAATCAAATTGCAGCAAATGTGTATTCTCACAAGCATTAAAGTGAACGCATTCCTGCCAGTGTTTACAAAATCAGCATTAGTGTAGCTGTTTAAATAATCCATTTCCTCCAGACTGAATCGAGGACCAGGACAACCACTTAAAAGAACTACTTAAAACTTAATAAATTAATATATTGTTATATACAGTGCCTTGCAAATTTTATTTAATTTTTTTTTCACATTTTATGTTGTTACCTTATGTTAAACTGTTTTAAATTACTTTTTTCACATCAATCTAAACTCCAAGAAAAGAAAAAAAAAAGATTTGTGACAACTTTGCAAATTTATTAAAAATAAAAAACTGAAATCAGTACATTGCATAAGTAATCATACCCTTAACGCAGTACTTAGTTGAAGCACCTTTACAGCCTCAAGCCTTTTGGGATATGATGCGACAAGCTTTGCACGTCTGCATTTGGCAATTATCTGCCATTCTTCTCCTCACCTCTTTACCTCTCAATTTTCATTTTCCAGGTTTCTCCAGAAGTGTCTGATTGGGTTCAAGCCCAGGCTCTGGCTGGGCCACTCAGAGCATTCACAGAGTTGTCCATAAGCCACACTTGCTGTGTGCATAAGGTCATTGTCCTTTTGGAAGGTGAACCTTCTGCCAAATCTGAGGAGTCTGGACTACGTTTTCATTAAGGCTATCTCAGTATTTTGCTGTGTTGAGCCTTACTTCTACTCTTACGAGTCCCCCAGTCCCTGCCGCTGATGGTATACTGTCTTTTCTGAGGAGAGGATTGAGTCTGGCCATACCGCCATAAAGCCCAGATCGGTGGAGTGTTGCAGTGAAGTATTTCATATCTCCATATATGATCATAGAGCTCAACTAGAGTGGCCATCAGCTTCTTGGTCACCCTAACCAAGGCCCTTCTCCATCAATTGCTCAGTTTGGCCAGGAGGCCAGCTCTAGGAAGAGCCCTAGTTGTTCCAAACTTCTTCCATTATGGATAATGGAGGCTACATGCTGTGAACCTTCAGTGCAGCAGGATTTTTTCTGAACTCTTCCTCAGATTTGTGGCTTGACACAATCTTGTCTCTGAGCTCTAAAGGCAGTTCGTTTGACCTCAGGGCATGGTTTTTGCTCTGATATATATTTTCAGCTGTTAGACCTTTTATTGAGAAGTGTGTGCCAAATGTATTTCCAAATCAAACCCATTCAATTGAATTTGCCACAGGTTAACTCCACTCGAAATGTAGACATCTACAAGCAATATGAATGCTCCTGAGCTAAATTGCAAGTGTCCCTGAAAAGGGTATGAATGCAATGGTATCATTTCAGTTTTTTATTTTTAATAAATTTGCAAAGTTGTTACAAACCTGTTTTTGCTTTGTCGTTATGAAGAGAAGACTGATGTGAAAAAAGTAATTTAAAGCAGTTTAACATAAGGCAGCAACATAAAACGTGAAGAAAATGAAGGGGTATGAATACTTTCGCAAGGCACTGTATATGTATACACACACACACACACACAGTTTATATAAATAAAAATGCATTAACAAATAGGCCTATTTGACAGTTTGGAAGGTGGTTAATTTATACTTATATTTTATTTTAAATGAATAAATTAATAGTTCATCTTTATCATATTTACATTGTGGTACTTCAATAAGAAGTGGTTTTAGGACAGCGCTATATTAATAA
This sequence comes from Sinocyclocheilus rhinocerous, assembly GCF_001515625.1. NCBI lineage: Eukaryota > Metazoa > Chordata > Actinopteri > Cypriniformes > Cyprinidae > Sinocyclocheilus > Sinocyclocheilus rhinocerous. The sequence continues at coordinate 1,641,488 of NW_015652995.1, forward strand.
AATCATTTTGATGTCCAAGTTCAAGGATTTTTATTTTTATTACTACTCTGATAAAGTTACAGTATGCAGGACATTTTCACATGGAAGCCCATTTCCGCTAACAGAATAAAAAATAAAAAAAATAAAAAACTTTGACCTTTATCTCACAAATTGGACTTTCTCACAATTCTGAGAAAATTGCTATAAACAGATATAAACAGATAAAAACTTAGAATTGACTTTTGTTTTTATTGCAATTGCAAATTTATATCTCACAATTCTGACTTTTTCCCCTCACAATTGCAAGCTAATATTTTGCAATTCCGAGTTTATATTTTAAAAGAAAAAAAATCTGAATTCTGAGATGTAAACTCAGAAATGAGAAATAAAAAGTTGCAATTACCTTTTTTTCCATGGCAGAAATGGGCTTCCACATTTTCAGGTACAGAATTTATTATAAAACAGATTTCCAGGGTTTAATCTAAAGGAAAGAGCACTGCCTGGGAAAATAAACTACAGTCAAATGCTGAGGATTTCTATAATCAGTTAAGGGCACCATATCAAATCTCTTTTTCCTTTTGGTTTATTTCAAAATCATTAAAACAATGTGTTTTGTTGTCAATAAATTACCACCAGAAATGTTAAATCTGGGAACGACTACTATTAGACCAGGGAAAAATCATTTTAACCACAGGGGAAAATACAAAGGACAACCTAATAAAAGACAGATATCATTGAGTGCAGCACAGTCCTTGACTAAAGGAAGATTAGCAAAGCAAGAAAGAACCAGATGGAGGGCTTTACCTGACACCACAGGAAACCAGCTGCTGGTTTGGACACCACAGTCATCCCCTGGTGATTTTAATAGTGTAGATGTTTATTTTATTTTATTTTTTTCCTTCTGTAGCTGTTCCTCTGAAACTGTTGGCCTAAATCCCAGCAAAATATTCAATAAATTCAAAAACGTATATATTTAATGAAGTTAGTTCTTCCAACTGCACACAACATAAAATACTTAAGGATGATTAATAAGCACACTAAACAAATAATGTTTCTGTCACATCAGAAGATAAACAGGCTCCCTACAGATTTATAGAGTTAGTGAGGTTCAGAAAAGAGCACTCTTTTATCTTTTATCTTATTCTGTTCTGTGAGAGAAATTCCTGGCTTACTTTTATCTTATTACTACTGCAATAACTAAAATATAACAACAATTTAGTGTATATGATCTTCTAATGCAAAAAAAAAAAGGAAAAAAAATTAATATTACACATTACTAGAATAACCTTTTTATAGATAGACTTTACATTTACATACCTGTAGACTAGGCTGTTAAAACACTAGTCATCTCTCTGTGGTACATGTGTCCTGTTCCACTAAGGTGTTTGATTCTGGCAAAGTACTTGTTGTAATGAAACCAAGGCCAGATGCTAGTGCAGTGAGAGAGTCTGTGCAGTCACACAGACATCCAAATGAATACTATAACTAAGGCATGGGTTTCCAACATTTTTTAGGCAAAGGAACCCATTTTACATACTGTATAAAATTAATTGAATGGTACTTCTGGCCTATATAATAACAGTACTAGTAATTGTTCAATTTACATACCTTGGTATGATGCATACACCCTAATGCCAGCATAATAATCAAATTATTGATATGCAAAGTCATATATTATACTAAGTAAAATTGTATTGTAATTAATATTAATTAAAATAAAAAGTGATTAAGTTCATGTAATTTACTTACATCAAGATTTTCAGTAAGATTTACTCTTTTTTTATACTTTTAATCAGCAAGGATGCGTTAAATAGAATAGAATAGAATAGAATAGAATATAATTATTTCTGAACTATCATTTGACAGTAAAGACTGAAGTAATGGCTACTGAAAATACAGCTTTGTCATCACAGGAATAAATTCTATTTTAAAATACATTAAAATAGAAAACACTTACTTTAAATTGTAATAATATTTAACAATATTACTGTTTTTACTATATGTTTGGTCAAATAAATGCATCCGTGGTGCGCATAGAGACTTCTTTCAAAAACATAATACAGTTGTAACACCCCTGTGGACTGTTTGTTGTGGTTTCTTCCCCTTTTGTTGGTTTAGCCCGTTCAATCATTAGTTAATTATCCTCAGTGTGCTCACCTGTCTGCCCCTCGTTATCTGCCCTATAAGTTCCTGTCTCGTGTATTCTAGTATTGTCTGTTATTGTGAATGTTACCCTGTGTGTTGCTGTCTACCCTGTCTGGATCTCCTGTTGTTTCTTGATTAAATATCCGTTTATTCGTCATCTTTGTCGTCCTGCCTGATCTCTCAACACCCTGACCGTGACAACAGTATTATGTGAAATTATTATATTAATATAATAAAAAAAAGAAAGTAAACTTATTATATTAGTATTATATTCGTTTATTATATTATGATATTAAAATCAGAATATATTTAGTCAGAAGTGGGATTTGATGCTACGCCTCCTTTCGGAGACAAAATTCGATTAAGATGTAAGAGGGAGAATTAAATATTTACCCAAATTTCAGTTTAAGCAGAAGTTAAACTTGTCACGTTTTGTTTAAACTTTAAAAAGTAGATAGATGCTTCTATCAAGATCTAAAAAATAGATAGTCCAAGCAGCTCAATAAAGAAGGTGTAAACATAAGAGACGCAAGTTTAGGCCAAAGCTTCTCCTCAAAATATACAGTGAGTGAGACAGGGCTCAGAATCAGCACGGACAGCCCTGTGGGTTCCATGAATTGCTGCAATTTTTGGTTGACACACTGAGAAATCAAAGCTTTGCATGGTTTTGTTGGACTGCATTGAACAAGTACAGAAGCTGCTTTCCTTCCCACAGGTTTCAGAATCTCTCAATGAACATTGTCTGCATTTGTCATACCAATAAAGCCTTCTTTAAAAATTCAATCATGATGAGAAAAGAAACAAAAATTATCTAAAGACATTCTTATTTTTATGGTTATGGTCTAAAAATTTGCTTTGTAATTTAGATCAAGGTGTGGCAAGATGAATTGTGCCACAGATATGTGTGCCTTTGGTTTAGTTCTGTTAGCTGGGAGCACAAAGACACACCTATACATAAATGCATACGGTTTTAGTGTAATTTCTTAATATAGCTTACAATATTGAGGGATTTAGCATAACATCAGTTGCTCACCAATGGATCCTCTGCAGTGAATGGGTGCCGTTAGAATGAGAGTCCAAACATCACAATAATCCATAAGTAATCCAATCTATTCCTGACCCATTCACATAAATTTCTCCAAATCTGTTCTGATGAAGCAAACTCATCTACATCTTGGATGGTTTGACATTTTCAGTAAATTTTCATTATGATGAACTATTCCTTTCATAAGTGAAAATATTTTATATAAACTATAAAATTATGATTTTAAATAATGTAACTGTGGAAAATCTGATCAAAACCACTAGATTGCAACACACACATTTGGACAGCTGATGACGTCGGGCTCCATCTGGAAGCGCTTTTATTTCCTATTCCACACATGTAAGACATCAGTTCAACTTTATTACTCACCCTCAGAACCTCCGCTAGCACCCAATTTGTATGTTCGGTGGGGAGCGGCTCTGTTGCATAAGCAGCATTAGTACAGAATTCCAGAAATTCCTGCTGGACGAACAACTATATGATCCCTAAAGAGGTACAGAAGGAGGGAGTTGCAGCAAATGATGACAGAACTGACTCAATGCACGCAAACAGCTGATCCATCTGCAGTGCTGGACACATAGATTAGCCATTACAGAACCTTCAGGCTGTCATTTCCTTTAAACGGAGGAGTATCAGAGGCCTGGACTGTCTCACTCCGCTCATGGGAAACTCGGGATAGGAAATGATCTAAACCGCCATCAGGCCAGCACTAGTCTGTTCATCTCATCGACTCTCTGAAAGTGAGAAACTGTGAAGAGACTGACAATACATTTGATCTGGAACTGCCTGATTAATAGTTATAATTAACAGTATGTTTCTTTTCATCAAGCAGAAAGAAAGAAAGGAAGAAAGAAAGAAAGAAAGAAAGAGAAAGAAAGAAAGAAAAAGAAAGAAAGAACTCTTGCAAAACTTTTTGATACAGAAGCCAAATGAAAGTACTGGCATCTAGTGGCAAAAGTGTATAAATAGTCTTGCTATGTTCAATGCTAAATTCTGAATATAAGCACTTTTTTTTTTTTTTGGAAAAACTTGGAAAGTTTACATTTGTGCCTCATAAAAAAATCCTGCATTTAAGTATACATATTTAAATAATATTTAATTATTATTTAAAAGATATTCTTCTATAAAATGTATCATCTTATATTAAATAGCTATAATCAAGCTCTGTGCATAATTAGCTCAATTTGACAAATAAAAAATAAAAAATAAAAGCAATAAAAAATATTATGTACATGATATTTTGTTTTTTGTTTTTTTAACAACAATTATGTTTTATGGTGGATTTTGTTGTTTTAAAATTTAAAGTCTGGGTCTGGGAAAACTCGGCAATAAAAAATGAGGTTGTGCAAATTTACAAGAACGACCTTCATATAACAAAAAGAAAAAGTTTTAACAAACAAATAGCTATATCCTTGTTTATTTCACCAAAGCTACTTTGAACCCTGAAGAAGAGCAAGACACCATCTTGTGGATACAAGTGTCATTGCAGCACTAAAAATGAGCACCTTTTGCCTGGCCTGCTAACCTCTAAAGTGTGTCACATTTGTTAAAGATGCCACGAAGTCAGAGCTGTGTAATGTATTGCACAGTGGAAAGTTAGTTTTAGTAAGACTTGTAAGCACGTAGCCTAACTGTTGTAGTTATTAACAATTACGCCCTTTGTACACCTAAAAATTCATCTTCAGACACAATCTATAGTTACTTTATCACAAAGTCACCTTAAGACAAATATTAAGCGTCTTCAGGAAGTGTCTCTTTTAAAATATAGCTAATAAATTAGTGTAAAACTCATTTATCCTGCGGTACCTAGTCTGTCCTATAGAGGGCAATGGATCATAAATAAAACGCCAGTGGGTTTAGTGAGTTTTTCGGCGACGCGAGTGTGTGCATTATATGCATGCTTACTTCCGACTCGCATTTACTGTAAGGGGAAACTCATACGAAACTTGGCTAGATAGATATAATTAATGTTTTTCAAATTAAATAGGGGATAGTGGTATATCAAAGACAAGAGAATACTTCCTCATTACATTATAGCGTACCTCTATGAGGTAATTCATCAAGATACAATGCAGAGATTCCTTCATTCTTTCCTCAGCTGATTATGCGGTACAGCGTCAGCGGTTAGTCAGAATCCACGGGGATCTCTTCATTCAAACAGACAACTCAAATGTGCAATACTGTAGCCTACATTTTCAGAGAGTTGATTTTGTCCTGACTACTGGGTACACGATCTGTACATTCTCCTCGTGCGTAGAACAACTAAGTTTGATAAGATCATAAGGTTTGCGATTGTCAAGGAGACGCTCAAGAGATTTCAACCTGCATTATGGACTCAATGCATGTTTTATTAACTTTATTTGGTAACCTTATTTATAACTATCTGTATAATAGGTTTGCATTTATTAAAAGATCCGTGTTTGTATTTCTCTGTGATTTTATTAATATTAGCCTATCTGTTTTGTGCAAATGAGTTTAAGAGCATCTGTTGCATGAATCATAATTATCTGTCTGGTGTCTATAAGCAGCGAATACAATATATTTTTACGAATTGTTTGCAGTAACTACCTAAAATAAAACCTTTAAATTCGTAGATATTTATTAGGATTATCTTTTTACAGCCCGTGTTTTCATCTGAAAATATATTTGATGCAAAGATAACTCTGTGTTAATGTAAAATGTTCAAATATGTAAGTATTGTTGATGGGACAAATAGCTTTTTTTTAAAAATATATTTCAAAATATACAAAAAATGGGCAAAAAAATTATATATATATATATATATATATATATATATATAATTTTTTAGCCCATTTTTTGTATATTTTGAAATATATTTTTAAAAAAAAGCTATTTGTCCCATCAACAATACTTACATATTTGAACATTTTACATTAACACAGAGTTATCTTTGCATCAAATATATTTTCAGATGAAAACACGGGCTGTAAAAAGATAATCCTAATAAATATCTACGAATTTAAAGGTTTTATTTTAGGTAGTTACTGCAAACAATTCGTAAAAATATATTGTATTCGCTGCTTATAGACACCAGACAGATAATTATGATTCATGCAACAGATGCTCTTAAACTCATTTGCACAAAACAGATAGGCTAATATTAATAAAATCACAGAGAAATACAAACACGGATCTTTTAATAAATGCAAACCTATTATACAGATAGTTATAAATAAGGTTACCAAATAAAGTTAATAAAACATGCATTGAGTCCATAATGCAGGTTGAAATCTCTTGAG
>NW_015652995.1:1647949-1660304 GCF_001515625.1 Sinocyclocheilus rhinocerous
GCAAAAAAAATATATATATATATATATATATATATATATATATATACAATTTTTTACTAATATATTTTTAGCCATGCTTTGTATATTTTTGAAAATACATTTAAAAAAATATTTAAAAGCATTTCAATTAAAGAAAATGCATTTTCATGCCCCAGAAATACATTTAGAAATATATTTTGGTATATGAAGGTTGAAAATAAGAATATATTTAAAAATATATATTTCATTGAGCTTCACTGTTTGCAACATATAATTAACATATATTTAAAATATATTTTGGCCACAAAAAAAAAATAACTTTTTTTTTTTGCCATATTGAACATGTAAACATGGAATTTAACATTTTCGAGAAATATTATATTTATTGATGGGTAAAGATGCAATGTAAAGTTTAGTACTTGTTTTTAGGCTAACATAATCTAAAGTTATGTTTTAATTGTTTTGAAATGTTTTTTTATTTGTTTTGTTTATTTGGCCTATTTGTGTATTTACAATAATTTGTACATTTACATAATTGCTAAGGGAAAAAGACATTGTGTATGTGGTACGCACCATGAGTTCAAAGCAACTTTCATTTCGTGAGCATTAGTGTTGTTCATTCATTCACCTGTGCCTGACACAAACATTAGTTTCAAATGTCACTGGCTCAATTGACATATATAGTATAGTAATGATATCAATGGTTTAAGTGATATTAACAATCCTGTAAACATACATAAAAGATAATATTCGGGTTTCTTCAGCTGGCGTTTAGCACAACCGGAAGTGTCTATGCCTGCACTCGCTGATTGGAAATCCAACATGGCGGCCACGTGCAACTCGCTCGTTTGTTTTCACTCATTTGACTGGAGTTTAACTCATTCGTGCATACCACAAATCAACGCATAATACATGAACTTAACGATCAACGGTAAACTTGTATCTGAACGTTCTTACATGTTGTGACGAGTGGGGGCGTGGCCGAGTGCCGTGGGAACGGAGCGAAAAAATCCTTGGGGAGAATATAATGTTTAGAGGCCCTCCGTAGGCCTAACTCGGGAGCTGTGGCCCTCCCTGGGCTTGACATGGGGACTGGAGCCCTCCTTGGGCTAAACTCGAGGACTGGAACCCTCTCTGGGCCAAACTCGGGGACTGGGGTCCTCTCTGGGCTAGACTCGGGGACTGGTGCCCTCTCTGGGCTGAACTCGGGGACTGGTGCCCTCTCTGGGCTGAACTCGGGGATGCCCGCAGAACTCCCTGGCATACTCAACGAAGGGGGAATACTTTTCTGTCTTGGTCCGGTATTCTGTCACGATCGCTACTGTGAGGGAGCAAGGAGACGAGGAGTACATCACCAAGGAGACTTTAATAACATTTAGGGAACCAGGAAAACACACGTGGGGATGATGAGACACACCTGGGATCAGTAGAACTAAATGGGGAACACCTGGAACAAATGATAAGGACAGGAATGGGAAGGACCAAATATAGGCATAGAAACACATGGGGACAAAAACACACACAAAACACGGAACAGAGTCTGACACTACTAATGTAAAGCTAATGCTTTGCTATTTTTTGTGTGTTTGAAACTAAATTATTTAGCTGTCATGCGTTGCTAAGTAAATAATACAGGTGTAGGCCTATTTAGTAATGCCTTCTTAACAGAAAAAAAGCACATTTCATTGTTCATTTGTTTTGGTTTGCCTACTTGCCTATTTTGTTTCAGAGTTTAATTAAATTGCTGGAGATCATTGAATCTCTGGCAGTCTTCGAAATAGGTACTTTTTTGAATAAGAACTTACTTCACAACTGTTAAAAAGTATGTTCTCTATAGCATGAATGTGTGTATTATGAATGTTGTCATGTTGTCATTGTTATGAGGCCTACCAGCATCAGTAGCGCCACTTATCTACCATTTACTGAAAGGATAGTGTCCATTGAATGCACACTTAAGAATCTCTGTGAAAGTATTAGGTCATCCGGGAACTTTTTGCCTACAGTTTTATTAATTCTATGAATCTGGACGCAACTCTGTTTTTTTCTACCAGCCTATATATATGAAAGTATGCATATTCGGTTGCAGCCTCAGAGCTGTTTGTGTTTAGTAAGTGTCCCACTTTACCATGGTATCCAACTGTGTCAAGTTGCAGATCACTTTCTGCACACCTGTAGTCTTTGCTTCATGTTGGTTCTGAGCTTGTTGATTTGAAACATGGCGGAAACACTGATCTATATAGAGAGAAATCAGGAAATCAAGTCTGTAGTGAAGATAATCACTCACTTCACGGTTTGCTTTATGTAACATAAACACAATTAGTTGTGATGCCATATATAATTAAGGTATAGAAATTAATCATTTTCATCATTTTGAATTCAGATGTAGTTACTTGGGTTTATTGTTCACAATATAATTATTTTATTTTGTTAAGGCTACTTCCTTGTAATGTTTCTGACTTGAATGTTTGACGTCCTAATAATGAATGCCCAACAAGGTTCCCAAAATGCACTTGAAGGATGCAATAAAACCTGACTGAGACTGGAGTTACAACATTCGGTTAACCCATAACCTTTCAATATGGTCGAGAAGAGAAACATTTCAATTGTGAATGGTAGATAATTATTATTATTTTATTTTTTTTCTTCGAAGTAAAGCTTCCTTGTTAGCTGTGCATAATGTATATTTGTACACAGAGAAAGGAGCATGTGGGTCAGAGAAAAGACGTCCCATTTTGGTATCCGCATCAAATTAATTTTACAATAGTTATTTTATATATAAATAAAATATTAAAATATAAGTGAAATAATGTTCCATTGTCGTTCAGCTTAACAGATATATTTATGTAAAAATGAAACAACTTATTCTGACCTGTATTTATTAAAATATATCAAAGAAAAAGTGATCGTACTGAATGTTATTATTTTTAAATGGGTAAAACCTAGTGGTTTGATGGATAGTGGCAAAGACTGGTAAAGATCTAAAATTACAGTTAATTAGTTTTTTGGAGGCTGCACTGCGATCCTTAAATAGATTTAAATCAATTTAATGTCATCTAATGATTATTGTTCTAAATATGCCTGACAAATTTTTTGGTATATGAACTATTTAGTGTAAGTCTTCATGATAAATCATGATAAAAATGAATGATAGTCATTATTTTTTGCTCAGATTTTTTTTTTTTTTAATTAAACAGAACATATTACGGGAACACATAAAGCTTTATAAAATTTTTATTGTTTTTTTTTTTGTTTGTTTTTGTTTAAACAGAACACATTCTAATATACAAGAAATAAAGCTGTATTATTTTCTTTTTTTTGTACCCATGTATTGGAGTAAATAATCATTGTCATTCTCCATGTTTTGATCTCTCCAACCACAAAGCATTCTAACGTAACGTACACGAATTATGACTTGAGAAAGGGCATGTACAATATTTTGACAAGCATGTCTGGCATGTCTGACGTTCCCATTCATAATAATGATATTAGGGGGCATGAATGTATAGTTTCCAAATTGTCAATTCATATTTACGATAACTCTAAAGCACGAGGGCATTTTCTTATAAAAAAAATATGAGCTGTGGTGTTTTGAGTGATTGCTATGCAGGGCAATAGCAATGCAATAGCTAAAGTGTTCAACTCTTTTTTTTTTGCCATGTTGAAAGATTAAGGCTTTTCCCAACTCTGTAACTCAGGTATCAAAATTATGTGTCCTTCACAGGTACTGGAATTATAGCAAACACAAATTGCTGCAACTTGACAGTGCAAATTGTAACTATGACTTAAAAATTTTGATTTGTAATTATGAGTTCCGAGGACACATGAATGGCCAAGCAAAGTGGGAAACTCGGAGTTCTAGATGATACACAAGATGCCAATTTGTGATGTTGGAAAGGGCTTAAAGTGTATATGGCTTTGAGATTTTCTGGGGGTGAAAATGAGCTGTTTTTGCACATGCACAGCTCATCACCACAAGGCAACTAATTACTACACCTTAGCCAGGACATTGTCGTTGGATAGCTAAAGTGTTCTCAGTGGTTTTAGCATGTTGCTGTGCAGTTGCTAGGGTATCATGGGTGATTGATATGGCATTGCTAGAGTGTTCTGGGTGGCTCCTTAGAGCCCACCTTCACATATCAGAATCACCTGCACCGAAGCGCACACATAACACACTGAGATCTTGTGTAGTCCATAATTTATTAGGTTATGTTATGTGAGATCATATGGGGGATAACAGCCCTGTCATGCTTGTCTTAAGCAGGTAGTCCTCTGCACTGTACAATGCTCCTTCATTCTCTATCTCCCAACATCTATTATTATTGGTAGTTGCATGTAGTATAGCGGGAGTGCAGACGGAAGGTCATTGTTTTCAATTACAGATGAATTCTTCGATATCCAAAATCAAATTGTTTATCTTGACATCATATCTGCCAGCAGGAGAAAAGGAACTACTGTATATGGTTGACAAGCTTTACTAGCAAGCTTGGACAAATTTGTTACCTTACTATACAAAGGCTTGGAACTGTATATATTGGAATATAAAGTCTGTATTATTGTAATTTCTTTTTTTTTTTAGAAGTATTGGCGCACTTAAAGACAGTTCAACCAAAAATTAAAATTCTGTCGTCATTTACTGACCCTCATGTTGCTCCAAACCTGTGTGACTTTCTTTGTTCTGTGGAACATAAAAGAAAATATTTTGAAATATCGCAGTGCTTTTTGTTCATACAGTGGGGTAGAATGCCCCCCAGGAGGATATCTATATCAATCTATCTATCTATCTATCTATCTATCTATCTATCTATCTATCTATCTATATCAATCAATCTATCTATCTATCTATCTATCTATCCATCCATCCATCCATCCATCCATCCATCCATCCATCCATCTATCTATCTATCTATCTATCTATCTATCCATTCATATAAATGTCTAAATGTACATCCATTCATCCATGCATCCATCCATATACACGCATCATCATCATTATTTAACATACTATCTATATGTAAATATGTTAAAATTTACAGTAAACACATATTGCTCTCAGGGAGGGCATCTTCCCCTTATCCTACCCTAAATGAATCATTTAGACTTACTTAGACTTAACGTGGAAGACTTAAAAATGGTATAAAATTTTGATTTTGTTGTTAAAATTAAACCCTCCTCCTTGCTATTATCACAGATTTATCTGTCAGGAGTATGATGAAATCTTGTGACAGCTGTGTTGTCGAGATGGACTTTATAGCTCAGTGCATTTACACCAGATAAATAGGTTCATTTCTGCCTTCATCAGTATGTAGGCTGGTTAAGGTTTTCTTGTGCCATTAATTTTATGCCATTAAATCCATCTCTTTAAAAAAAAAGAAAGAAAAAAGGGGAAAAAACACATTTTTTCTCTCTCTCGCACAGCGCTAGCCTTTGCTCTGCTTATTTTTCTCTGTCTCCCCCTCCCTCTCGCTGTCCTTCTTTCTTCTCTTTCTTTCTCTCTGGCTGCTTTTCATTCCTGTTTCTCTTTTCATTGTTTTTTTTTTCTCGCTTTTCTTTAGCTCTTTGGGACCTCTATTTCTTCTCTTCCTCTATTCAGGTTCTCTTTATTCTCTTTTCTGAATAGTTGTGGTACTTAAAGGGAAAGTGGAAAGAGAAGGAGCAGGGGAGGGAGGTTAGTTTCAGTCAGATCTCAAGCACAACACTTCCTCCTACTGCAGTCAGTCTCAACCAGACTTTTTCCTTACGACTTACATAAAGCACCCAGTTTAGCCCTAATGAAACACCCTCAGGTGCACTATGCATGCAAACTTGTCTCATTTTGATTAATCCTATGTAAAGTACAGGGGTATATTATGTCTTATTGGTTTTCTGTGTTGTCAAGGTTGTGATATATTGATATACATTTCTGCTGTAGTTGTGTGGAGGACTGTTATCTCCTCATAGGAGGTGTCTAGGTCTCGCAGGGACATCTTCATCACAGCCCTGAGCTGACAGGCCACAGGATGTCCTGCCACATAGCATGTTATTCACTAGGAGCCATAAGAAAGGGATATGAGGGAACCTTAGAGGGGGTAAAGCATAGAAAATCTCACTCTTTGTTATTTAAGTAAACTTAAAATTAAAATTAAGGTTAAATTTGATTCAAATTAATTCCGCCATATTTGAATCATAATGTCTATATAAATTCACTGTCAGTTACAGTTTTTCTCAGTCGCTTTGGTGCATTTCTCACATCACTATTTACATTTGCACAACAGTTAATGCAGTTCTCAAAACAATTAATACAAACTGCAAAACCTAGTTGATAACCTGCAAAAGCGTGTCACTTGCTCAAAATGGATAGGTCATTCCTCAAAAGCAAGTATTCATGTCAATGAAAGTGTCAGTGTCATCAAGATGAAAAGTCCTGACACCATTGTTTATGAACAAGATAGTCAAATGGCTTTGTCATGTTTTCATTATGACAGTTTACTCTGTCAATGTTTTCCAATGCAAAAAAGTCAGATCTTGGTGACACTACCTGAAAATGCTCAAGACAGCACTATATACTATTTGCACAGCCATTTGAAAAATACAGTAAAGTTACACATTACTGTATTTAGTGAGGTAACTGAGTACAAGACACTGAATATGTATGTTTCACATTTTTACTGCATATGCTCTTTGCAATTCTAATTGGTTCACAGCATTGTGCAAACGAAAAAATACACCCTTATTTACAACAAACATAAACTCCCTTTGGGTAGAGCTGTGCACAACATTGCAGTACATATTGGAACTGAACATACAACATACATAGTACTGTAATCATTCATGCACATCCAGACGTTCCTCTCTGTCTGGCCACATAATTTCATCTACATCACAGCGAATATCATCTCTTGCAATGCAGCGAGGAAAGTATCTCCTCGAGTGGCGAATCCACCCTCTGCAGGACTCTGCTGTGATGTCATCACATGCTGCATCCATGGCCGCTAGCAGGGCCATTTGGGTATGTGGATGCCGGTCATATACCTTCCACCTCCAGGAAGAGAAAAACTCCTCTATTGGATTTAGGAATGTATATATATATACAGGTATATACAACACCAAAAGGTCTGTGTATACCAATGTAAACTTAACAAAAAAATTTAATATCTTGTGTGTTACTATCACATTGTGTAAAATTATATTAAAATTATAAACTCAGGAAGACTTCGGTTATAAACTCCCAATGTAAAGTGCAAAGTCTTTGTCTCAATGATTCATTAAAAGGACCAGATCATAAGATTAATTTGCTCATAAATCTGACACTGACTACACTGCATGTTTTTGTAATTCAGTAATAAGAACTGGTTTAAAGAAATCTTTTATTCATGAATTGGACTAGACTGGTTGCAATTCACGTTTATGTCTCACTAAAAAGAACCAGTTTAAAAAGAGTCTTTTGCTTGAATTGTACTACACTGTTTGCTCTGCTTTAGATTCACTAAAAAGAACTGGCTCATAAGTGTAATTTGTTTGTGAATTGGACACAGGACTGTATGTACAGGAGACACTGGCATAGAGTAGAAGATCATTCTTAGGATTTTAAGAAACAAGGTTGATGAAAATTAATTTTTTGATTTTTTTTTTTACCCTGCTCTTATCAAAACTAACCCTGTTTACTTTCCTGTTGCACTTTCCTTATCGTATTGTGAATGATTAATCAGTCCACCTTATTCCAATTTTAAAAATTGTTCGGCTTTATAATCTTTAAGTAAATTGCTCTTCCACTGAAACGGCTTTCCGTTTCTACTAATATCACTTAGGCAATGTGTTAATGGATAATGTTAACCAATATCCAAATAGCTACTTATGTGATGTTCACTTTTCACACTCCAGTCGATTTCCAATGTTCCATCCTATATATTTTCTCATTAAACATCCAGTTTCACTAGTAATGCATCACATTATGGAAGTGAAATGGTTTGCAATCGACAGTTCACTTTGACTGTAATCATAAACACATCACATAGACATCTACACCATGCTGAAGTAGCCGCAGCAAGATGAGGACACACAAAATCAGGGTTGATTCATCCTGTAATTGTTTGCACACTAGACCTTCTTCCGAAAGCTTGAAGAACAGAGAAGCAGCCCAGGGATGAGTGCAGAAGAACTGACCACTCTGTCTAGAACACATGTAAATGAGAGATTGTGCCAGTGGAAACGAAACAGGGAAAGTGATTAAAAATGCAGAATTGATAGGGCAACAGATGAAACTTTTCTCTCGCTCTCCTGCTCTCTCTTGCTCTCCATAAGTAAGAAACGGGAAAAAAAACAGCATGATGGAATGGCAGGCTTGAAGGGGAGAGAAAGGTGAAAGACAGATGAAAGTGAAAGGAGATAAAAGCCGGAGTGAGGAGGGTGTGGGATAAAGCAGGAGGAAGGGAGGCAGAGATGAAAGCAAAATGAGAAAGATAAGAACAGAGTGAGAGAGACAGAGAGGGAAACGGAGGGAGAGATAGATAGTGTACAGCACAAAGAGAGGGGTAACCATGGAAACAAGAAGAAGGTACAAAAGAAGAGAGAGACAAAGGGGTTTTGATTTAAAAGAATGAAACTTGGGAGAAAGAAAAAGTAATTCAGGTTGAAATTTGTTACCGTGAGGTGAGGGAGAAATACAAAAGAGCACGAGCCTGCAGAAGGACGGCCTCTTCTTCCATGCTATTTATGAGGCCCTGCAAATGAGACTTTGCCTATACTGTCAGGCGTCAGACCCACTAGTATTTACAGGCCTCTTCATTTGAGCGCGGGCCGCTGCGTAGATGGATGCTGAAATTGGATGTGAAACTAGGCAGCCAGACTCGTGTCGTCGGCCCATTTAACTGCCATTAGCAGGATTATGAGATGAAACGGCATGCGAGGCAGGAGGCAACTGCTCTCTTGAAGGCAGCAGCGGGAGTCAGCCGAGGCTTTGACCTCCCAACCTCATACCGCAGGGAGACGCATGCATGCAGAGGAGTGGCGCTCCTGAATGCTTCTAGGCCCGACACAATGAACTTGTGCCTTCGCAGCTGAGTTTGGCAGGGTGTGGACTCCCGCCTCATTCAGATGCATACAATATAGCCTCCTATTTACATTCATATTTGTCTATCTTCATGGAGCCGAAGCCAGACATTGCTCTTTTTATTGTGTTTTTTAGTCTCTTGTGTGTCTCTTTTCTTTCTATCTCCCTCCCTTCCCCCTTCTCTCCTGTCTTTCTCTCACTGTCTCTCTCCCTTTCCTCTTTCTGTTTCTTTCTCTCGCGCTCATCCTCCCTCCCCCTTCTCTCTCTCTCTATCTCTCTCTCTCTCTCTCTCCTCTTTCTCCTTTTCTCGCTCTTCTTCTCTCTCTCGCTCTCGCTCTCCCCCACTCTCCTGTTTCTTTTCTCTCTCTCTCTCTGTTCCTTTTATATCCTGTGCTGAATGCTCTCCTCCCTCAACTGTCTTTCTCTTTTCTATTCACTCTATTTCCTCTCGGTTCTCTCGGCAGAAACATTTCTTGCCCAATATTCTGTCCAACATTTTATCTGTAACCCCCATGCTGAATGAGGGGGTAATCTTTTATTCAGGATTTGGAGAGCCTCTCTTGTTTGCATCTTCTGTGTTTGTGTGTGCTCTCGTGTATCTGAGTGTGATTTTCTCAGAAGGGCTGCAACCAAAATACACAAACATTGAAATCAAGAGCGCAGGATCATCAGGGCCGAGGTTCAACTTTGCGTGGCTGAGATTTAAGATATTCAGGATGGTATTGACATATGAAGTGCTGTAACTCAGTGTTTGGGTAAACTAGCTCCCGCAGTCTGTCTTCATAACATGCTCACACAAGTGGACAAATGATTTAGAAGTTAATTTAGAAAGGAACTAACTGCTGGCAGTAATGTCTGGCTTGGGGTCAAAGGTTATGTCCATTGAGTTTCAGTGGTTAATAAGTGGCAGTGCTGGAGGGAGTTAGAGCTGAAGGCTAGCTGTACTCGCTTTGACGCCTCTCAAGAGCTCCGTTAAACCCAATCTCACTCACAGTAGCACAGAGTCATGATCTTGCAGCCTGAATAACAGGTTAAGATCTGGCTTTGTGCTAATTCATGTTTGTTTCATGTTTGAAAAAATAATTTATCATGGAGATATGTTTAGATTATAATTACAGCATGAAATCTAGCAAACAGCCGTTTTTTTTTTGTCATGTCATTACATAGAAAGCAAACATTTAGAAAGTAATAGTTTTCTAGGGGGGTTATGGCAAAGTAAATTATTTCTGTGGTAGGTAGAATGAAGTTTATGTCAAAACAAACTTATCCATGTATAAAAATGTACACTACTGTTCAAAAGTTTTTTTATATATTTTTGAAAGGAGTCGTATGCTCACCAAGGCTGCATTTATTTGATCAAATAACATTAATATAGGGAAATATTACTACAACTTTCAGTTTATTTTTTGTGATGACAAAGCTGAATTTTCAGTAGCCATTACTTCAGTGTTGCATGAATCCTCAGAAATCTTTTTAATATGTTGATTGGGTGCTCAAGAAACATTTCAGCTAAAAACAGTGGTGCTATACTCTTTTGTGGAAACTATTATGTATAATTTTTGATACAATGATGACTAGAATTGAACAGCATTTATTTGAAATAGAAGTCTTTTGTGACATTATATATCTTTACTGTCACTTCTGGCCAATTTGATGCATTTTTGCTGAATAAAATTATTAATTTCTTTCCCAAATAAAAAATAAAAGCTTTCGAACTGTAGTGCATATGGCTAGATGGCACAATGTGTTCATGAGCCCTTTTTTAATGAACATCATTATTTGTTTTAAAAAAAAATTATAATATATATATATATATATATATAATGAATTAATATATATTAATTCCTAATATATGTACTAAATTAATAATCATTTTTCCTTGTCTAGAGGACAACTTAAGTAAACAAAATGGCACGGTTTACCCCACTCTCTATTTTTTATTTCTTGCATTTACAGTTGAAAATCTTGACCACTGTGTTTGTGCTACACCCTTTTGCCTTTATTGCACCACATTGGAGTTAGGAGGTGTCAGTATGTTCTGGTAGAGGGTTTCATATTTCCCATCGTATCACCTGCGGTGGGCTAGTGTATAAGTCCCTGTTCAGGTCACATTAGCACTGAGGCTTTTGAGAATTGAAAACGACCACATGCACACACATCCCAGTCAGATCTCAGCCACTAACCCAACCGGTTCAAGCCCACTTCCCTCAGTATCATACGTTCACATTGCCGCAGAAAACAATGCAGACAAAAGCTCCCTATTGCTTCTCTTCAGGTGGAGGAGAAATACACAAACCGTAAGAAAAAGTGTCATGTGATGTGCACACATGAACACTTGTCGGTTAAACTTGTAGATGGATTCCCAAACCACACACCCCTCTAAAGCACAAACCTGTGGAGAAGCAAACACAGACACACACATGCAGAAGAAACTAGTAGGCGTTCATTATTCATCAAGTATTCTTCCCTGCGTGTGTGAGTGAGTGTGTGACTGGTTCACACAAGTCTGATACTTCTGGGCAAATGAGGTTAGGACAGGTTTCAAGCCATTTCTCTTTTTTTTCATAAAAAAGGAGGGGGAAAACCCATGGGCCTGGATGGGTATTCCAGCCAGCGTATTCTTTCTTTCCCCTAACTTTTGTTGTCTCCCCCTCTTCGTTTTCCCCACAGGCGGGCAGCTCTGTGTTGTTTTATGTACACGTCCCTGGCCGTTTCTTCCTCCATGTGGATTATTTGTCTTTTGCATCTTATCTCTTTGTTTCTTCCCTTGCACTCTTTCTATTTTCTCTCCTCTCTCGCTCTCTCAACTTCCTGCTATCTCTCCCCCTCACTCACGCCCTCCCTCAATCTCTCTTTATCTCTGTCTGTTTCCCTTTGCTCCCTATCTCTCTCTCTCCCTGTCCTTTCTCTTTTCCCTCCCTCCTTTCCTCTCACGATCTCTCACACGCACACACACACATCTTTCTTTCACTCAGACGCACATATACTGACTCTCCTACAATGCTTGATTTTCTCTCTCTTTCATGGATTGCCCTTTCCTGCTCACTGATGAAAAATATCCTCCACTCTTCTCACACTGATGGTATACAGCACAGTCCTTCAGTCCTTCACTCAGGTGTGTTCCATTCCATAATAGAGGCTCGTTTGTGGGACGGCCAGCCTATATCCCGGCGTTAATAAGCTCACGGGAAGTGTGATTCTTAATCCCATACCTTTTCCGTAATGAGGATGAGCGGGAACACCTCAGCACACACCTGGCAATGGAACGGGCAGGTATAGTCTATCGCGCGCTCCTGACAGAGGAAACCGGAACTTTAATAGTTAATATCTTTCCTTGCTGTTTTTCCCTTC
>NW_015652995.1:1660398-1678049 GCF_001515625.1 Sinocyclocheilus rhinocerous
TTCTATCTCGCTCCCATTCCCCCCCCTTCCCTTCCCTTTTCTCTCTATACCTCTCTGTCTCAGTCCCCCTCCCTCTTCCTCTTATTCTCTCTCCCACCAATGTCTGTCTCACTCCCTCCCTCTCTTTCCAAACTGCTTTTCTTTCTTTTGTCACTCATTTTTTGTGTGTGCACTGGCTCTCAGACATCGCACAGGCGTCTTGAGGATTAATTATTTGAGATGCGCAAATAAATAGACCTGTAGAACTTCTCCCGGGAAACATTCATTCAGCATATCTCACTCACTGTCTGTCTGACACCGACAGACACACCTCCAGTGAGCCGGTGATTAGAGATCACTCTGTGTGTGTGTGTGTGTGTGTGTGGCTTGAAACATGTTTGCCATCATCTCTAAAGCGAAGAGAGGACGTACGTGTGTTGAGAAGTGAGCTTTTGTTAGTACGAGTGAAATATGTTTGTTGAGGGGCCACGCCGTATGTGCGTGAGAAAGAGAGATAGTGAATGCGCGAGAGAGAGCGAAAGAGAAAGAAAGAAAGGAGAAAGAGATGGGGGAGTGTGAGGAAGGGAGGGCAGAGAGACATAAAGAAAGAAAGAAAGAAAGAAAGAAAGAAAGAAAAAAAGAAAAAGAATAAAAGAAACAGGTTTGTGTGTGTATGTGTGTGAGAGAGGCAGGCACAGTCAGTTCTGATAACAGCAACAGTAGGAGGAGGAGGAGCTTGGCTCCGCCCTCTTTGCTTCTCCCAGCTATAAATTGGAGCTGGTGTTTTTTGCTCCTCTCACTTCTCTTGAAGGATGAGGTCCCTGAAACATCTCAAACATCACACCAGGAGTAATGTGGTGAGTGCTCAACCCAAACATACATGCTGCATGAAGTGGCTTGTGTTGATATATTGAATGGAACTGTTGGTTAATTGCTGTGTTAAAGTTTGCAACTTTAAACTGGGGAAATTAAATAACTTTTTTCTCTCACACAGAATACCGCAAGAGTGTAATTTGTACGTTAACCTTTTTCTCTTTTTCAGTCTAGCCTCATGTTCTCTGCCTCCAATGCAGTATGTTTCTCCTGTTTTCTATCTCTCACATTTACTCACTCTCGCACACACACACAAACACAGGTTCATTCTGTGCTGGTCTTTACACTTGCTAGCGTTAGTGTTTTTTTTTTTATCTATTTTTATATTCACTTCAGCTCTTCTCATACAGTCACGGCTGCTATCGTGCCCGACTGTCTCTTTCATTTGTCTTTCTGTCTTAACACTCCTTCTCTTTCCTATTCCCTCCCTCCTTCTTTCTCATTTCTCACCCTCATCTTTTCTCTCTCTTTCTGTCTCCTTCTTAGTTTTAGTCTTTCACTCCCCACAACCCCTCCCTCTCTCTTTATCTCTCTGTTGTACTCTCTCTCACTCAGTCAGTTTCTTTCTGTCTCTCATCCCCTGCCGCCCCTCCCTCCCCCTCTTCTTTTCCTCTCACTCTTTCTTTATCTCTCTTTATCTTTCTTTTCTCACTCCCCTCCCTCATCCAGTCTTTCATTCTATCTCTCATCCCCCAGTTCCCTTCCCTCCCCTCCCTCTCTCTTCCTTCTTTCACTTGCTTCCTCAATCACCCTTTTTCTGCACTCACTCACTTACTTGCTCTTTTTTTCTCTGTTTCCCCCTATGTCTGACTGCTTTAAAAGCAGTAATTATAAATGACATGGTTATCAGGGCATCCAGGTTCCCCTTCTCATTTCTCGCTCCCTCTCTCTCTCTCTGCCCCCACCCACTTCTCTTTTTCTTTCCCCTGTCTCTGCTTGTCTGTCTCTCTTCCTCTGTTTAACAGCTGTCAGTCTCTCCCTCCCTCTTTCCCTTGTGTATGCTTGTTTTTGCTTAAGCTTAAATCCGTATTGTGTAGCTTTCTTTTTTTCAAGAACAAATCAAGGTACCAGCTCGTTCGAGGTGATAATGTGTGTTAACGACTTTCTGAGAACACATACATTTACTTGTGTGCACATGACAGTGATATGGGCGTTCTGGTACTCTAGAACAGAGGTGTAGTAAATTGACCTGTGCTGAGAGTTCAACCAAGTTCCCCTTAATTAATCCATACATAAGTAACATAATCATCAGCCTCAAAGAACAATTTTTCTTATAGGTGCTGCATGTAACTGGATCACGTTGGCTTTAGGCAATCTGTGAAGTCCGCATATTGACTAGACTTGCTGGTACTGCTAAAACGTCACTGTCCATCCTTTTCATAGTCAGCAGTGGCGGTCCACGGATGTAGACTTCCCGCTCGGACCCAGACACTCTTTGTGCTTCGTGTTCATTTAAAGACTGTGAAGGAAGGAAGCATGGCGCTCAAACCTGTCTTATCTCTTCTATCTAAAGCAATCTCTGGTGGACACAGAGGCAATGCGTTGTCAGACTCTGTCTCTTGCTTACTGCTGTGAAAATTAGAAAAATTATATATTTATATTTTTAATGAGAATTTTCACTATTTGACCAAATAGTGAAATTTTACGATTCTAGAAAAACAACGCTGCCATGTTGTCAGAAATTGCCTGTAATTTTTTTTATTTCTAAAGCAAATCCACAAACTCTATTTAAACAGCTCTTATTTGTTGCCCTGCATCAGTCAACTTGGTTGTTTCTGGCACTCATGTAGATGTGACGCTATTGCACTGACTTCATTGCTATTGTAGTGACACTGTTGCCATGACAGCCTTAGCCAGACGTTGTTGGTACGACTGTATTGTATTGACACTTGCAATGGCAGATTTACTCTACATTGATTCTGATTTTATGAAGTATTGCTAAGACCTGTTGTTTTCTCCATTGACAGGAAGAGCAGGAAGTTCCTCTGGTTCGCTGCTATTCTAAAGTGATGGAGCATGCAGTGGATGTCGGCACTCAGACTGACCCAGTGGTGGTCCTGTCCCTGGCCCAGGCTGCTGTGCTGGGACTCATATCACAGAATGAAATCTTTGGAGCCACAATTGCCCCAAACGGTTTCTACATGGGAGAGGGACGTGAAGGCCCTGCTCCTCCTGCAGACTCCATGGAGTATGAATATGCAGATCAGCTAATTGGAGCCAATGGAGACTATCTATCCGAGCCTCACGGGGAGAACAGGAGGCCAGAAGGTCTCTACGGGGCAGAACGCAGGCGCCCAGGGCCCCGTGGGAGGATCAAGAGGCCCTTGAGTAAAGGAGAACCAGAGGAGTCCACAGAGAGGTCTCCGGACACACCGAGTCAGGTGAAAGGAGAGAGGCCTGAGTTCTCTAGCCCATGTTATCTCTCGAATCCCCAGGAAACTGACAATGAGCCAGAAGTGTTGGACCTAACACCTCAAAGAGTGCCAATGAAAGAAGAGCAGTGTAACAAAGGCTACCCTGAGCCCTCGAGGGAGCCAGCCAGCCAACAGGTTGACTCTGACACTCAGACGCAAGCCCACCAAAGCCCTGTGGGGCATGGAAAAGCTTTGGTGGAGTCCTCTGTGAAAGGACGGGGAAAAGAGGAGGAACAGGAAGAAGAGGAGGAGGAAGTGGAGGAGAGAGCACTGAACCTGAAAACCACAGAGGAGGATGTGAGCCCAGCAATGAGGCGCTACTATGAGTCCAGTGTGACAGCATATGAGGCTGCTGAGATGGGCCTACCGGGAGACTATGAGGAGGGTGGCCAGACCATGATGTGGACGGAGGGTGAGAACTCCTTGGGTAGACGGATGCAGATCGACCGGCTAGATATCAACGTGCAAATCGACGAATCATACTGTGTGGATGTGGGTGAAGGCCTGAAACGCTGGAAGTGCCGCATGTGCGAGAAGTCCTACACTTCGAAGTACAACTTGGTTACGCACATCCTTGGTCACAATGGCATCAAACCACATGAGTGTCTGCATTGTGGAAAGCTCTTCAAGCAGCCCAGCCACCTTCAGACGCATCTGCTAACGCACCAGGGGACGCGGCCACACAAGTGCACCGTCTGCAAGAAGGCCTTTACCCAGACGAGTCACCTTAAACGGCACATGTTGCAGCATAGCGACGTCAAGCCTTACAGCTGCCGCTTCTGTGGCCGAGGATTTGCCTACCCCAGTGAACTACGTACTCATGAGACCAAGCATGAGAGCGGCCACTGTCATGTCTGCACGCAGTGCGGCATGGAGTTCCCCACTCACGCCCACCTCAAGCGCCACCACGTCAGCCACCAGGGCCCGATGACTTTTCAGTGCACCGAATGTCATAAGTCCTTCGCCTACCGTAGCCAGCTCCAGAACCATCTGATGAAGCACCAGAATGTGCGTCCCTATGTCTGCTCGGAGTGCGGCATGGAGTTCGTGCAGATCCACCACCTGAAGCAGCACATGCTTACACACAAGGTACTGACACAGCAGGCCCTCGAACACAAGGTACTTAAACCTCAGTTTTCGTAATCTTCCCGCAACCATCCTATTAGAAATGACTCCCCAGTGACTTTCAGATCCAGATCCCACCTACATTTCCCACCAGTACATGTTTCCATAAAACTATAGGTTAATGTATCATCTTCAGTTGTGTCTCGGGTATTGCCACAACAAGTTTCTGTGTAAATGGAGCTGTCTCTGTCAGTCCCTTCCAGCCATCGAATCCGCCTCCTACCCTGCCATTAACTCATCCCGTTTCCATGTCCCTTGCACTAGTACGGAGCTGTTTTGTTTTGTGTGTGCTTTGTGCAGTGAAGTGTGTCTCACAAGCTGATACTTCCTCCTTTCATTTCTCACTGTCCATGAGTATGATTCATCTTGTCATGACTGCAGTGTCAGTAAACAGAATGTGTCACAGGTCAGCAGGGTTATAAACAAAAAACACATGGGCAGTTAGTCATATCTTCAGCATTTATATCAACAGTTGTCTAGTTTGAACACTGTTGTTAGATTTATTGCTATTAGAGATAAAGATTGTCACTCCTACATGAGAACACTGGATGTTTCCCGTACACTATATGGCCAAAAGTTAGTGGACACCTGAACATTGCTTCAGTATGTGCTTTATAAATGCCAGTAATAGGGAGTTGGTCATTCCTAGCTCTGCTGGAAAGGCTTTCTACAAGATGTGGGAATGCATACAGGGATTTGATCCAATTCAGACACAAACAGATCAGGCATTGATCTTGAGGTGATGTGGCCTGGTCAAAGTTGCCGTTCTAATTTGTCTCAACAGAGTTTATTGGGGTTAAAGTCTGTGTTTTGTGCAGGCCAGTCAAGTTCTTCCACATCAGACTCAGTACCGTGTATTTATTGACCTGTGCAAGAACAATAGCCCCCCCCCTCAAACTATTACCCCAAAGTTGGAAGCACATAATTCTCTAGAATTGTCCTCACTGAAATTAAGGTGCCAAACACAAGGGGTAGCCCACACACTTATGGCCATGTAGTGTAGATTCATTGTAGTTGTTCTTAGCGCATTCTTAAATGGAAAGAGTGTTTCTGTGTGTGTTAGGACGGCAGTATTCCCTTGATACACTGGAAGTGTTCATTGAATAGTCAAATTGTTA
Source organism: Sinocyclocheilus rhinocerous (assembly GCF_001515625.1). Lineage (NCBI taxonomy): Eukaryota > Metazoa > Chordata > Actinopteri > Cypriniformes > Cyprinidae > Sinocyclocheilus > Sinocyclocheilus rhinocerous. The sequence continues at coordinate 1,665,908 of NW_015652995.1, forward strand.
AGACGAGAGAATGTTTAACCCTCTTCATTTGTTAATGTTTTAGCTTGGTGGAGCATCAGAACTCGCACTGCACTGCATACACAAATCTATTTACCCTGCAGCATTGCGATAACAACAGTGAATAAAGTATGTGTGTGTGTGTGTGTGTGAATTTGTTGCTCAGTATTATAGATTCTAGTGAGCAAGCAAGACAGGCACCCTACTGATGGATTCAGCTGCGCTTATGACAACTAACCACTTTTTCCTCATTCGGTTGATGCCAGTGATAAATCATTTCCCCCACCCCGCTCTCAAAAACGAATAAAAAAAAGTCTACCGCTAATTACAAAAGTTACTTTTAAAGTGATGGTCGCAATGGAATCATCTCTAAATATATTGTTGTTGTCTTTCTCTCTCAGGGTATGAAGGAATACAAATGTGATGTTTGTTCTCGCGAGTTCACTCTATCTGCCAACCTGAAGCGACATATGCTGATTCACACCAGTGTGCGCCCTTTCCAGTGCCACGTCTGCTTCAAGACCTTTGTTCAGAAGCAGACGCTTAAAACACACATGATTGTCCACTTGCCTGTGAAACCTTTTAAGTGCAAGGTGGGTACAAAGAAATCTTCCATGCTAACATAACCCTGCTGGAGTCCTCCAGACAGTCTGTATTTTTCTGCCTGTTATAGCTGTGCATTATAGACCTCTAATAGTTCCCGAATTGGTTTCTGTAGGTGTGCGGGAAGTCCTTCAACAGAATGTATAACCTGCTGGGTCACATGCACCTTCATGCCGGTAGCAAACCCTTCAAGTGTCCTTACTGCACCAGCAAGTTCAATTTGAAGGGCAACTTGAGTCGACACATGAAGGTGAAACATGGAATCCTGGACACCTCAACCGAAGGACAAGGTAACAATATGCAAATTTGACCTCAGTTTATACTTACTTGTGACTCTTGCTGTTCTCAATGTTATAGAAAATTAGAAATGACAAGACCGGTATAGCCTAGAGGTTTATAGAACTGTTTGACTCTGCCTCTCTGTGGCCTTATAGGGCGGAAGTAAATTCTGATGCTAGAACAAGTGTGTCCTGCAAGTGTAAAGAAAAATACCAAGACTTGTGATTATACATTTGACTGATTCAAAGGTTTTTGTCAATGATTTCATTTCACAAAATCATAAAGTATCATTATAAAGTATAACCCTCTGAATTCACGTTGTGTATATATGAATATATACCAAAAAGTGTTAAAGCTAATTGTGCTATTAGCCAGGCTTATATTTGTGTGTCTCCATTTCCTTCCTCAGATGCCCTGCCTCATGCGGAGGGTCAGGAAGATTACGAGGAAGAGAGCTTTGATTACAGTGAGAGGGAGAATCTAGCCAGCAACAACGCACAAGATTTGGCGAAACTCGCCAAAATTAGCTACTACAACTACACTAAGGTTGCTGCTCGCTACAACACAACTTAAGCAGCTGACTGAGACACAAAAATGTGGTTTAAGAGGAAAAATGACTGTCACGGTCATTTCTGTAGTACTCTTGGCTCTGACATGAGCCACTGAGGAAATAGCCATCATGAAGTGGATGTGCACTGGATGCCATTTTGACTCTGTGAAACAAAAGTGATAGCAGACTGAAACTTAATTTTAACAATGTCATTTCACATTAGAAACCATCCTGAACAATAAAGGACTGTGTGTGTAGATGCTTTTGCCCATCACAGTGCAGTTCTTGAGAAGGATATCATTTATAAGTCACTTTCAATGGTGCAGTGAAACAATATGCACAGATGTAAGAAGTCACTTAATCTATACAGACAATCCACAGCTCTTTAAAACCGAGACAAACAAGACCTAAGGCATGGGATAGTTCACCCCAAAAATGAATATTTTGTCATCATTTACTAACCTTCATGATGATAACCAAACTGTTGCTGGTAACCACTAACCAATGGCATCCATAGTATTTTTTTTTTCCATACTATGGAAGTCGTCTTCAAAATATCTTTTGTTCAACAGAAGAAAGAAATTCATACAGGAACATGAGTGTGAGTAAATGTTGACAAAATGTTAATTTTTGGGTGAACTATCTCTTCAATCTTGTTGGTGGTTTTACTGTCCAGCAAGTTAGAAACCACTTTATAGGACTTAACCAAAGCTGACAAAGTGCAAATAGTTCTCATTACATGCTAACTTTCCCAGCATTTAGTTTATAAGCATACTGTGACTTTTTGTAAAGATTCTTTTTCAGCAGTTTGTGGTTTTTGATGGGCATTTGCAGTTTGTTGCTTACAGTGGATTGATTGAGCTTGTGGGATGGGTTTTCAGTGCCTGTTTTTTTTTTTTTTTTTATAATAATGGGCCAGACCATGGCATTTGATCACTGTATGGCCTTCTGGATATTTTTGTTTGTTTTTACATTATTGCAAATAGTATTTATTGCTCAGTGTGCTTGGCATTCATAAGTGTAAATACATTGCCAGTATTCCAGATGGACGGACTTTATTTCAAGTTAAAAATTATAGAAGCTAAGCCATGGGTTTAGTTCAATTTGAGTATAATTGCATTATTTACCCAAGTGCATTGTTTGGTCCATCTTCTCTAAAATACAAGAATCTTGTCTAAATTATGTATTTTTTCCATCTTTAGTTTGATGAATGTAATACAAACTAAGATTTGTCCCTTTAAAGCATTCAATATTTTACAGAGCCATGCGTCAGCCAAAAAAAAAAATAAGTTAAATATTTCATCTTCATAAATCTCTGAAATGTCTTATTAGTTTGCAGTCTATTCTTCTGTGTTGTGTGTACTTCGTACTAGCTAACTATGTGGGCTAAATTAATTTCATTTTTAAAATGTGGTAATCTTCTAGCATCAGTTTTTTGGTGTGGCTTAAATGACCTTATTTCAAACCTCATCCAATTTAACATCCATTTTAATCTCCTTGGACATAAAACCTTGTAACGTGCACTGCATCTTCCACAAAGTCACCAATACTGGTTGAATTCTGACGAGGATGCCCTAAAAACACTGGACAAAAATATTAACTGCCCTTGTGTGTGCAAGAGAGTGTCTCATCCATCATTCCTGCGCAGAGCTCAGGAGTGATGAATGACAGTCTGCCGACATGTGACAGGGCTTGAGACCCAGCAGAGAATGATTGGGGAAATTCACCATGTATTCTCCATCTAGCTAGGCAACTCATAATGTTAATGTGTAACACAGGATTTGGTGCATTTTTATTGTTTTAAATGGTTGTGTCCTTGCATTTTGGGCAGTTAGCTCTAAGCTAGGCAGGAATTTTAGTTTTGTATAAGCTTTCAATTCTTTTGTTGCACACTGATGTGAATATGATGTTGATAAATGTTAAACGTTGTGCTATGGACATTATAAATTAATACATTTATTTACCTTTAAACATGTGGAGTGTGAGTGTGTATATTGTGATGAATCACACAAGAGCAGGGATCCAGGTGGCAGAGATTTATTAGAGGGTTTCCCACGTGGCCCTTGAACTTTCTTTCTCTCCTGTGGTTTTATACAGTATCTGACATACAGTACTTCATCTTACAAAAATAGACCCCTGGAGGTACAGGAAGAGATGGGATCACCCATCAGCAGGATCAGCTAACAGAACAGCTAGGAACATCACTATGTTTTTAATACTCCTCCCTTCATACGTTACGTTGTATTCATGACCTTTAAGTTAAAAATGAGGTACAAAAAGACAGACACTCTCCACGGTGTCCGGGCCCGTTGTCCTTCATTTGCCCAGAGCCTTGTCCAGGTTCGTCTTGATGGCATCCAGGAAGTCTGTGGTGTTGACGTAATGCTCGTTCAGCTTACAGCTGTGGTCACACAAAGACAAATGTTAATGACATCAGAGACATTAGCAAGAGAAAAATGTAACAATTGATGTCAGCAGTTTTATCTTTAGGGCTAGTCCTTTAATGGAGGTCAAAGACATTACACTTGGTTCATTTTTTTATATGCTCTGAATAATTTGCTGACTTACTTGGCGAGACCGTGAATGCAGCCAGCCAGATCCTTGGTCATCACGCCGCTCTCCACAGTCTCCACGCACACCCGTTCTAGAGTCTGAGAGAACCTACAGAGCAATGGACAATGATTAACAGTTACACTTACGTTTAAACATTACCAATATGACAGGAATGCAGCTACATTAAAAATAAAACTCCCCTTACACCCTCTCTATCCTAATCATACAGTACAGATGACTGGCAGTAATAAATGAGCTTACTTGATCAGGTCTGGGTTTCCATCAAGTTTGCCACGGTGTTCCAGTCCCCTGGTCCAAGCAAAGATACTGGCAATGGGGTTTGTGCTAGTTGGCCTTCCCTGTGTAATAAAGTTAAACGTTCAGGCCCCACATTGCAGACATTTCATATGCAATTGCACATGAAAAACTGGTATTTGCACTCAATTACAGAATACATACGTATAAAAAAGCAGGGTATATTAGATATTAACACTTTTAATACATTTTATTAATTACAAAATATTATAATTACAGTACATTATACAATAATATTAATTACAATAAACATTATGCAATGGATGCATTTACTTGATCACAAAAACATTAAAAACAGAAATATTTTGAAATAATTATTACATCTGAAAAAAAAAAAAATAATAATATTTTAATATTGAAAGCTGAATTTTCAGCAGCCATTACTCCAGTCCTGGGTGTGATAAAACATTAAAAAAAATAGTATTTAAATATAATTAATAAAGTAGTAATTCTGAAATACAGCAACAATAACAAGTGCTTCTTGAACATTTAAAAATAAATTGACAAGTTAAATGTTCAATGTTCAATTGCTGATGTTCAAGGCTGTAATTTTTTCTTATCACCACAAGATGGCATAAGGCAACTAAAAATCCAGTTGTGGAACATCCTGGTTGCTTTATTTATTTTTCAATTTAATGTTTTTTTTTTTTACCATTTCTTTTTTGTTGTTGTTTGTTGTGTTAAATTTTGAAACAAACTATTTTCAGTTTTCTGTATCAAATCTAAGTTGGCATGCAGGGTATGATACATAGCTAAATAAATAAATAAAATAACTGAAATAAACAAACCTTCTGGTGCTCACGATAATGCCTGGTTACTGTGCCATGAGCGGCCTCGGCCTCAATGGTCTTTCCATCAGGACACACCAGCACAGAGGCCATCAGCCCCAGAGAACCGAAACCTGCAGACAATATTCAACATCCTTTAATCAGGTATTAAATTATTTCAAATATCCTCTTTTATGCTTTACGAACACTTTAAAAATCAGTAGCATGATTTTCCACTTTTCTGTCTTTAGAGTTTACATAATCATATTTGTTTAGACCATAAATAGTCTAGAGCATGATAATGACTTAAAAATCTATGACTTGAAGTGCTAAAACCAAAAACTACTATAAAATAGTTCAGGTTGTAACTAGATGAACATGGGTGCAATATGATAAAACAATATAGTAAGGCTGACATTTTTTCAATAGATATTTTTCTGTTATTTACCCTGAGCAAGGATGTCAGACTGTACATCTCCATCGTAGTTCTTGCAGGCCCACACAAAGGCGCCTGATGACTTCAGCACCTGAGCCACCATGTCATCGATGAGCCTGTGCTCATACCAGATCTTCACCTTGTCAAACTCTGACTTGTAGTTTCTACCATTGAATACAAAAAAGACGGTTCAGTATTTTGCATTGAAATTGCTTTAGAAGAAAAGTATAGTTTCACATGTCACTGCTGTGACAGCATCTCAAAGCACTAATCTCATAATTACACAGCAACACACGCTCATAGAAAACACACGGTCGAAGTGCGTAAATAAATAGCGTGTCAAAGACACCGCTAAATCGAATTCTTCTCACTTCTCAAAGATATCCTGGAAAATGTCCTTGAATCTGCCATCGTAAGCCTTCAGGATGGTGTTCTTAGTGCTCATGTAGAGAGGCCATTTCTTCTGAATGGCGTACTGGAAGCAGCTGTGAGCGAAGCCAGTGATGGACTGTTAGAAAGAAACCAAAGACAGAATGTCACACAAGCAGGAAAAATAGATGTTCCACTTTCACAATGGGGAATTCAACTAGGTTTCGGAAACGCTGGCTGTGTAGTTCCGAAGGGTGAGCAAATATCACTCACTTCAAATGTGAAGTGGAAATGGTGTAAAAAATGAATTTCAGCACTATCAATTTGCAGCCTACAATGAACAGAGACTTCATTCAGTCAATCTCTTTTGAAGGGAAAAAAAGCCCAATAGCAGCACCACCTCTGGAGCAGCCTGAAGGCAGACACATCATCTGTTGTAAAGCCAAACAGACCATTCCCCTGACTACAAACCAAGACTTCAGGACATCAGGGTTCACTGCAGGTACATGAGCTGAGGGAGGTCATCTATTATCTAGACTTCATCCATCCGGAGGTGTAAGTGCAGAACATAACAGAATTTGAGTCAAAAGGCCTTAATTATACAAACTTAGAATACACGAGACAGTCTAAAAATGTCTCTAATTTAAGGTGTTATTTTTACACCTTCAAGACAGATCACCAGAGTACAAGCTCATTAACAGAAAAAAAAGAATTTTTCAAATTCATATTATCCATTTGCCAATTCTTTATTTCAGTGAAAATTATGAAGGTCCCAATAGGTATGCTGTTTTGAGTTTGAGTTCATTTCAATGCTGTGAACATTTTAACACTGCTGGATGCTGTAATTCAGGAAGTGCAAAAGTCAGAGGTCCCACAACTTTTAACCAATGAATTTCTGTCTTTACAAGTCTCTTGTGATTACTTTTAAACTACTTTTAAATCAACTTACTTTGAATTCACAAAAAAATCATTTCTAACCGATCAAGTAGTTAAAAAAATAACTTCATTCTTGTGTAAATTATTTCATACACACTACCGTTCAAAAGTTTTAGGTTGATAAGTTTATTACTTATGAAAAAAAGTCTCTTATGCTCACAAAGACTGCACTTATTTGATAAAGTAATATCGTGTAACAATTTTAAATGGTTCAATTTCAAAGTAAAATAACTGTGTTCTATTGTAATATACTTTAAAAAGTAATTTATTCCTATTAAAACAAGCTACATTTTCAGAAGCCTTTACTCCAGTCTTCAGTGTCACATGATCCTTCTGAAATTCTAGCATGCTGATTTTGAAACATTTCTTACTATTATCAATGTTGAAAACAGTTGTGCTGCTTAATACTTTTGTGGAAAACCAAAATGTGTTATTTTTTCAGGATTTTTTGATGAATAGAAATTTCAAAGAACAGCATTTATTTGAAATAGAACATTATACATGTCCTCACTGTTACTTCTGATCAATTTAATTCTTCCATGCTGAATCAAATTATTATGTAAAAAAAAAAAATTACTGACCCCAATATTTTGAAGTGTTGTGGATATATTTGTTATTTAACTTTAGATTTATGCTTTTATTACTTGAATAGGAAAGTATAATTTTAAAATGTCATATTTCCAGTTTTTTATTAACTGTGGGTACTAATTATAAGAAAATATTGCATGAAAAGATTTTCACAGATTACTTATGATATCTTGATGCTCCTTCAGTGTTAAAAAAAATGCATTTTATGCATATGTGCACTGACCTCGTCAGTGTTGTACATTCCCATTCCACAGCCACCACCAGGGAAATCGAACACCTCCCACTCTTTGGCTTTGCTTCCATCAGCTGGAGAGAAGACCAATTTGAATTTGCCTGGTTGGCTCACAACAAAGTCTGTTGCTTTGTACTGAAAAGCAACAAGAGGATTGCAATTCAGCAGGAATAAAAACACATTAGGGGGGAAGAAAACTTAAAAACCACCCAGATTATCCAAGAAAGCAGACCTGGTCACCGTGGGCATGTCTGCCAATGGTGATGGGCTGTGTCCAGCCAGGAACAAGTCTGGGAATGTTCTTGCAAATGATTGGCTCACGGAAGACAGTGCCACCCAGAATGTTCCTGATTGTTCCGTTAGGGCTCTTCCACATTTTTTTCAGCTTGAACTCTGTCAAGTGTAAATGATGACAAGGATTTACATAATGCACTTAAGGATTATATATATAAAGTGTTTCTGAGGTGTGCCGTACCTTCGACCCTATCTTCGTCAGGAGTAATGGTGGCGCATTTCACAGCAACGTTGTATTTCTGGGTAGCTAATGCAGAGTCGATTGTGACTTGGTCATCAGTCTGGTCACGGTAAGGAAGACCCAGGTCAAAGTACTTCAGCTCCACATCCACATTGGTTAGAATGAGCTGCACACAACAATTTTGTGTAAACAGAGTCATTCTCAAAAAACACAGATTAAATACAGTAAAGCAAGTCATTTGGTGATTTTATTTTATCCTAAAAGGGTGATGTAATTTTTCAAAAATACTTGCTCCTATCCCATCTTAATATTCAGTTTGATGATGCGCAAATTTCACACTCCCACAATAAATGACGCCACGTGTGATCCTTTCAAGTCTGATTGAGCCTAAACACCATAGTTATAATAATCTCAGGATTTATGGCATTGTTTTCCTGGCTATAAATAATGAGCCCATTCTGATTCTCCACAGAATTGGCAGAATAATTTCAGCTTGTGAAACGTCACCACCACCATCTGCCGTCTCTCTCAGGAAGGCAGTCGGCCAGTCAGTGAGAATGACCTCAACACTGGCCCCGGCCCTGCCCCTGCGTGATGCAGCCGTAATCTCCCGGTCTGCACGTGTAAACACTCTCCCAGTAAGCCTATCACACTGTCTTTTTAAAAAGGAGATCTGCGTAACACGCCAATCACTCCTCCAACTCTCTCCTCATCGGTTTAATTCTCCCAAGAGACGCTGTAACATTCCCTTTCCAATTTCCATCTCCTTTTGTCTTTCTACTCTTGTCTAACCCAATTTTTGTTCTGTCTGTGCCTGTCTAGGCTTCTCTCTCTTCTGTTTCTCTCTTTCCTTTACCCTCTACATCTTTCCCTCTCGCATTCTGTTTTTGTCTGTAGACTAGACAGACACTGCTTCCCTCCCCCTCATTCTCTCACAAGCTTGGCGTTTAAGCACCTTTTCTTTGATGAACTCCCAGATGATCCTGGTCATCTCATCTCCGTCCATCTCCACCACCGGCTTCGCCACCTTGATACGTTTATCGGCATCTGTCAAATGAAACAAAAACATCTTTCCATGACCCTGTTTTTCTTTCTTTAAGGGACTGTTTCTTCCCACTCATGAGACAACCGGAAATTAGTGGTTCCTCAAAGAGGAGGATAATAAAGACATATAAAGCCCCATTTACACCACCAGCGACTACGGAGTGCTTGCTAGTAAGCGTTCCACGTTCTGGTTGCCCAAGAAACAGTCATGAATGTCACCACCACTAAAATGTCATTTTATGCTGACACTGACAACTTTTATGCTGCTAAATATCAGTATTATGGAGGGAAGAGATTGTGTATAAACTACACCCATGTATAATGCATCATATCACAGATATATAAAAATCAACACCTGCTCTATACCACTGCAGCCATCTATCTGTGCCGAATGTACAAATGCTATCTGGGTCTACACACTCTTAAATTGTCTTTCATTAAAAAAATAAATAAATAAATTAAAAAAAAAGGATATGTGTTGCATGCATCATCTTAACATCGTCTCTGTGCATGATCATAGGTATACATAAAACAGTGAAATTACAGTGTATGCAACACTGCTCTCTATAATCTAAACCAATTCTTAAGATTATCATCATACACTACCATTCAAAGGTTTGATGTCAGTAAGATTTTGAACACTTATTCAGCAAGGTTGCATTAGATAGATCAAAAGTGACAGGAAAGTTTTTCATTGACACACATTTTCTATTTTAAATAAATGCTGTTCTTTTGAACTTTCTATTCATCATAGAATTCTGAAAAATGTAAGACCATTTCCACAAAATAGTAAGCATCACAACTGTTTTTAACAGTGACAATAATAAAAAAAAAAGAAATAAAAAAAACCCCCAGCATTTTAGAATGATTTCTAAAGGATCATGTGACACTGAAGACTGGCGTAATGGCTGCTAAAAATTAATCTTTGCCATCACAGGAATACATTACTTTTTATAATATATTAAAATAGTAAAGCTATTTTAAATTTGAAAAATATTTCACAACATTACGGTTTAACTGTTTGTTGTTGTTGTTTTGTTTTTTTGTGTATCAAATAAATACAGACTTAGTGAGCATAAGAGACCTCTCAAAAAAAAAATTTTTTTTTAAAAACTACCAACCACAAACTTTTGAACAGTAGCGTAAAAAAAACATGCAATCTGCTGTTGACCTTCTTATGAACTATATAATTTCTTGATATGTATATTTACAACATAGTTTGCACTGTGGTTTTCTTACTTCTTGTTAGGGCTTGACAGTACAACTGTATACACCATCTCAACTCTAGTGTCACAAAAAAGGTGAGGAAAAAAAGGCATTAGCACATGGTTATTTCACATACTGTATGTAGTGCCCTTTAAAACTTCAAAAACACCCTAGGCAAAGTTTTGGACAATATGATAATAAGCTTTTATCATTTCTTGGCATAAATCCATTGAAGTAACTTGCAATTATCATTGAAGAACTGCAATTCATAATAATGGCAATCTAAACATTTGACAGCAAGACATTGCCGCCTTTGGCAGCTGTAATGCCTGATTACTGGATTAAACTGGCCCAGGTTGCATTATTAAAGATTATTGTGTTAGCACACTTTTAAAGCTTTACTGGCTGATTGCCAATTAAGGTTAATAGATAACAGACAAATTAGAACACAGTTTAGAGATGCTTTATAAATAGTTCTAGTATTTTTCTATGTCCTGAATTCATTAGTTTTTGTTTTATTATAGGTTGTGTTGTCCATTATCAATGCAAAGTCATCACAAAATGATAAGGATTTATGCAGTTATTGTCCAAAACCCCACTTTACCTAAGGAGTTTCCAAACCATGAGAATGATACAGATAAATTACTTATACCACCCACTCCTGCTTGCTGCTAAAAGGACCTATTTGCAGCAATTTCATGTATTAAATGTCTTCTTTAGTGTTTCAAACACTTTTTTTTTATGCCACTGCTTTCCACTAAAGCAAGCAAGCAAGTAGAGGTCATCTCACTCTCCCCTTCTCTCAGTGGGGACAAAGCAGAGGAAGGAGGGGGAGGCATGGAGGGAATAAAGTGACTTTGTTACACTTGCCAAGTTCCTGCTCCTGCTAGAGAGCCACTCCATCTAAAAAGTCAGCAAAGCTGTCAAAAACAGTAAAAGAGTTCATAAAAGTTTTATTATAGGTTGTGTTGTCCATTATCAATGCAAAGTCATCACAAAATGATAAGGATTTATGCAGTTATTGTCCAAAACCCCACTTTACCTAAGGAGTTTCCAAACCATGAGAATGATACAGATAAATTACTTATACCACCCACTCCTGCTTGCTGCTAAAAGGACCTATTTGCAGCAATTTCATGTATTAAATGTCTTCTTTAGGGTTTCAAACACTTTTTTTTTATGCCACTGCTTTCCACTAAAGCAAGCAAGCAAGTAGAGGTCATCTCACTCTCCCCTTCTCTCAGTGGGGACAAAGCAGAGGAAGGAGGGGGAGGCATGGAGGGAATAAAGTGACTTTGTTACACTTGCCAAGTTCCTGCTCCTGCTAGAGAGCCACTCCATCTAAAAAGTCAGCAAAGCTGTCAAAAACAGTAAAAGAGTTCATAAAAGACAAGATGCTGTCAATAAAGCTTGGCATAATCACCTTTATAAGCACTGAGGGTAACACATTTACCATACACCACTGATGTAACACTTTATAAACTACATCTTCAATCTATTTCAGCAGCCACAGGTCACGTACATCAAGTCAAAGTTCAGACCCTGTGAACATTTCAATCAAGTTGAATCGCAGCATGACATATAAAGACATGTTTTATGCAACACATACTAATGCAAGAGCCTTATATAAAAGATAAATTAGAGTATTTCAGCAAATCCAAGATATCACCAACACTAAGCTAAAGAAGGGGCAGAAAAAAACATCTTTCAGATAGAGTTACTGCTTAGCACAGCTGTGTCAACCAAAGTGCATTATGGGTAAGGCCTTTCACTTGAAACCTGACTGGGTTCA
>NW_015652995.1:1686786-1693659 GCF_001515625.1 Sinocyclocheilus rhinocerous
CCAGCATTTTAGAATGATTTCTAAAGGATCATGTGACACTGAAGACTGGCGTAATGGCTGCTAAAAATTAATCTTTGCCATCACAGGAATACATTACTTTTTATAATATATTAAAATAGTAAAGCTATTTTAAATTTGAAAAATATTTCACAACATTACGGTTTAACTGTTTGTTGTTGTTGTTTTGTTTTTTTGTGTATCAAATAAATACAGACTTAGTGAGCATAAGAGACCTCTCAAAAAAAAAATTTTTTTTTAAAAACTACCAACCACAAACTTTTGAACAGTAGCGTAAAAAAAACATGCAATCTGCTGTTGACCTTCTTATGAACTATATAATTTCTTGATATGTATATTTACAACACAGTTTGCACTGTGGTTTTCTTACTTCTTGTTAGGGCTTGACAGTACAACTGTATACACCATCTCAACTCTAGTGTCACAAAAAAGGGGAGGAAAAAAAGGCATTAGCACATGGTTATTTCACATACTGTATGTAGTGCCCTTTAAAACTTCAAAAACACCCTAGGCAAAGTTTTGGACAATATGATAATAAGCTTTTATCATTTCTTGGCATAAATCCATTGAAGTAACTTGCAATTATCATTGAAGAACTGCAATTCATAATAATGGCAATCTAAACATTTGACAGCAAGACATTGCCGCCTTTGGCAGCTGTAATGCCTGATTACTGGATTAAACTGGCCCAGGTTGCATTATTAAAGATTATTGTGTTAGCACACTTTTAAAGCTTTACTGGCTGATTGCCAATTAAGGTTAATAGATAACAGACAAATTAGAACACAGTTTAGAGATGCTTTATAAATAGTTCTAGTATTTTTCTATGTCCTGAATTCATTAGTTTTTGTTTTATTATAGGTTGTGTTGTCCATTATCAATGCAAAGTCATCACAAAATGATAAGGATTTATGCAGTTATTGTCCAAAACCCCACTTTACCTAAGGAGTTTCCAAACCATGAGAATGATACAGATAAATTACTTATACCACCCACTCCTGCTTGCTGCTAAAAGGACCTATTTGCAGCAATTTCATGTATTAAATGTCTTCTTTAGGGTTTCAAACACTTTTTTTATGCCACTGCTTTCCACTAAAGCAAGCAAGCAAGTAGAGGTCATCTCACTCTCCCCTTCTCTCAGTGGGGACAAAGCAGAGGAAGGAGGGGGAGGCATGGAGGGAATAAAGTGACTTCGTTACACTTGCCAAGTTCCTGCTCCTGCTAGAGAGCCACTCCATCTATCTAGTCAGCAAAGCTGTCAAAAACAGTAAAAGAGTTCATAAAAGACAAGATGCTGTCAATAAAGCTTGGCATAATCACCTTTATAAGCACTGAGGGTAACACATTTACCATACACCACTGATGTAACACTTTATAAACTACATCTTCAATCTATTTCAGCAGCCACAGGTCACGTACATCAAGTCAAAGTTCAGACCCTGTGAACATTTCAATCAAGTTGAATCGCAGCATGACATATAAAGACATGTTTTATGCAACACATACTAATGCAAGAGCCTTATATAAAAGATAAATTAGAGTATTTCAGCAAATCCAAGATATCACCAACACTAAGCTAAAGAAGGGGCAGAAAAAAAACATCTTTCAGATAGAGTTACCGCTTAGCACAGCTGTCAACCAAAAGTGCATTATGGGTAAGGCCTTTCACGTGAAACCTGACTTGGTTCATATACAAAAAAATTACATAAACAGGGAATCCTGGGGAAAAGAATCCTCTCACTAGTCAAAAGCGATGGGACAGCGTGCTAAAGGGGGAGGATGAGTATATGGGCAGGATTATGTAAGCATGCTTCAATGCCCTGTTTCTAACAACACTGCAGCCATCTGCACAGCGAACGATTCCTCCCATGAACAATACATTTATGCCGAGCTGCGGCATGAACTAACGTGCCATGATGGACTGCAGATAGCTCATGTTTCCTCTAACTTTCTCTGAAATCTCATCCAATGGGAAATAGAGAATCTGCAAAGAATGCTGAACAAGATCATGTGATCTACAATCCAATGGCCTTGAGTTAGGCCTATTCTTATTGGCAATTGAATGTGATCAAATAACATGCTTCACATGTATTGAGCATAAAATAGCACACTGCCACTTTACTCCTACACTACTGTACAATGGATGATACTCTGGCATTGCACTAGAATCCAGCTGGTGCCACATTACCTATTTTAAGAACCTTTTCTAAACACGTTTAAACACAAATAGTAGCTTCCAAACTACTATTTACTTTTAATGCAATAATGATTAACCTAAATTAAATTTGTCAGTCTGGTGAAGAGCCTGCATGCTCGAAATGTCACCTGTGTGATAACATTTTTGTCTTTTTGGAGCTTAGGTGTCCCAAATTTTTTTGTTTCCATTATCAATTTATTCCTGTGGTTGCAAAACTGAGTTTATTAGCATCATTACGCGTCTTCAGTGTCACATGATCCTTCAGAAATCATTCTAATATGCTGATTTGGGGCCCAAGAAACATTTCTTACTATTATCAATGTTGAAAGCAGTTGTGCTGCTTAATATTTTTGTGGATATGTTATACTTTTTTTCAGGAATTTTTGATAAACAGAAAGTTCAAAAGCACAGCATTTATTTGAAATGGAAGTATTTCACAACATCATAAATGTCTTTACTCTCACTTTTGATTTTTTTCAACTAAATAATAAACATGCATACTGACCTCAAACCTTTTAGCAGTAGTGTAAGTATTTAGTTAAAAAATATTTAATTCTTGTTACGTGTTCTGCACCATGGCTTCTAGAACCACAGTATTTAATTTCTGTACCTCCAACTAAACTGGCGGTGCGACCAAGAAATAGTTTATTTAAAAATGTGTCATTTACACACTTAAATCATTCCAAATCCACAATGAGTAGATGATAGAATTTGTTTGCAAACTATTCCTTTTTAGCCTTATAACTAAAGGAAAAGGCCAAGTCAACCCACGTGTATCTAAGCCTCTACACAAAGCATGTGGTCAGCATATCATATCGCAAGCAATCCCTCCCAAATGATCCTCTGATTTTCAGTTGTCAAGGACATTTGCAAACATAAGCATACACTTGTGCTCCACACTTGAAGGTCAGTAGTTAAAAAAAATCCATGAGGTGAGCATGTTCACATGGAGTCCTCACAAATCAATTGGGCAAATGTTCTTATACTCTTTCCAACTGATGACCTACAAAAGTTGCTCAAGAGTGACCCGGAGAGAAAGTGGCTTAAATTAGATTCGATTTTACAAAGATGCCATGGAGTTACTAAAATAAATATGTGAAATGACTAACCAGCTGGGTTGACAAAAGTAGATGTTCAGATGCTTCTCTTGATAGTGAAAAATCTTTCATTTATAAAACATAATTTCACCCCCCAAAATAGTTTTTTATTTGTATATTTTTTTAATACATGATATATAATATGACTGCATATCACATACATATAAATATGAAGAAATTATAAATTCAGGCATGAATATACACTCTAAAAAATGCTGGGTTAAAAACAACCAATTCTGGGTTATTTGGCAACCCAGCACTGGGTAAATATTAGACAGAACACATGCTGGGTTATTTTGACCCAGCTAGTTGGGTTTTATACATTAACCCATTTACTGGGTTGTTTTTTGACAGTGCTGGGTCAGTCAACCTATTAAAGGTTTTTCATTTTAAATAACAAAAATTTAATTTAAAATCTGTTTTATATAGGACAAGAACAGTTCACATAGAATATTTTTTGTTTAATGTCAAGTCAGTCTTTTACAATCATGAAATCTTCAAAAACATTCAGTAAAGATATTAGGATGTGACAGGAGCAGCCAATGGGAATCTGTGGGAAGAAAACTGCTATCAGTAGGCTGTTCCCGTTTATTAAATGACATATTCATTACTTATCTTATATTCATGTTTAAAAAGTTACATCAAAAACAGCTTTACCTCGTGCCATCTTGTCTGTCCGACATTTAAGTTTCAACCCGTCAAACACATAGCGCGACCACAGCTGCAAAAATGGCGCACTAGATCAATAGCACTCCTGTTGTAGTCAGTGGAGCGCACAGAAACTTTGTTACATATAACAGTGAAGTAGCGTTGTGTTTCAGCCCTGGTCGAGCATTATTTTGACTGGAGGTGAAACTTCCGTGGTGGCACCGGTGCGACGTTCACTTTGAGTGTAGATCCAGTGAATGCTGCGTTTGTAGAAGGCTAGAGTTCCAAGCAGATGTTAGCTGGGATGTATATTTAAACAAAAAAAAGGAAATATGTTAGACTACAGAAGTTTTCCTATTTATACAGAAATAATTTGATAGGAATACAATAATAGATACCTTAATTCCATTCAGGAAGTTTCCCGTCAGTCAAGTTTCTCTTAGGAGTTAGGACAGAACACAAAATGACCACTGACAAACGTATCCAGTTTTAACCAGTTTGTCACAGACTACCCAACATTGGGTTACACTGACCCAGCGCTGGGTATGTGGGGGGGTACATCATTTGTATTGACTGTAAAAATGACCCAGCACCTGGGTAAAACAATATTAAAATTAACCCAATAAAATGACCCAACAATCTGAACCCAGCATTTGGGTTAAAAAAAATAACCCAGCATTTTTTAGAGTGTAAATAAATTAGATCAAGTTAAGTTTCAGAAAATGTCACAAAGGTTAATAAATGACAAGTGTTGGCTACTCGCCTCTCCTTATACAACCCATAACACCTCTTGGCAAAAGTCAAATCCAACCTTGTGACTTTAATGAGAGAGAACATGCAAGTGTGCTTGGCATTGTGCCTGAACTGATGTTAATAAAGACAACCTGAAATGCAAGACAACTTCTTGATACAAGACCGCTATGCATTGCATAAACTGTGGATGACACTTCACCTATATTATAAACTCAATGAAAGACCCATAATCACCCAAAATGCCTTAGGGAACGAGGCATTCTAACACAACCATTCCGTGCCAAATCTCACGCCTTCTAATAAACTTGGCAATACGAATGTTTTAATGTGGTATGCCTCAAGTGCAAAAGGTTGGTTCTATCATCACATACAGTCATTCGGATGTGATGCATGAGTCCTGGTGTTAATTAGAACCAGCCCATTCAGAGTAAAGGTGACCCGGAGGACACGAGGGCTGGTGTACGCCAAGTAAACCACCTACATTTGGACAATCCTCCATGACAACTGATTACCTAACACAGAGGAGCAGCTAGTGTCAGGACATGACACCAATTCATTCACAGCTGTGCCTGAGGTCCTGCTTTTCAGTTGTCCCTTGTTTCAAAGTAACACCCTAAGATACACGTTTCAGAAGGCAACCCTTAATCTATCAGTAAGTCCAAACGTTAGTACAGTTGCTGCATCAAACAGGCCATTTAAATCAATGCAGCCTCCATAACAAGTAGGGCATATAAAACTAGGGTGAAAAAATGTGCTATGGTTTAGTAGTCAAATATCATGCTTAAGAAATCAGATAATGTGCTTGTTGGTCATTTACATCTTAATTGTCATGATCTGCACTCATCAATGGTCAAATAAGAGTACCGACCAGGCCGGCTGACCTTGAAATGATTTCATAACGCAGTACAAGCAAAACACAGACAAAACCCCACATGAAGACTCAAATAACTGGTTACCGAATTATTTTACATCACAGAGCTGTTCGGTTGCATGTTTATAATTACATTTGCAGCAGTATTTTAAGCGCGAATGGTTTCATAAGTCCGCAGTCCTTGTGTGCAACCCATCCAGGGGATTCACTCGCCAAAAATACACTCAAATGACTCTTACAAAGCCGTCAAATTGTTCAAACGTGCAATGATGTTAATAAGACAGGGTTTGCCTTTAAGAAACGATAACGGTTTGGTTTAATGGTTTAAATGCAGCAGTCGTTTTATGTTGCTCCTTTTTTAAAAGACATCGTATACGCGAACAAAGGAGCGCGACTTCTGCTAATGCTGCCGAGCGATTCCCGCTGCACGTACAACGTCACCGCGAAAATAACACTGTGCTGAGGCGCTACTGAAGCCGCGAAGAGATGGAAACATGCAAGCTGGCGAACTGAGAAGAAACACAACAGTCTGCAGCCGGCGTTTTCCGATACAAGCATGTGGCAGGGAGATTTCAATTTAAAAGCCCATCGTCTCAGATAAGCATTAACCGGTGTTAAAGCGCCGCTTAATGCGGCTTTATTGGCACATCTATAGACAATTGTGGAAGCGGAAAACTCACAGTTCCTCTGTTGCAAACTCTGGCAAGAAGCTGGAGCAAGAACGGCGGGGGTTTTGGAAAGAGTGGCGGCGGACCTAGTGAGAGAGCTGAGGCCCTTCAGGTAACCTGCCATGTTTTTTTATTTTTTTCTCGCCTCAAACACTAGAGCTTGCTGCCCGACTTCACTCCGGTCGAATGAATCGGAGCATGCAGCAATAAACGTAGCTCTTCTCCGCCTCCGTCTCTGGGCCGACGTCACCATTACATGGGGTAAGGACTAAAACTCATCGATGCGGTGAATGGCCAATCATATGTCAATAAGCAACACATCGATGTTCCACCCGGTGACTTTTGATAACGCACAGTTTGCACGTTCCCTTTCATTTTGTTAACCCTTCACGGGCGTCCGGGGTTATTTCCGATTTTTTTACTTTTGGTGAATGTCCCCATTTTCAAAATTCTCAAAATAAAAATATACTTTAAATTTCAGTATTACTTTCATTGAATGTCAGTATGTAAAAAAATTGATGTTGTTTTATTTGTGATTTTGGCATAAGTAAGACTATCTAAACGAGACAGAACAGGCAGATAACCTCTTCACATTCCATTGTCTGGTTGCTGAGCAGCCCC
>NW_015652995.1:1694327-1706285 GCF_001515625.1 Sinocyclocheilus rhinocerous
AGTGTCACATGATCCTTCAGAAATCATTCTAATATGCTGATTTGGGGCCCAAGAAACATTTCTTACTATTATCAATGTTGAAAGCAGTTGTGCTGCTTAATATTTTTGTGGATATGTTATACTTTTTTTCAGGAATTTTTGATAAACAGAAAGTTCAAAAGCACAGCATTTATTTGAAATGGAAGTATTTCACAACATCATAAATGTCTTTACTCTCACTTTTGATTTTTTTCAACTAAATAATAAACATGCATACTGACCTCAAACCTTTTAGCAGTAGTGTAAGTATTTAGTTAAAAAATATTTAATTCTTTTTACATGTTCTGCACCATGGCTCCTAGAACCACAGTATTTAATTTCTGTACCTCCAACTAAACTGGCGGTGCGACCAAGAAATAGTTTATTTAAAAATGTGTCATTTACACACTTAAATCATTCCAAATCCACAATGAGTAGATGATAGAATTTGTTTGCAAACTATTCCTTTTTAGCCTTATAACTAAAGGAAAAGGCCAAGTCAACCCACGTGTATCTAAGCCTCTACACAAAGCATGTGGTCAGCATATCATATCGCAAGCAATCCCTCCCAAATGATCCTCTGATTTTCAGTTGTCAAGGACATTTGCAAACATAAGCATACACTTGTGCTCCACACTTGAAGGTCAGTAGTTAAAAAAAATCCATGAGGTGAGCATGTTCACATGGAGTCCTCACAAATCAATTGGGCAAATGTTCTTATACTCTTTCCAACTGATGACCTACAAAAGTTGCTCAAGAGTGACCCGGAGAGAAAGTGGCTTAAATTAGATTCGATTTTACAAAGATGCCATGGAGTTACTAAAATAAATATGTGAAATGACTAACCAGCTGGGTTGACAAAAGTAGATGTTCAGATGCTTCTCTTGATAGTGAAAAATCTTTCATTTATAAAACATAATTTCACCCCCCAAAATAGTTTTTTATTTGTATATTTTTTTAATACATGATATATAATATGACTGCATATCACATACATATAAATATGAAGAAATTATAAATTCAGGCATGAATATACACTCTAAAAAATGCTGGGTTAAAAACAACCAATTCTGGGTTATTTGGCAACCCAGCACTGGGTAAATATTAGACAGAACACATGCTGGGTTATTTTGACCCAGCTAGTTGGGTTTTATACATTAACCCATTTACTGGGTTGTTTTTTGACAGTGCTGGGTCAGTCAACCTATTAAAGGTTTTTCATTTTAAATAACAAAAATTTAATTTAAAATCTGTTTTATATAGGACAAGAACAGTTCACATAGAATATTTTTTGTTTAATGTCAAGTCAGTCTTTTACAATCATGAAATCTTCAAAAACATTCAGTAAAGATATTAGGATGTGACAGGAGCAGCCAATGGGAATCTGTGGGAAGAAAACTGCTATCAGTAGGCTGTTCCCGTTTATTAAATGACATATTCATTACTTATCTTATATTCATGTTTAAAAAGTTACATCAAAAACAGCTTTACCTCGTGCCATCTTGTCTGTCCGACATTTAAGTTTCAACCCGTCAAACACATAGCGCGACCACAGCTGCAAAAATGGCGCACTAGATCAATAGCACTCCTGTTGTAGTCAGTGGAGCGCACAGAAACTTTGTTACATATAACAGTGAAGTAGCGTTGTGTTTCAGCCCTGGTCGAGCATTATTTTGACTGGAGGTGAAACTTCCGTGGTGGCACCGGTGCGACGTTCACTTTGAGTGTAGATCCAGTGAATGCTGCGTTTGTAGAAGGCTAGAGTTCCAAGCAGATGTTAGCTGGGATGTATATTTAAACAAAAAAAAGGAAATATGTTAGACTACAGAAGTTTTCCTATTTATACAGAAATAATTTGATAGGAATACAATAATAGATACCTTAATTCCATTCAGGAAGTTTCCCGTCAGTCAAGTTTCTCTTAGGAGTTAGGACAGAACACAAAATGACCACTGACAAACGTATCCAGTTTTAACCAGTTTGTCACAGACTACCCAACATTGGGTTACACTGACCCAGCGCTGGGTATGTGGGGGGGTACATCATTTGTATTGACTGTAAAAATGACCCAGCACCTGGGTAAAACAATATTAAAATTAACCCAATAAAATGACCCAACAATCTGAACCCAGCATTTGGGTTAAAAAAAATAACCCAGCATTTTTTAGAGTGTAAATAAATTAGATCAAGTTAAGTTTCAGAAAATGTCACAAAGGTTAATAAATGACAAGTGTTGGCTACTCGCCTCTCCTTATACAACCCATAACACCTCTTGGCAAAAGTCAAATCCAACCTTGTGACTTTAATGAGAGAGAACATGCAAGTGTGCTTGGCATTGTGCCTGAACTGATGTTAATAAAGACAACCTGAAATGCAAGACAACTTCTTGATACAAGACCGCTATGCATTGCATAAACTGTGGATGACACTTCACCTATATTATAAACTCAATGAAAGACCCATAATCACCCAAAATGCCTTAGGGAACGAGGCATTCTAACACAACCATTCCGTGCCAAATCTCACGCCTTCTAATAAACTTGGCAATACGAATGTTTTAATGTGGTATGCCTCAAGTGCAAAAGGTTGGTTCTATCATCACATACAGTCATTCGGATGTGATGCATGAGTCCTGGTGTTAATTAGAACCAGCCCATTCAGAGTAAAGGTGACCCGGAGGACACGAGGGCTGGTGTACGCCAAGTAAACCACCTACATTTGGACAATCCTCCATGACAACTGATTACCTAACACAGAGGAGCAGCTAGTGTCAGGACATGACACCAATTCATTCACAGCTGTGCCTGAGGTCCTGCTTTTCAGTTGTCCCTTGTTTCAAAGTAACACCCTAAGATACACGTTTCAGAAGGCAACCCTTAATCTATCAGTAAGTCCAAACGTTAGTACAGTTGCTGCATCAAACAGGCCATTTAAATCAATGCAGCCTCCATAACAAGTAGGGCATATAAAACTAGGGTGAAAAAATGTGCTATGGTTTAGTAGTCAAATATCATGCTTAAGAAATCAGATAATGTGCTTGTTGGTCATTTACATCTTAATTGTCATGATCTGCACTCATCAATGGTCAAATAAGAGTACCGACCAGGCCGGCTGACCTTGAAATGATTTCATAACGCAGTACAAGCAAAACACAGACAAAACCCCACATGAAGACTCAAATAACTGGTTACCGAATTATTTTACATCACAGAGCTGTTCGGTTGCATGTTTATAATTACATTTGCAGCAGTATTTTAAGCGCGAATGGTTTCATAAGTCCGCAGTCCTTGTGTGCAACCCATCCAGGGGATTCACTCGCCAAAAATACACTCAAATGACTCTTACAAAGCCGTCAAATTGTTCAAACGTGCAATGATGTTAATAAGACAGGGTTTGCCTTTAAGAAACGATAACGGTTTGGTTTAATGGTTTAAATGCAGCAGTCGTTTTATGTTGCTCCTTTTTTAAAAGACATCGTATACGCGAACAAAGGAGCGCGACTTCTGCTAATGCTGCCGAGCGATTCCCGCTGCACGTACAACGTCACCGCGAAAATAACACTGTGCTGAGGCGCTACTGAAGCCGCGAAGAGATGGAAACATGCAAGCTGGCGAACTGAGAAGAAACACAACAGTCTGCAGCCAGCGTTTTCCGATACAAGCATGTGGCAGGGAGATTTCAATTTAAAAGCCCATCGTCTCAGATAAGCATTAACCGGTGTTAAAGCGCCGCTTAATGCGGCTTTATTGGCACATCTATAGACAATTGTGGAAGCGGAAAACTCACAGTTCCTCTGTTGCAAACTCTGGCAAGAAGCTGGAGCAAGAACGGCGGGGGTTTTGGAAAGAGTGGCGGCGGACCTAGTGAGAGAGCTGAGGCCCTTCAGGTAACCTGCCATGTTTTTTTATTTTTTTCTCGCCTCAAACACTAGAAGGGAGATTTCAATTTAAAAGCCCATCGTCTCAGATAAGCATTAACCGGTGTTAAAGCGCCGCTTAATGCGGCTTTATTGGCACATCTATAGACAATTGTGGAAGCGGAAAACTCACAGTTCCTCTGTTGCACTGGCAAGAAGCTGGAGCAAGAACGGCGGGGGTTTTGGAAAGAGTGGCGGCGGACCTAGTGAGAGAGCTGAGGACCTTCAGGTAACCTGCCATGTTTTTTTATTTTTTTCTCGCCTCAAACACTAGAGCTTGCTGCCCGACTTCACTCCGGTCGAATGAATCGGAGCATGCAGCAATAAACGTAGCTCTTCTCCGCCTCCGTCTCTGGGCCGACGTCACCATTACATGGGGTAAGGACTAAAACTCATCGATGCGGTGAATGGCCAATCATATGTCAATAAGCAACACATCGATGTTCCACCCGGTGACTTTTGATAACGCACAGTTTGCACGTTCCCTTTCATTTTGTTAACCCTTCACGGGCGTCCGGGGTTATTTCCGATTTTTTTACTTTTGGTGAATGTCCCCATTTTCAAAATTCTCAAAATAAAAATATACTTTAAATTTCAGTATTACTTTCATTGAATGTCAGTATGTAAAAAAATTGATGTTGTTTTATTTGTGATTTTGGCATAAGTAAGACTATCTAAACGAGACAGAACAGGCAGATAACCTCTTCACATTCCGTTGTCTGGTTGCTGAGCAGTCCCGCTAATTTTAGACGGGTTGGGTTACCATACTGGGTGAAAGAATGGGAGGTGCGCAGTGTGATTGTGCGCATGCGTCGTATAGCTACTGCAGGTCACTTCAAGGTGCCGAAAGCTAGAGTGTCTGGTTGAGTGGTTGTATCCTTTTAAATTATATTATATAATAGTGCTGTTGACAAATACTATTATACGTTTTATGTTCTGTTTCAGATCAAATACTGTGTTATGCAATTATATGAATATAATTTATTACACACACACACACATATATATATTTATTAACACTCTTAATAGGCTACTTGTTGAAATTAGACAGTGTTGACAGTATCAATGTTCTCTGGCTCTGTGACAAATAAATCACCATTTCACAGTCTATTCTGTCCAAAGTCTTAGAAAAAAAAAGAAAAGAAAAGAAAAGAAAGTTCAAATTTAAATTCCTCAAATACTTCACATGATTTTGACAAGGGAACAGACTGAGTAGGAAATTCCATAGCCTTTCCAGTTTATGTCTGTATTGTTGTCTTGTCAGTCTAGGCTCATTCTAAAATTCAGCATGCAAATATTGCTCCACTGACCCTCATGTCAATATGACCTCTGTTATCATTCAGAGGTCTGAAATGTGTGTAGTTTGCAGTGAATTGTTTACTCTACAATGTTGGTCTGCTTACAGTACTCACTCTGCATACTAGGTCAAAGCCAAAAAAAAATTTCACAGCTGGAACTGGTTCACCACTGAATTACTCTTCTGTACTTATAATTATGAACAACAGAACAGCGTGGTACTGATGAGAAAATTCTGCCATGTGGTTACATTTTAGGGCAGAAATAACTGTGCCAATAGACACAACAGTATTTATCAGACAATATTTCATAGTAATAATAATAATAAAATATTTTTGTATTGATTGTTTTAGGCTTAAATGCTGTCTTAAGCTAACAATGTGTTTAAATAATGCCTTTTAATCATTTATAATCCATTTAGAGGAGAGATGTTACAGAATGTCCACCAGGGGTCAGTAAGAACTCATTATTAAATTTTTTGTGAATATGATAGAAAGGTTTCCAGTTCAGTTTTTAATGAGTATGTAACATACTAAAATTTCATACACCTACAGTGATTATTTTTAGTTCGGTATGTTGTTACACATCCAGTATTGCGAGTTGTCTGAAACAGATTATTTGTATTGAGGGAAGTAATTTGTCATCCACAGAGGCGGACAAAGTACACGACTTTATTAGCCTACCATTTGTATTGCCATAGTTTAACTACAAATATTAAACTATAGTTACTATAATGAAACTATGTTAAATTTGTGGTTATTGGAATTTTTACTACAAATGACATAATTATGGTTACTATAGTGAGAGAATTGTAAATTTGTGGATACTGTGATTTTTCCGCAAATACCATAGTTAAACTAGTTACTATAGTAAAAACATGGTTATTTTAATACTTGTTTAAAAGTTACAAAGTTCTTTTTAAAAGAGATATTGAAGGCTATGATATGGTTCATTTTAGGCAAACAAAGCAAACATTGAAAAGAAAACGAATCTTTAGTCTTTTCAGAATACTGGAACATACTCTCTCAGTACGGCCGTGGATGTGCAAGTTGCGCCAAAGAACCGTCTTTTTGAATTTTGACATCAACTGATCAGTGTTCATAAAATGCTCATAAATCAGTAAACGTCACAACATGTGGCTAGGGTTTGGTATTGTTTTCATTTTATACGTTCCGATTCTGATTCTGCTAATTGATTTCAATTCTTATCGATTCCCAGTTTAGATTCCAAAGTTGTAAAAAAGTGAAGTAAAAATCATTTATCTTCTATGATCTTTGATCGTAGCGCTCGGCCTACGTAAGGCATCACATATAGTTGTCTATTTAAAATCAATGTGGTGAACACACAGATGATCACACCACACTATAAATATGTGCCTTTTTCGTCTTTTATTATCTTATTTGCCTTTTTAGAGCACTTTTAGCTGTGCAGTAGCGCAGACGTTTACATTAGAGGGGAAGGTCCCGAGGTTGCCAGATTTGCGTAAAAAAAATCAGCCAAACATCCATTCAAAGCTAGGCGGAAAACTGCAGGCTTAGAAATACTGTCAACACTGGAAGGTCCTGGCAGATCGCAGGCCGGATTTTCGCAGAAAAAAGGGTTCAGTGAATCTGAAAATGCACACACTGGAAAAACTGCTACATATAACGACTTTTGGGGACCTTGATATAAATGTAGCGCAGTAAAAAGTACGATATTTGTCTTTCAAATGTAGTGAAGTTGAAGTAGCAAGTTTCCAGAAAAAATAATACTCAAGTAAAGTACAGATAGGCCTACTCAAAAAGTGTGCTTAAGTATAGTACTCAAGTAAATGTACTTCGTTACTGTCCACCTCTGGTCTTCCATAACAAACATCTATTTATCGTGATTTATAACATCACAGTTTGGATATATAAACAACAGTTATTAAGTTATTTTACAACAACCTATTTATGGAATTACTGCTTTAGGAGCATTACGAACAACCAAGGAATCAGCTTAGTCAACAATTACTCATATGGTAAATGCTAAACAAACACATTAGGTTATCCAGGGATTTTAACACACAACAGTCAGAGTAAACAGAGTTTACAGAGAATGGTGTGAAAAACAAGCAAAAAATAAATGAGCTAGTGAGGGACAATTCTGTCGGTGAACATGTCTTGGTTCAAGCTGACAAGAAAACAACAGATTTTACTTGTTAACACCTATTCTGGCTTTCTGTGTGCATTTTCCATCCTGGAATCATTCGTTCACAATTGAGCAAATACTTATAGCCCAAACTATACCTTTGGAAGAGGACCCTCTGCAATCCCTTATTGCACTTTGTTAAGATTTCCTATGACTTTCCACTTTACAGTGAATTAGATCTGGAAGAAGAAACTAGTTGACTACAGGTAAGGGTCTTGTCTCAGGAGATGTCTGCGTTGTTACACCTTTGAAATTTACAGTCAATTTAACCCACATATTTCTACTTTTTTATGACCACAATGACTACTAATCTAAACCAGTAGCTCCTTTAGGGGAAGGAGAATGACACAGACCTGAGACTAGGGATCTGAATGCTGCAACAATGGGTCTGTCCTGCTCAACATAACAGGTGCTTTCACGGTCATTTGAAATTTCAGACTTTGTGATTAGAAAGACCAGATTGTACAGATTGTTACAGACATTTATTCAAAATATAC
Organism: Sinocyclocheilus rhinocerous; assembly: GCF_001515625.1. Lineage (NCBI taxonomy): Eukaryota > Metazoa > Chordata > Actinopteri > Cypriniformes > Cyprinidae > Sinocyclocheilus > Sinocyclocheilus rhinocerous. The sequence goes on from NW_015652995.1 coordinate 1,702,224, forward strand.
AAGATACTACATACAAAAATACTATGCATCAAACGATGTAAACATGAGCGCAACCAATAGTATGCCTCACAGTTTTAATATAAGACAGTTGTGATAAAACCTTTTCACATGGTCTCATTTGTGGCTCATTGATCATTTAAATGTAACAATTTAATAATTTAATCTCAGTTTTTTACTATTGAATTGCATGAGTGCCAGCATTTATAAATTATTATTATTCATATAATTATTATTATGGACCCATATATTTATGTCATATGTGTATTTAATAATCACAGACCCAAAGCCTAAATGCATCTGTTGATTGCTTATGTTTAATGTCTTAATTCCGGGAAAATTAGTGAGGAGTTAGCCAGCTAACTCTAGTACTACAGAACATTTATTATTTGACAGCCATGTGCAGTCAAACATTATTAAACATTATAGCAGCAATGAATCTGAAGCACTTTGCATTTGCACAAAAAGTTTAACATTAGCACATTAGTTCTACCACATAACATTGGCTGACAAATGGATAAACCTATGTTCACATTTGTCTGTACAATAGTCATTGGTTTATCACAAGGCATGTTCCGCTACAGACTTTACCTAAATATATTATGATACTCTGTGATCAAAGTATTACTTAGCCATTTTTGTCAATTGTTGTCATCATTATACTTCATGTCATGTGATTTCTTACTTGCAGCATACTGATTCTAATATTGTGATTCAAATGCTGCTTAATAATATTTTATTAAAAGTAATATGTGATGCAGATTACCTTTTACTCTTCCTCAAAGGCACTATACTCTAACTAGCTACAAACATTCAATCTCTTGAACTCATCATGGAACGAACTGACACTTTATATATGTAAAGACTGTCAACCTAGCAAGGTTAACTAAGGGCTCTACGACTATATGAGTCATCTTTGCTTTACAAAGTAAGTCATAATTACACTTGCAATGTATTATTGCAACTGATGTAGGATGTAATCAATTACAAGAGACAGATACCCCTATAATTAGCTCACAGATGGTCAGTATTTCTTAGAATCTAGATAGGATATGCATGTAATGATACATCTGCACAAAGGCATTATTAACATCAACATTAAAAAGCTAACATATTGTAAGTATAATGATAAGAGAAAAATTATCTTGCATCTCCTCTTTCTTGCTACAATTCACAACCCGATTTGCTTTTCTTGCAGGACCTCCAGCTTTATAATCAGGAGCCAATGAAATGCTTTCTTTTAATGGGTATGATCTGGTGACCTCTCTGCTCCATTTTGACAGTATGGTTTTGCATTCACTCTCCTGTCTGCCTTAATGAATCTCATGGAGAGATGTCTAGACTTTGAAGATATACAGATATTTCTGTCTCTGTTTGTGTTTGCAGCAGAAGAACCCAGCTTAGAACTAGCTGTAGTCAAGCTGTCAAATTCAATCTTCATTCGCAAGAGAATAATAGCACACTCTCTCACCTACTCTTTAAGAGGACAAACACTACCTTTGTTGCGGAATGGAAAATTGCACACTTCTTTGTTGTATTTTTGTGACTGTTGTTAAACCCATTTCCACCAACATTTATTTTGAAAATGAGTTCTGTGGGTGGTAGGAAGTGACAGTCTAAGCTTACACTATAGCGTTACATCATATATTAAATCTAAACTAACCTTTTCAATAGAATTTAGTTTTCAGTTGCTTTTTCAAAAATGATCTTTTTGCTAATTGAAACTAGCAAGTAGATTAACCTCTTGATACAATGTCCCTTTGCCCTAAATGGCTACATTCATTGCAAACTACCTAAAATTCTATTACAGGTACCACCTGTTTTCCACCTGCCTAAGCATCAACATTATCCAAAATCTAAGACTTATATTTATGATCTTAAAGTTGCTACATCTACAAAGACTGAGTTTCATGATTGATGGTTGAGCTCTTCAAAGTTTGAAAGCTGCTTCATCTGTTCCACTTGCATAGAGTGCCTTCTCACAAGCTTCTTCTTTGTCCTGAGGTTGCCTCTCTTTGGTGAGTTGGGTGCTATGGGCGCTATTGGTCTGATACCTGCTGCAAGTGGGGATGAGGGTTTGCTGCTTGCCCCTATATCTGGAATCGGGGGGTTAGGGTTGACATTTAATGGGGGAAGGTGACCTGGGCGGGTGTGGGATATATAGTCCAGCAATAGCGTTCCAGAGCCGCGCCGCTCCAGTAGGCCAGGTGCTCTGCATCTGGCTGTGCTAGGGGAGGAGGTACTGGGATTGCTGTCCAAGGACTCTCGTGAGCCTGTAAGCATAGCAAGAGGGGATGTATTGAGCTTCCTCCTCTCCAGAGGTGCCTTAGGAGAGTCTAGCATGCTGGAATCTGAGTACAGCTGGGAGTCTGAGCCGTAGTGTTCGTTCCCCAGTCTCCTCCGGTGCACTGTGTCTCTGAGGCTAACCTCTCGTGAGCCTGTAAGCATAGCAAGAGGGGATGTATTGAGCTTCCTCCTCTCCAGAGGTGCCTTAGGAGAGTCTAGCATGCTGGAATCTGAGTACAGCTGGGAGTCTGAGTCGTAGTGTTCGTTCCCCAGTCTCCTCCGGTGCACTGTGTCTCTGAGGCTAACTGGCCCCAAGTTTCCTCCAAAGCCCTCCTGCTCCGTGGGGACAGTGCTACGTCGTGCGAGGGGCTGGTGCTGTGCCAGAGATCTCTCATAGGAGGCTTTGGAAGATGTTGGAAGGGATGAAGTTGGCGAGATTTTTGTGGTCTGATCTCCCACCATCGGAAACAAGATATCTTTTCCATCCACACTGTTATGCCGGGACAAAGTGCCTCTTTTGGACAGGCTCAGTCCATTGACACCTGCGACAACATCTTCGTCCGAGTTGGCTCTCTTGCTCTCTTCATTTGCAGCCACCAAGACTGAGGGGGCAATCAGACCCCAAGGCTCTGACTGTAGACGCTTCAACTGGGGTAGACGAGCCCTCTTGGGGTTCACGGGCTTCTTACTGGGGGAAGTAAATCCATTGGAAAGTTTGGCTGCTGTGTTTGAGGCTGACTTAAATTTTGTTTGAAAATTGAATACAGTGTCTTGCTCCTCCTCTTTGCTGGGAGATGGTGATGCATGAAGATCTATCTCTGATGGTGAGGCACAAGGTGCAGATGAGGTCCTCTCATCCAACTCTGGAGAAGGAGGAACATTCAGGTACTGCTTGGTGGTTTTGGTTCCAGATGGCGATTTGTCAGTGGTAATGATGATGACCTCCTTGCCTTTGGCTTTGCAGGCATCAAGGAGAACTTTTAGGGTTTCTTTATCATCTGCATTGACAGCGTAGACTAAAGCAGAAGATGCATGACGGTCCTCCAGGCTTGGATCAGCCCCATTAGTCAGTAGAAGTGAGACCACCTCATGTCCTGCCCTGTGGCTGCATGCGTGCATAAGGGCTGTCCTTCCAGCTTTGTCTTGGATATTAGGGTCAGCTTTGTTGTCCAGAAGGTACTTGACGAGCTTAGCCTTGCTGACACTCTGCTGGTCAGAGTGTTTGGACATGCAGGCCACCATGAGTGGCGTCTCTCCACGATCGTTGCTTTCATTAATGTAGGCCCCACCTTCCAGGAGAAGCCTTGTAAGGCGCAAACGCCGAAGCCACACTGCTTTCAGCAGAGAGTTCCCATCCGTCCTGAGCTCCAGCACGTCAGCCATCACCCAGACTGGACCCAAATCAGCCTCAGTCCTGCAAGGCAAGAGCAGACTGCTGCTACAGTCATCAAACAGATCCCAGAGACATTTCCATGTCACAAACACTTTAAATTTAAGAGATAAGGAAAGGTGATGTTGATGTGTTAAACCTTGCATGAAATCTCTAGACTGTTTGTTTTGGAGAGCCACCAGGTGGCAGCCTGAATGCGCAGGAATGAGTTATTGGAAGAGACGCTGAACTGACAGGTGGATCAGGTGCGAATGGAACTTTGAATTTGCGTGTTGTTTGTCTAAATGCGATTGAAATTTCTTAGATGAGTTGCATATCAAAACGTATTTACATATATAAATATTTAAATTGGTTTTGTTAGTGACTGTTCTCAATAAATATATATATAT
>NW_015652995.1:1706460-1715892 GCF_001515625.1 Sinocyclocheilus rhinocerous
GAAATTGTATGGGCTTATTAAAAACCAAGAAGGGTTTTAATCAAGTTTAGCTGATTGCATGTGATTTTGAATGCGTATATAGTATGACGGAATTAAAGGATTAATAATGCATTTTAGTTTAGTGTGAATGATTTAAATATGTTTCGTGTTACATAGACTTCATATATTTGCGTTTTCAGATAATCACAGCGTTAGCGATTTGGCACTGTCCATGGTCCTGAGAGCATGAGAAAGATCAGTAAACATCTGCGATGCGCGCTTTGAGAATAAAAAACCCTCTCTCAAAATTGTACAAGTTATAATTCCATATGCAGTTGTATCCACCTCTGTGTAAATTAGAACTTTGGTCTTTCCGTATTCAGCTGCATTTTCTATTATCTCAAAAGTATTTGTGTGCGTGTGAATACGAGTTCCCTAAAAATTAATTTCGTTTAACATTGTAATGTTATCAAACATTTTGCATCATAATCATTAAATAGGCAAAATATAAGACAATTAGTCCAAACGTTTAATGCGTTTCTAAGGTAATTGGACACCTAAACAGATTAATTAAGTTGTAAAATGTCCTTACCTGGTTGACGCACAGGTTTATCATTGCAGAATAAGTCCACTGTAATGCTCTCCAGTATTCTCTACAAGCTATGGAAAGGCATAGTTTCTCAGCACAGCTCGTGTAGTTATTTAGTTCAGACCCAACAGAACTGTACTATTTTACGTTTACTCCTACCGTGCAGCCACAAGGACGCTCCAGCCCCACTGCTTTTGTTATGCAAGAGACCAGTCCAATCGCTACATTCCTATTTGCGCACCCAAGAATCACACTAAGACGTTGAGGTTATAAATAACTTCCCCCCTTTTCACTTCGTGAATGAAACGTGAATCTGATTGACGTCAGAATATACAAAAATAAATCGGGTCTGGTGTGAACCTGTCATATGTTGTCATGATCAGCACAAACAAACATTTTTCAAAAACATATATATATATAGATAGATGTTTCTGTAATATTATAACTACAGTATAAACAAATTTTAGTGTAGTATTAGGCTATTTATAATTTTGGCATAGCACAAGTTCAGATTAATAAAACCATAATCTTGTTCATGACACAGATTGCCATGTGTTATGCACAAGAGAAAATGATTATTTGTAACATACTCGGTATTTCAATAGCTGCATATAGTACTGATTAGGCTATAGTGCACGCATTATTTTGATTGGAACAGTTCAAATACCCATTGTTATGCAAGTAGGGGCAATCAGCTATCTATCTGTGTATCTGTCTGTCTGTCTATCTATCCATCCATCCATCCATTTTCAGACAATGGCAGCATTTCCACAGCTTATTGTCAGAGTTTGCATTGCAATTACACACCCATAACTTGTTCCAGCCATTTCAGTCATATATAGCATAATAGGGACAGTTCTATTTTTAGGTTGCTATGAGACAGCACAGAATCATATTCTGACTGAGACCAATAAAATTTGTGGTGCTGGTGAGAGCATGATCTCAGATTATGAATAAATATTAAAATAATAATAATAACAAAAATATGAAACTATTACTCCAAGTAATATTGTGACACTAAATCACTTTTATGATAAAACCTCATAAAAATGGAAGACTTTTGTCTTGTATTGACCCATGTCTTTCCTTTCCTCATGTTTTTAATATCACACATGGCCTGTGGCTATTTACTTTCTGATAAACTGCTCGCATGAACCCTGTTTTCCACTGGAGCAAAACAATGGTTCTTGAATGACTTTTCCCACACACTGTCCCCACGTTTATCTGCTGATGATGGCACTTCTGATCACTTAGGAGAATATTATTATTTACCCAACCATCATATCTGAGACAGAGGCTAGTTATGAAACTGCAGGGCGCTGCCAGTCTCCATGTTTGTGTTCATCCTGCCAGCTAATGGCATTGTTCGGAGCCTCTCCAGCCATATGATCACGCCTCATTTATCTTTAAAAAAGTTTCCAGAGCGAAGAACCGTGGACAGAAACCTGAGGTTCAATATCTGCTGTGGGGTGTCACCTCTTTTTGAGTTTGTCATGATATAATAGGGAAATAAGAAAAATCTATGCATTTCATATAAAGCAGCTCTCACGTGATGAGTGTTGTTAAGCAACAGAACTAAGGGTGGGTGGTGGTGTGGAAAAAGATGCAATAGAATGCCCACTGTTGTCTGTTACCAGTTTTTAACATGCTTTATAGAATGCAAATAAGAAAATCTATTTTGGCATGCCATTGCTGGTAATGACAATAAATCTGCATTTTGTTAGTATGGGGTATTTTTGTAAATGAACTGCTTATCTGGCTTACAAAGTGACATGCCATGCTGTGAATTGGCATTGTTTCATGTGAGCATAGAGCGCTAGTTTGCCTATCACAGCGTGCTTTCGAGGCATGGCTTCCTCAGGCATGCGCTTTATGACTGTGGAGCAGAAAGGTTCAAGGGGCTCTGTTGATTAGACAGGTTCATTAACATGGGGACTACAGGGACGTCAGCACTCTTCCTGTGATTTTTCCCAATGCAACGCCTTAGATACTAAATAAATAATGAAAGCGCCCAAGATTCAGTTCTCTCACCTCTTGGGAGCTGTTTCCATTTTCAGAAATCTTACATTGCACCTGATGCGCTGCCTCTGTCTAAATATAACCCCCATCGCTCTCTCTCTCCCTCCCCCCAACTTTCTCACTCTTTCTTTTACAGAAGAAGCGAAATCACACTGTGTTAAAGCATTGCAGTTTCTAAATCTGGATTTGGCCCAGAAAACTTGACGTTTAAAGTTTTCTATTAGCCATCAAATATCTATTTTAATGTTTGTTTAAAAGTATTTATTTGCCATTTTCTGTTGTGTTAAAAAACAAACAAACCAACAAACATGCATTTAGCCATTACCTTAAATAGTTCACCCAAAATGAAAATTTTGTATATAGTATTTTGTGAACAGTATATTATAGTATATACTATTGAAGTCAATGGATACCCGCAACTGTTTGGTTAACAACATTCTTCAAAATATCTAAAAATATGGTCAACATAGTTTCAAGAGATTTTAAGGAATAGTTCACCTGAAAATGAAAATGTACTCACCCTCAGGCTATCCAAGATGTGGATGAGTTTGTTTCTTCATTGAAACAGATTTTGAGAAATGTAGCATTACTTTCTAACCAGAGGATCCTCTGCAGTGAATGGGTGCCGTCAGAATGAGAGTCCAAACGGCTGATAAAAGTGAAATTTTCACTGATCTCCAGTGAAAAAGTTGTCTCGTCTCAACAGGGGATGGACTTTTTCACTATAAAGGAGGAAGCATTATTATGGATTGTGGTGGACTCCAATTTTGGCTAGAAGCACTGGTTTAAAGTTAAAACGCCTTGATAGATTTCTTTGTTACAAACATAACATTTCTCCAAATCTGTTCTGATGAAGAAACAAACTCATGTACATCTCGGATGGCCTGAGGGTGAGTACATTTTCATTTTTCTATTCTTTTAAATCTCTTGAAAAGATGTTTACCATATTTATAAGAAAGATGAATGACATCATTTATGACCACTGGTTATCTGGTATTTTCTTATGTATTGATGTTGTTATGTTTTACTTCATGTTCTACACAAATGTAAGTGATTTTGATATCAGTTCTATTAGCTGTTGTGTGTTCCTTTGATTCTTCATTTCCAACAGTTCTCTTCTTCTGCCACTATTCAATTGTTTTGTCACTGCAAGTAATTAGTCATTTCAGGATTTGGGTTCCAGCTAGAGTGTCTGCTCATTGAATGATCTTTCTGAGGCTAAACCCAATTAGAGTGTGCCTATTTCCAAGCCCTTGCTGCATTTACATATTCCTGAGTGGCAAAATCCACTCAGAAAACAAATTTAGAAAACAAATCTCAGTCAAAATTAGAATTGTAGCTAATAGCAAGCTTTCTCTGTGGAGTCTAGAACAAAAATGAAATAGACAAGCATTGATTGGGGACCACTCGATGGCAGAGAGCAACTAGCAGAGTGAAGAAAAGCCTGTCTAGTGCCTGAAATAGATTGTGTGATATTTTTTTTAAAGCAGCACCTTGGCAGTTATACTTTGTAATAATGCCTTTGGTTTGTTTCCGATCTTACTTGTACCATTTGCTTTTGTAAATCATAAAAACACATTTGATAATAAGATTATTTTGCTTAGATCATTATAAACCTGAAAGCATTCTGCTTAAGAACTAATTACCGAACAAAAAGCTTTTAAAATAGCTTTTTCTTTTCCCAACACCAAAAAAAAAGGGTTCGTTTTTCTGGTAGAATAGTATAAATAGCAGATGTTGGCCTATTCTGTTGCATTTGATTTCACTACAGTGATGGGAACAATAGCAATGGGTGGAACATGATCAAAGGGACCCACAGATATAATTATGGAAATCAAAGATCATTTTTGTCTCCAGTGGCAACGTGTAATCCTAGTGTGAATAGAGAAAAAAAGACAAATATCACAAAGATTAAATGAGGTATTCAGTGATACATTATCCAGAGAATGTTTGATTTATGAATCAGCCACTACGTGCAATTAATTTCAGTCTAATCAGTTCAGAGAAAGAGTTCATACAATGCTTGGTCTCTCATGATGCGTTGCACCTCCTTTGTAAAAAGCAAAACTGATTATTTAATTGCTTTTGCAAAAGATGTGTTTGCTTTGCATCACTTTTGCATCAAATGAAGAGGTGTTTTTTTTTTCTGAATTAAAATTATATTCTAAATCTGCTATGATATACCTATGCTCTTATATTTCACCAGTTATGTAATTTTACTCAAGGTTGGTTTAAGCACCCATAGTCTATCACTAAGGAAAATGTTGGCTTTTTTCTTGTACAGTTTGTATCCTGGCTAGTGAAGACTGTGCATATGTTCTATCACAATTTTTAATCATCTTTACCCCAACTCACTGTGACTAATTTCTACTCGTCTCCAGACCAAAATAATCAAATGAATATGCTTGTGCTCGAAGCATGCGGTCTTTCCCTGACTTGTTGTGGTGTAGAATACTGGATGTTGCTTTTGATTGCGTGCTCCTGAGCTTAGCGTCTCTTTAAAAAGCGAGCCTGACATTCTCATGGCATTTGGTGTCTCAACGATTGTATCAGCCGAATGTGTGGGCTGTGACAGCAATGAACTGGCACAAACCTCACTGTAGCACTGTGTCGCCTGCTCTTGCCCTCTTCTTGTGTCTCGTCTCCCACATGTAGACCATTCCCTGAGATTATACTAATGTATCAATGCTCGCATATAATACAGAGATGTGCATAAAATATCTTCATGTATACTCAAAGTACAGTGCACGCCCTCAAATCAAGCCCTCGAGCCATTTTATTTTGAGGAATGCTGATTCTTTGCTGGAGCTTGGAGATGGTTTCGGATCCTCTTATGCAGACTGATGCTCTCGTCACTGTTGCATGCATTTACAATACAGGCAACAGTCTTGCTTGGTGGTTATTGTGTGGTGGGCCGTATCCAAGGAGATTTGTGAATATCTAATGAGGAGTTTGCTGCTCATTTTGCAGAGTGGGTGCTTTGATGTCTTTCTGTTGCATTTCCAGATTCACGTCAATTTCCTTTTTAATGAAGATGGAAGCCCGAAGGGTGTAGATTATGAGACATTTCCGGACATTGGAAAACATAGTGTGTCCTTTGATTGGAAAATTGCAGTGGGACATCGCATTCTGAGAAGGAGGTCCATCTACTTTGCCACTACTGTCCACTTAAAATGCTTGTAAATATGAATCTAATCTATGATTCTAATTGCTGTTTACTTTTTGAGTGCTTCTCAAAGACCTAATCTATTTATTCTGTAGCTCCAACAGTAGAGCAATAGAGATGATGGGTTTGATTTTCATGTTATGCGTGTACTTTTAAAAAAAAATGTATACCTAACGTCAAAAGTGTACTAATGTAATGTCTTCATCATTAAAAAAGAAAGAAAGAAGTAGTCATTTAAAAAAAAAAAACATTATTTCAGCTAGTTTCAGGTAATAAACTACTCTACCCATGATCCAGATAGAAAGATCTACCAGTCACGGAAAACAAATCAGGTGCTTCTCAAACAGAAGGCTACATCCTAGAAAGCTGCATGTCTTGTCTTCTTCGTCATCAATCATCATCGAAGACAGCCTTCGTTTCACGTCCTTCATATACTGTATTTTGAAGGATGCATTAATAAGTGTATCCTTTACTTCTTCCAATCACCCACGATCTTTTGCACACATTCCAATTCATGAAAAAGATTTGAATTATGTAATGCAAGACACAACATTTATTTTTAAGGCATTGTTTTCTTTTGTTGTAAATTAACCACATTTTGCTAAACTGGCCATGAGGTAAACCATTACGGAGATTGCAGACGTTTATCATTCTGTGTATTGCATTAATAGAAGTCAATTAATATAAAGATTTTTAACACAGTATTTTTTTTTATTGTAATTTTGTACTGTGACTGCAGGGGCAGAAACCTTTAAGATAGCCATGCGGACTTACTAGACTGTCTATTGTAGCATTCATTGCTGAAGAGGACTCTAGCCTATATAGAACTCAGAAGGACTGGTTTAGTACGGACACACCGTCACTTGGATGCAGCCTTCTGTTTGAGAAGCACCCATCAATATGAAGACCACCTGCTTACATAAGGAGAATATGTGTGTATACAGCGATAAATTAAAAATATGTTGTTTTTATATTTATGCACAATAGAGTTTAAAGTACAGTCTTGTAACTTTGTATTTCCCTTTTTTCTTTTTGTATTTGTATAGACTATAATTGCTGTATCCTTCATCTATTTTCGCAAAAGAGAAGAAGAGGCTGTTTAATCTGTGCGTGTGCATGGACGCAGTCTGTGTGTATACAGCGATAAATTAAAAATATGTTGTTTTTATATTTATGCACAATAGAGTTTAAAGTACAGTCTTGTAACTTTGTATTTCCCTTTTTTCTTTTTGTATTTGTATAGACTATAATTGCTGTATCCTTCATCTATTTTCGCAAAAGAGAAGAAGAGGCTGTTTAATCTGTGCGTGTGCATGCATGTTTGTGTGTGTTGCACATGTGTGTGTGACAGCTTGTTAGAGAGCATCACACTGCCTTTGGTTTACACCCTTAGCTGTTGCTATGACGTCTTAGGCAGCACAAGTGCTCTCTGACTAAAACACACTTCCTCTGCTGATAAGAGTGGGAATGTGAATAGTGTTCTTTTTTTTTTTCTTCTGTTTTTCACGTTTTAGGCTGAAACAAACATCCTGTATGTGGCTTTGATAGTGCATCTTCCGTACAGTGTAAGCCCTCATAATCCATTAACACTTGATGAACAACCTCTCGAGAAGTTTTCACAAGTGTTTCCTCATATGGCATTTGTCTTTGTATAATTCCAGATGAGTTGTGTTTCTGAACTGAATAGAGTGCTGCAGTGATGACATACCTGGAAGTTAGCATCACCTGGTTCCCTCAACAAAAACCCAATAGGATTTTTCTATTAGCTTTGGGATTATTGAAGAAAGTATTGTTCATCATGATAATCTTCACAAATGAACACATCTAAATGTATTTATTTATTTTTTATTTTTCATGAATTTTGAAGCCTAAATACAGTTGCCAGAAGTAAGCTAAACGTAGGCTATAAACAAACTATACACCACAGTCACATGACTTCAGTGTCACCATCACTAAACGTCCGACAACTCTTTCAGTCTTTATTTAAAAAAAATACATTTTCCTTGGAAATTTGAGTTAGAATAGTTTGTAAGATGGCGATTATTAACAAAGTAAGGTCAGTAGCAGTTTCTGACCATAAATTTAGGCAGGGCAGATTAGTGCTAGTTTATTTTAAATGATGAAACAAATACTTTTAACATTTGAATAATATTAATATATCCTGCTCACTTTACAACTTCCAGAAATCAGAAACAAAAATGTTGCAGAATGCTGAACACATTCACAATTAATTGTTTATTCAGTTGATATTGAGGTCTATGTTTTCCTTGATGTTTTCCTGTTTGGTGTTATGACGTTTAATGTCACTGACAACTTCCGTAGTCCCATTTATCCTTTTGTTAGCAACCATCTTTTTCAAAACAAGTAACAGCTTTAAAAAAAAAAAATCACAAGTAATCACATATTATTATGTATGTTGTAGAATAAAATATCTTGAGCTTGGTGTTAACCACAGACAGGCTATTTCAGGCATTTAACCAAAAACCCATTGACTTTGGGACGATGGAATCAGAAGTGTTAAAATGCTAATTCCTTTCTGGGTTTTGGCCTACAAAAAACGTCATCTCTGCAGAACTCTATGAAGCTTTTGTACAAGAGCACTAATACAGAACGTTATGCCACACGTTAAACAGATAAAGGCGTGATGTAGAACCATTTGCTGCAACTGTGTTTGAACAACTCATCTTTGAAGGAGTGGATGAAGATGGCAGGTACAGCCTTGTTCTTGTCATAGTCAAATGAAAAGTCAGTAATTGTTGCCCTGAGCTGTAAGGTGCTGCGGAGGCCACACAATAAGAGCCATTAGACTGCACCCAAACGAAGCCCCTTTCCTTCTCTCAGTGCCCACGCTCCTTTTAGACTACGGTTCTTCCCGTGTCACAGGGTGCATTTGCGTGGTGCGTGTAACAGTGAATGCATCTGTGCTTTAGTGATTCTGAAAGACCCCCTGAAACATTCTGTGCTGACGCACATGTTTGTCATCAAAGGCTTTTTATCTGCTTATAAATGTATCCAACCCAGATACCTAAAGGACTGTTTTCTAGAAGCACCGTTTGGTCTTTGATAATCCACAAGGCTCAGGACCACCGTTCGGTTTGGCTGGATTCTCACCTGCCGACATGCCCAGCAGGAATAAGCAGGTCTGCTATCAGAGATAGCAGCATGAGAGCCAAAAGGGGATTGAAGCGTTCAGCTCTTACTCTTGTCCGATTCTCATCAGGTCAAATGCCTCAACACTATTTGGCTGCTCCCTCTTTTGTCATGCAATTGAATGCTGTCTGTTTTAGATTAAATGCTGTTGTGTATTTTATTTTATTTTTTTTAATCACTCTGGTCATATATTTTAAAGATCTAATGAAATAAAATTAGAGTTTTTTGGCTTTTGGTCTGGGTAAAATAGGTTTTAGACTGCCTTGATGTTAGTGTACACTACCATTCAAAAGGCTGTATTTTTTTCTGAAAGAAATGAATACTTTTATTTAGCAAGGATGCATTAAACATTGATAAAATTCACTTTTTGCAGATGTACACATTAAATGTGCAAACTTTCTCAAAAAATATTGGACTCATTATTCTGCACTACAAATTTGTGTCCAATCAAATGCTCTCTAGAAAAAGAAAGTCTCCACAGATTAAAAAAAAAAATCCATTTTCTATTTCACAATTTAAAAACAATTAC
>NW_015652995.1:1716179-1755992 GCF_001515625.1 Sinocyclocheilus rhinocerous
TTTTTTTAATCACTCTGGTCATATATTTTAAAGATCTAATGAAATAAAATTAGAGTTTTTTGGCTTTTGGTCTGGGTAAAATAGGTTTTAGACTGCCTTGATGTTAGTGTACACTACCATTCAAAAGGCTGTATTTTTTTCTGAAAGAAATGAATACTTTTATTTAGCAAGGATGCATTAAACATTGATAAAATTCACTTTTTGCAGATGTACACATTAAATGTGCAAACTTTCTCAAAAAATATTGGACTCATTATTCTGCACTACAAATTTGTGTCCAATCAAATGCTCTCTAGAAAAAGAAAGTCTCCACAGATTAAAAAAAAAAATCCATTTTCTATTTCACAATTTAAGAGTTTGTATCTCACAATTCAGAGTTTATATCTTGCATTGCAATTTTGAAAAAATAAAAAAATCTGAATTTGGTCACACTTTATTTTAAGGTCCGATTCTCGCCATTAAAGCAGCACTATGTAACTTTTTCTGTGTTCAAAATTTGCTAAATGTATATATTTTAAGAATTGTAAGAAACTTTGTTCCTCACAATTCATAGAAGAACAAGTCAGAATTGCTAGATATAAACAAAGAATATATAAACTCAGAATTCTGATATTTTCTCACAGTTCTGAGTTTACTTCTCAGAGTTTATATGTTTCAATTCTGACTTTTTCTTCTCAGAATTCTGAGTTTACACCTCGCAATTCTATATATATATATATATATATATATTTTTATTTTTTTTTATTTTTTTTTTCTTAGATTTGTGTTTATATCTTGCAATTCCGAGTTTGTATCTCACAATTCAGAGTTTATATCTTGCATTGCAATTTTGAAAAAATAAAAAAATCTGAATTTGGTCACACTTTATTTTAATTAACGATTCTCGCCATTAAAGCAGCACTATGTAACTTTTTCTGTGTTCAAAATTTGCTAAATGTATATAATGAGCGAGTACATCATGAATTCATCTTCCAAACCGCGTTTTTGTCTTATTCCGAATCACTACGGTACACTTATAATAAGTACTTATATTTGGACTATTGTAGCCTGGTCGGGTCGTCACCGCTGCGGAGTAACACATACCTGCGTGAATCGCCATAGACATAAACTTGGAGAAGTAGCTCTGGTTGGAATGTTGTTCCGCGGAATGTGTGCAGTTCTGTTTATTAACCGCTAGAGCGCCAAAAGTTACATAGTGCTGCTTTAACTACGACTTTTGCCTCAATAAACTCCTAATTTGCTGCTTATTAATAGTTAGTAAGGTAGTTGCTAAGGTTAGGTATTAGGTAGGATTTGGGATGTATAATATGATCATAAATGCTTTATAAATACTAATAAACAGCCAATATGTTAATAATAGGCATGATAACAATAAACAAGTTAATAGTGAAAATTGGTCCCTATACTAAAGTGTTACCCTGGATTTTGATATATAAACTCATAATCGCAAGAAAAAGCATTGCCCAAACTTCCTGTTTTAATAGAAAATATGTTAACACAGCAAAGGAAACACTGTTTGTTGAAAAACACTGTTTCCCCGAAAGGGAAACCGAGTGTCATTTTATTTTCTTATTATTATCTGGTTCCCTAAATAGGTGCAGGAGCGAGCCGGTGGTCTCTTTAAATCTAATCATGTTTTAATTATCCTAAAGCAGCAAAAGTGTGGATGAAGGGAAGCCGGATATCCATTAACAGGTCAAGCTTGAAATCTTCTCTAAGGATGCTGGCTGTCGACATAAAACTAAAGTAAATTGTAAAGTGAAAATAGAGGCATCACCATCATGGTATCACACATTCTGCTTCCAGTATACCCATTGAGAAAGAAGCATATTGTTAGGAGGAGGAGCATGTGTGCATGTCACAAACAGCTATGGAACACTCTGCATACAGCAATCTCAATATCACAAAAGGATGAGTCATCTGTATTATAATATCCCGTGATGTCTCCTCAAAACAAGCTTGATCCACACACAAACACAACAAATAAGTATAATGGCATGCCTTAGTTTCTTTTATCTGTGTTCTTAGAAAACTTTATGATCCGTTTTAGTAACAGACCTGCAAGATTTAACCATATTGCGTGTTGTGAACATCGACACATGTAACGTCAACATGTCAACTGTAGAAGCGGACGCACAAGAAACATATTTCTCTGCGATGCCTTGTGCTATTTTATGCCTGGCATCTGACACCGAAACATTTTTACATTGCAGTGATTTGTGTGCACAACAGATGGATGTGAATGCGGTCCAAGAGCATGATTTCAGTGCTATTAATGCAGATGGTAATTGTTAATTTGAAAGGAGCATGTAAACACATAAGACACAATAAGATACAATAAAAGTGCTGTAATTAGATTTTCAGATTTAGATTTGCACCCTTTTGAACTTGCATAGACACTGAAGAGGTTGTAGGAAAAATAGAGAGTCGTTTCCACTCAACCTCACTGGGATCAGTTGCATGTTTCTGAAGGAGACCTAATGGTTACAAGTACATGCATAATGACTCATCCTGAGGTGATATGTTTAATGGAAAGGCCCTTGATTTGCAGCTTTGTTTGCATTGAGGCCTTTTGAATTAGGCAGGAAACAAGACGGAAGGAACGGATCAGAGAACTAGCTTTCCCAGGAAATTCACAGGTTGGTGCCAGTTTGCTGGTGTGCAAGTATTTTCCATTGCAAAAGGTAACCCTTATGCTACAACTTATGCTTTTTATGCTGCAATTTTCATTTCAGAGAAACAGACACAGCAAAGTGGATTCAGCCAACTTAAGTGAGATTCCAAATCAAATCATCAACATAGATTGGCATTGAGAACAAGTGTATTATAAATATTTAAGAATTTATTCATACATGTAAATATGGTAATATTCAGTTTATATAACATATATGACCATTTATATCATTCAATATATGTAATTATGGAATATTTATAATGTTTAGATCACATATATCAATAAAGTATTATTTATGTATTTATTATTTATAAATGGCCAATATCACTCAAGCAGAAGTGTGATATGGCTTTATGTCAGCACAGCTACGTTTTAATTCTGCAAGGATGCATTAAATTGATCAAAAGTAAACAGTAAAGACTTTTATATTGTTAAAAAATATATATATTTCAAATAAGTAGATGCTGTTGTTTTAAACTTTCTATTCATCAAAGGATCCTAAAAAAGGGTATTGCTGTTTCCACAAAATACAAATTATGTATATATTTTATATAAGTACACATTGGTGTATTGTATACATTTATGTGTAATTAATAACTATTTTATATTATAGCTATATTTATTTACATAAGAACATGGTGTCATCATACCCAAAACTCTGAAAATTGTGCCGTGAACTTTTACAGATATTGCTCAGTGTGTACGCAGCAGTGAACACTACGTAGGGACCCTATGAATTAAAACACAGCTAAAGTCTTATATTTGATGTTATGAGTGTTGCTTGTGAAGGGGAAGCAGAAGGAAGAAAAGAGATTCAGAAAAAAATGACGATGAAGAGGATGGTAAGTATGGACAATGGATGTCTTTTTCCACCTCTTTTGTCATAAGTGAAGGGTGCTATTTCTGGCATGTCGTCAGGCTTTTCCTTGGAGTTATGCTTCTGTCTCCAAGTCTACCTGAGATCTAATTACATAGAATGACTGCACCTGACAGCCGGGAATGACATACTCACACACACAGCAATGACCTCATCAGCTCCCTCTCAACTCTTAACTAAAGGATGAACTCTATGAATATTAATGCTGGGGAAATTAATTCATGATTATTCAGACGCTACATAAGGTGTACAGCAGAACAGACAGTATGGACGTGGTTACAATTCAAATAGAGGTGTCCATTTAATTGTATTATCTAGAAGAATATTCGGAATATTCATTTTTGGTTTCTAAAACATTCACTAAACGGTTGTAGGAGAAAAGATGCAACCCATTTCCATGCGTGATTTGAATTTGAGTGGCAGCTCGAGAGCTCTGATCCTTTAGAAGTCTGACGTTTGAAGCCAAATCTGTGATATCCGAGTGAGAACCACCTGAAGGAATTTACGTAAATCCATTCTGCAAATGCCACAGCCTTATGAGGCTGGCCACAAGCAAAAGAGGGATTCTCAAAATGAAGTGGAGGGATTTAGACATTATCTCTGTAATGGCAATTAGTTTAATGGAATATAATGAGTAGAGAATAAGTTTGGGTCTGGTTTGTACTTGAATGGAAACCCTTCTGGGAAAACCAGGTTAATGCTGGAGGAGGTCATGACAGGTTGCTGTGTTCTGTATGAATCTGAATGCCTCAATGTGCAATGAGGACATTATGTTTTGAAAAAGTCTTTCAATTCCAGGTTCTGTTGTATGAAAGCATGTTTTTGAGTAGAGAAAAGCACGGTACTAACTATTTGTTCAAAGATCATAATCCGTTCAGAACAGTAGCACCATACTCTGACAAAACACCGCTGAAAATACTGCTCCTGTTTAAATGGAGTGTTTTGTTTTACAGCCCTGAAAAATCGGCAAACAGTGTTTGAACTCTAAAGAAATAGTTCAGCTCAACCAAAACTGAAGTGAGCGTACACTACTGTTCAAAAGTTTGGGGTCAGTAAGATTTTCAAGTTCAGTTTCTTGAGCACCAAATCAAATGAAGGATCATTTCTGAAGGATTATGTGACACTGAAGTCGGCTGAACAGGAACAAATTACATTTTAAAAATATTAAAATAAAAAGTAATTATTTTAAACTTCACAACAACTGTGACTCAACGCAAGTTTATCTGGCAAGCTTTGTAAACAATGGGGTAAATTTCGGTCTGTGTCTGCTAGAAACCTTCAGAATGGCTTCAGAAAACCTTGAATATCATCCATAAGCCATATAGACCACTTTTATGATTCTTTATGATGCTGTTTTCTTGCATATATCCAAGTATGGTCACTATGAACTGTCATTATATATCAAAAGTCGTGTAATGATTCTAAAATGTCTACTTCTGTGTTCCACGGGAAAAAAAAAATAATAACAGCATATGGGTTTGAAATGGCATGAAGATGAGTAAATAATGACAGAATTTTCATTTGTTGTTTAACTATTCCTTTATTATGTTGTAAATTGATGTGGACTTCAAATGTTCTGAAGAGTAGTATTTAAGATCTGATACCTTGAAATAATCATGAATGATATCTTTATGAAAATGCCTGCTTCATGGCATGTCACAAAAGAAAAATGTCACAGATTTTTGTCACCCTCCACTTATTATAGTAACGTTTTTGTATATAACCTGTCATCATCAAAAAGTACTCGAAGACATATTACCACATCCTTCTCATATCCTCATTATCCTGGGCTTTTGCTGACAGTGTGCTTACATCCACTGGCTGGGCTGGTGCTATGGTGCTAGGCAGATGTGCTGTTTCTGTAACACCTTTAGCAGGAGCCCCAGATGGAGGAAGAGTGGCCTAAATAAATAAAGTCTCCATGCTGAGTTCCCGAGTGACTCCTGTTGCTTTCCCTGATGCTGTGGGTTTGGCTGCTCTCTTTAAACCCCGTCATCCAAGTAGTGAACTGTCCCTCTTATTTAAAAAAAGAGAGAAACGGCAGTGAAGTAATGATGGATGATAGCATGCACATAGGTACATGAGTGAGTTAACGTGCACACACAGACAAACTGTAGATTATTCAAAAGTTTGGGGTCTCATGTTCACTAAGGCTGCATTTATTTGATAAACAATACATTCAAATTGTAATATTGTGACATATTATTAAAATTTAAAATCAATGTTTTCTATTTTCAGATATTTTCAAATGTAATTTATTCCTGTGATGATAAAGCTGAATTTTCAGCAGTCATTACTCCAGGTTTCAGTGTCATATGATCCTTCAGAATCATGATAATTTTTTGAGGATCCTTTTATGAATAGGCTAGATAGCTTAGAAAAGAACACCATTTATTTGTAAACAGAAATATTATATATAATAAATATAACAATATAATTATAATACAATAATAAATATTGAGATCACTCAACAAAAGTTACATTACATTACTATGTAAAAAGAATACAGACTCTTAGGACCCGCCCCCACACAATTGAGCTGTTAATTGAATAATTAACGTCTTGTCTTTACACTGCATATTTACAGAAATGAAAAATGACTCAGATTTTTTACACAAGAGTAGCTCACAGAGCATTTCTAAGATTTTGTCAAGTATCATTTGAACTGAGACTGAATCATGCAGATGACCAAATAAGTGTGTTCTTGCATCATCTATTCTCTCATCGCCACAAAACTCATTAGCACTGTGTTTTCTGGAAATCACATCCACTGCAGTTACAGTTTCCCATACATTCCTTGTTTGATGACGTCAACCGTGCAGCTTGCAGCTTCTTCCAAATGAGACAACTCCGATCGATTAATGCACAAATAAACTGCATCAGATCCTTTAAGTGATTCAGTCTTGCCCATGATGCAATGCTAGACGAGTCCAATAAACTCGTTTTTCTCATTTATTTGGCTTACGTTGTTCCAGCATCAGTAATAGTTCCATCTGAACATTGGTGCTAATCAAATAGTCTGGCAAAGCAGAACAGCTATGAAAACATTAATGGGAGTAGTGTGTGTGTGTGTGCGTGTGTGTGAAAATACATTTACATACACTCCAACGCTTACAGCACCAAAATGTATTGTTCTTACGACAATTAAAACTCAAATCCTGCACAATTTTACATTTAAAATGTGTCCTTAAGCACATCAACCATAGTTGTGCAAATGCCCAAAGGGACTATGTGAGGTAAAGGAAGATGCCAGTTTATAAATAGGGATGAACATGTAGCAGCCTGGTTTATAACTTCATTGCCATGGTGATAATGACTGTATATTCCCTCAATCGCTACTAATAGAGCCTGTCTTTTATAAAGCATCTCAGAAATGCCTGTTTGTTTGTTTTTACTAAGAAGTGAATGTCAAACAATGCAAAGGCCTTTTTCACTTTAACCACAAGACAAAAGAATAATTTCTGTCCATTTAAACATTTATGCATAGCATATTTCATTTTTATTGTCCTTTATCGCTATATCTAGGTAGATATTAAAATTAAAGATGGTTAAAATTATGATTGTATTGGAATAACGAGTCTTGTCTAGCTCATGAATGCACATCTTTTGTTGCCTATTAGACATGCTAAGTAAAAGAATGTGACCGATTGCGGATGATGATTTACACGGGCATCATCTTAGAGCCAATCTGATGAGACACATCAGATTGCTTTGAACAGAGAGCGTCTGTTCAATAAAGCAACATGAAAGGCTGACAGATAAGCACTACCCAACTATTTACTGCCAGCTAATGTGATTGAGCAGGGATGGAGAAAACAGCAGTCATGGCACTGCTTCGCTTCTGTGTTAAATCACCGTTACACCGGACTAACATGAATCTTACACTGAATTAATCATTTTCTTAGAACAATAGACATGTGGTAAAAACTACCTCATACCAGGCTGAAAGAACTTTAATTATTGTCCTGCCTTTGTGCCCTGTCTAGGCTGTAATAATAGCAAATTCTTTAGCTTTTCATGTCTCATTTGATCACCGTATGACGCACAGGTAAATGTCACTCAGTTCCTCAATTAACTTTGAGTGGATGCCTCTTGAACCGTCATAGTTCGTCTCGATGATATTTGAATGCATCGGGGATAGGTGTTTCATTTCTTTTCCACAAATTCAATCTGAAGAGCTTAGAAAATGAAAGTCAGACTCTCGTGTCGAACTGAGAAAGGATTCTGTATTGTAGAGGTGATGCCATCTTGTCTGGTAACACATTCAAATAGTCACTGTTTAAGACTCATTATACTACATATAACTTATTATGTAGCGTTCAGAGCCAGGCATTTATGATAATGTTAGCTCAAAGATTAAGGGTCTCTGCACAGACAAGCTATTTTTCAATGTTATTGTCTCGAAATGTCATCATTTAGCTTTTCTCTTCAGGGATGTACTGTTGCAACATATAGTATCATCACCTGTTGTAGAGAAAAGAGCAAGTAAAAGAATGGTTTCAATTTTGACACATACGTCAGTTAACAGTTATATATAGTTTAAATATGTTGGCAATCGTAAGGTGTAAATCAGTTCCATGCATATGCAAATTCATATGATGTTGTCCTAATAACTGAACAAACATGATATTTATTTATTTGTTTCTCTTTGTGTGTGTGTGTGTGTGTCTCACTTAAAGATGTTTGTGAGGGGCTCACAAATAAACCAATCAAGTCCTTATTTACTGACAAGAGGAGAAGGAACAGACTGGTCTTAACTCAAGAGCTCTGCACACCCTATTGGTCAATTATTTAACCATACTTTCTTGTGAAGAACATGAAAAATAAAACAGTCAAATTCATATAATAGCTATCATACGATTTATTCTGCAAAATAGCAATAGTTTTTTTTTTTTCATAGATAGGATTTCCATTCTACTTTCTTTATTATGACCGGATCTTATATCCAAATAAGTTGGATTTTCTTCATAATGTCTAGTGTGGCTTTTCTATCAGTTCATATATTTGTGAATCATACTCAGCAGATATAATTTTTCGTTTGCTCAATGTTACTGGTGAAATAACGTGTTTCTGCATACATTTAGTTTATGACTAATATAGTATATAATAGATGAGTTGTGTATATCTGGTGTCTTATTTGTCTTGTTAAAGGAATAGTTCAAGCAAAAATGAAAATTAGCTAAAAATGTACTCACACTCATGCCATCCAAGGTGTAGATGAGTTTGATTCTTCATCAGAACAGATTTGGAGAAATTTAGGATTACATCACTTGCTCATCAGTGGATCCTTTGCAGTGAATGGGTGCCGTCAGAATGAGAGTCCAAACAGTTGACAAAAACATCACAGTAATCCACAAGACGACTCCAGTCCATCAAGCTAAAAGTTGCATGTTTGTAAGTCACAAAGCCATTGTTAAGGCAGTTTAACCTTAAACCAATGCTTCTGGCCAAAATATGAGTCAATAATAGATAATAACACTTCCTCCAGTGAAAAAGTCTATTGTACCCTGTTGTCCTCTCACATCAAAATCATCAAAAATGATTATTTTTGGCTCAACTAGAAGTTGTAGACCAGTGGTTGTCAACCTTATTAAATGCTCCCCGTTAATATTTTGAATTAGCGTTTATTTTTATATTTTCAGTTTTCATTTTAATTTTAGTTTAAGTGATTTTGTTATGTGCTTACGTCATTTTTATTAATGTTTCAAGACAAAGCAAAGGTGGACGTGTTCAGGCAAATTGGCTGCTGAAAACATAACATTTCAAATGAATATCAAATAAATGAAATGACGTGAATACAGATTAGTTCATTTTGATGAACAAAATTTAATAAGAGGGTCCGTAAAATGATCCAGTCTTCTCATCACTGTCCTGCAACCTAGTGGGCCCCGGCCCCCAGATTGAGAACCACTGCTCTGGACGATACAAGCTTTGTTAATGTAAGCAGATTTGGTCTGCCAGTGTGTTTACATGCAGAAAAATAGGCTGATAACTATCAAAAATCAGATCATTCTAAAAACATATGTGCACACAATATTCACACATTGAATAAGCTGTCAGAAAGTCAATAAAGTTGTTTACATGCAGAGCAAAATTGGATTAATGTGCAGAAAATCTATATGTGCAGATCTCATTTTGCTTAAACAGTTTGTGGCCTTTCCCTGCTTAACAAAATCAAATGACATTGAATGTCATGAAATGACATTGTGTTATTGTGTACTTTGGAGGGATCCAGTGAGTGCCATGAGTTTTTACAGATGCTATTGGCTTTTGATGTCTGTGTCTTTTGAAAGTCAATGAGATTGACAGACAGCTGGGTTTCCTATGCAATGAGGGCCCTCTTTGCTCCTTTTGACACCATGAATCCCCTTCCCTTTGAATGTGGTGCTTTGTCATCCGGATGCAACTTAGACCCACCAGCTTTCTCTTAGCCTTAAAATTGAGATGCTTTATCCCAACCATTTCATTCTGACTTTCAAAATTATAAGTCTTTTGTTCTCTGTTAGGACTCTGCTCTAGTATGGAGATGGCCAGTGAGAGTGGAGACAGGTGATGTCCTCACAAAGATGTCCAAATGTAGCAGAAAAGGAAGGACTGGGGATTCGTGACCAATGATTGTTCAAATGTCTGGAAGGGATCACAAATGTCACAAACATCAAAAAAACTACTGTGCCACAAATTTCCTCCACACCGGACTGTCTTCTAACAAGGCATCCCTCCCTAGCATCTTCCCGGCTACTCGAGTGACATTTTTCTTTCTAGCCCACTGTGCTCTAATCAAATGTTGTCATCCCCCAAACAGCAAGTGTCCTTTCTCCAGGCAGAAAAAGTATCAAGAAGAGCATTCTTAACAGACATGAAAAGACACATTTTGTCACATATCAACGTCCACTTTCTGGCCATCCCTTTAATGCATTTTGTCTGCAAAACCACATGACCAGAGGAAGATTATGTCATCTTGAGCCTTCACAGCAGTCTCCTTTTAAGATAAAGTCAGGTATGTTCACATGACATCATCTACACTCTTGGAAAAGTTTGTTTTGATATGAAGGAATATTCCATAGTGATTTTCACAGGTGTTTGTTTTACCTATTTTGAATTATGCATTGCATTGTGTTGTGTTTTAGGGTTAAAGGAAATAATGTGTAAACTTAACGGATAATATAATGTCAAGCCAATGATTCTAGATAGCAAAAAAAAAAAAGGAAACACTTTAGTTTAAGGACCAATTCTCTCTATTAACTAGTTTCTTATTAGCATGCGTATTATTAGAATATTGGCTAATTATTAGTACTAATAAAGCACATATTAATACCTCATATATACTTTATATACAGTACATGTATACCTTAATGTTTTTAAAGAAGTCTCTCACACTCACAAAGGCTACATTTATTTGATCAAAAATACAGTAAAAACAGTAATATTGTGAATACAGTAATATTGTAAAATGCTATTTATTTCTGTAATGGACAAACTGTATTTTCAGCGGTCATTACTCCAGTCTTTAGTGTCACATCATGATCCTTCAGAAATTATTCTAATGTGCTTATTGTGGTACTCAAGAAACATTTCTTATTATCAATATTTTTTTGGGGAATCCTTGATAAATTAATATTTTGGAGCCTCCTTGCTGAATAAAAGTGTTAATTTCTTCTTTTTTTTTTAAGTGTCTTGGAAGTTGTAACATTCATCCTCTTTTTTTCATGTCTGGATTCTATAAAATGATGATGAGTTCTCTCAATACTCATATTGATATTTGCTCTCTGTGGCTCACTGATCCCGAACAGTGATGGAATAGACTTTGACATTCACATGATATGCTTTTGTCCGTTACAATATTACTGTCTCTGTTTTTATCTCACCCTCATTGAAGACCAGTGACAATCTATAAGTGCATATTATCTGATGATTTGCCCTGATAGGTCCATTTCTGACTATTACAGTATGTAGACATAAGTGCATACTGAAGTGAAGACATATCGACGATTGAAACTGATAACTCTGTTCTATACTTTCTATCTCAATAGGAATTGAAGCACTTTGCATTTATCTTGTGTATGTCTAGTGTGCTGATAAAGGTCAATTGATTGGTGCTTGGGGCTTGTAAAAGGTCAGAAACGGTTGTGTCTTTGTGTCTGCTGGAGAGAGGAAATACTCTTGTGTCGCTCTGTCTGTGGTCTCTCTTAGGGGGGATGCTGGTAGAAGCCACTGCTCCAGTGTCACGTTTCTATTAATGGCCATGTTTAGGACTAAGATGGATGCGATTGAGGCACGAGGACTTTCCACTCCCAATCAACTTCATTCCAAAGTCGCTGTGAAGTTGTCGTTTTTGCCGCAAACACTCTGCAGTCTTGGGTCGAGCAGCCACTCATACTTGGTACCAATCAATCCACTAAACAAGTTAATAACGGTCATTAGAGAAGCACTGCACTTCCCATTTTTAACATTCATTGAGCAAATGGGAAGGGGGCAGAGAGGAAAAAGTGAGCCGTGTCACATCCTGTGGTTCAGATAAACCTCCCCCTCCTTCTCCATTAAGCTGATCTGATTCAGGACAGAAGGAGCTAAGAAGTTTAACAAGAAAAATCAGCATGGCAGAGCATGACTCATTAGTATGGGGATGACACCAGGCCTGTTGAGCTGAGTTTGTGCACAAATGTAAGCAACTCTTGTTGCTTCTTGATTTTTGTAATTTAATAAGGCTCATTCAAAGCTTGCTTTGGTTCATTGGTTTTAATATCTGTGCTGCTGGTACAATAATGCAGGAACTATTGTGAAATGAGCAGACCTAGATCAGATTTTAGAAGCCCATCTAATGTAAAATGTAAGCGCGTGTGGAGTTAGGTGACAGTCAAAGTGAAAATAAAGCAATAAGGGGGGGGGAAAAGCATACAGTGCTTTTACCACAAGTTAGGGGTGTTCTTGGGGCTCTTAATGCCCCTTATGGGCGAATGCTACATTGCCACTGAAAATATTAAGTTCATTGATCTCGTAAATCCCTTTCTTAATGCCTTACAAGTTTATTTTTCTGTGATGTATTCTACAGTGTAGTTGTAAATTCTGCCGATTTGCCACTAAGATAATGTTATTCAGCTAACTAACATAAAGATTTGATGAATTAGCAAAATTGGCTTGTAGAAGTATTGAAAGTATTAGCAAGAATGTGTTGAAAACTACAAATTGATCAGTAAAGCCATGGTTTTCCAGTAAATGTGTGTTCATGATTACTTTGGATTTACATTGAAGCAAGAAAAAAAATATTACACAAAATATTTATGAAGTAACATTTTTTACTATTAATTATTTTTTTTAGACAGTGGTACCAACAATATGATAAAAAACACACCAATGCTGAATGTAATGCTAATGTAAAATGTATATTTACTATGAAAAATGATCAGAATAAGTAATTACAATTACAAACTGTTTTGAATCAGTGCGATTTTTTTTAAATTAATACTTTTATTCAGCAAGGACCAATTAAACTGACTGAAAATGACAGTCTAATGACAAAGTGAAAGTGACTTTTACATTGTACAAAAATGTTCACATAAATGCTATTTGTGTAACTTTCTATTCATCAAAGAATCCTAAAAAAAAGACTCGCATAAATCATGGTTTCCACAAAAATATTTAGAGGCACAACTGTTTCAACATTGATAATAAAATGTTTATCAAGCACCAAATTAGCATAATAAAATGATTTCTGAAAAATCACGTGACACTGAAGACTGGAGTAATAACTGCTAAAAACGTAAAATTGCCATCACAAGGATACATTTTTACATACAATTTTACATTACATACAATTTTACAGCTTCAGACATGGCTCGTCCAATCAGAATTTAGAGTGTGAACGATATTGTGTTATTGAAGCTTGAAGTTGAACTATAGTAGTTTAATAGTATTCTCTGTGAACAGACTCTTTGAATGCACCTTTCTCCTGCAGTTGTTAGAGCCTAAATTACTTTGTTTGTTTGTATTAATGAAAGTAATTCAGTTTTACATTGATATTAATCACACCCCCAAGCCATGAGCTGATAGATTTACTGGCACATGCCCTGTGGCTCGGTGATGATCAATGTGAATGGAAGAGCAAGAGAGCAAATTGCTGGCTTACAAGTGAAGTGTGACCTTGTTTGGTGAATTCTACCTGTTATGGAGCAGACAGGAGTGGGGAGCTTTTGGAAAGGGTTTATACTGTATATATTTACCTCTCTGATGTATTCTGGGTGGGAAATTATCACCCAGATGCATTAATTATGCATCCTCAAGGCAGTATTAGATTAGACCAAGTATTAGTCAAGCAAGTTCTTTTATTAGATTGTACCAATCTTGCATAAATTAAGGAGGTCTATATTTTTATTCCTGTATAGATAATTGTAAGATTCTGCTGATTCTATAGTCCTAGACTTAAAGCAGTTATAGCAATTAAAAGGTGAATTAATTGGAACTTTATATTAATAATAGGAGCATGCAACTGGTTTTATTTTCTTCAGTCTAATTTGAGGTTAAATTGAATATGCTGCTGTGTATTCCTACTGTGTGCTGTGTTTTTTTCATATGAACAGCCACACATGACAAATGTATTCCACCAAATGACTCTTAGCCATCTTTAATTAATTCATTTCATACTTTTCTCTCAACCCATGTATAAAATAGTGTTACCCCACCCCTCAACACTTTTTTTGG
Organism: Sinocyclocheilus rhinocerous; assembly: GCF_001515625.1. Classification (NCBI taxonomy): domain Eukaryota; kingdom Metazoa; phylum Chordata; class Actinopteri; order Cypriniformes; family Cyprinidae; genus Sinocyclocheilus; species Sinocyclocheilus rhinocerous. The sequence goes on from NW_015652995.1 coordinate 1,730,426, forward strand.
AAATGATTACCATATCCTAGCGCTGTAAGATTTTTCTTAGCTTTTCGTTGTCATGGTGACAGGCCTCTATGCTTGCATCTATAATTAAGACAGTGAATTACTGTCTTGATCACCAGAGTCTTATCCCACTATCACCACAAGAGGTCGCTAATCAACCTATCGATGACCGTCTACTATAAAAACTGCCTGGAGAGGCGTCCATATATATAACACTTTAATTATTGATTGGTATCAGGATGTGAAGAGATTTTCAACCAGTATAAAACACACAATATACACACTATGAAATGTTCGTAAAATCATTGCATTCAAACAATAGGATCTCCTACCTGCCTGTCAGCTTATGTATTTGCATACCTCCGCTCAGCCAATAGCGAGAGTTTGGGGCGTGGCTGCTGCAGCAGGCTGAGTCAGAGGGTGTTTAGACGGTGTGGAAAAAGACATCAAGATTCCATTACTGAAGTGCAAGCCACAATTCAAAGACGTACACAGAGACGGACAATGGGGTAAAACAACGGTAAACCTTGGTTTTTAGAAGATGGAAGAATTTGATGGGATGTTTGGGTTTTAATCGCTACGAAGAGCTTGCGGAATTTATCCTTGACAGGTAAATTAAACTTCAAGTTAAAAGTATTATGTTGGACCTTTCATTGAAAGTAGCCTACTTTTACCTGTTGAGACCATAGGTTGAGACAATAGGCTTGTTCGAGATGCATCGGCGCTGCACAGAACGATCGGTGTATGACCTCAAAGTTCCGCAAGAGCAGACGACTCTTTATGCTTTTGAATTGACATTTTGATGTCATTCACCATACTAAAGAAAATATGCTTTATTTTTGTAGTTCCGCTAGATGACACTAGTAGCGCTGGAACTGGCTACCCTAGCTTTAATAAAGCAACAATATGTATTATTTTTTATTATTATTATTTTAAATATCTGTTTCAAATTCATTCTGAATGTACACTAGCTTCTGTTTCTTTCCCACATTCCCCATCAAAAGTCTGTTCTTGGAGTATGTTTGGTTGAGCGGGTACGAAATTCCGCGTGAAGGACGAATTGCTTTACTGCAGCAACAAATGCACGTGTACAGCTGTCACACCGGTGATATATTTACGACAGTGGATTCCACTCTTTAACTGCAGGGGGCTCTAAAGTCCCCAAAAGTTCCGTTTTTTTAAAGGGGACTGCTGAAAAAAACAGCTAAAACCAGCCTAAGCTGGTTGACTGGTCTTAGCTGGTTGTAGCTGGTCTCCCAGCCTGGCTAGTCTGGTCAAGCTGGTTTTAGCTGGTTGTTCCAGCTGGCCTCCCAGCCTGACCAGCTAAAGAAGTGGTCAAAACCCCTCTAAAACCAGCCTGCTGACCAGCTATGACCAGGCTGGATGACCAGCTAAAACCAGCTAACCAGTTTAGGCTGGTTTTAGCATTTTTTTTTTTTAGCAGGGATGGTGTTTGCATAGAAATGTGTCTTAGCAGTGTGTGGACACAACCAGCCTTCAATGATAAAAATCAAATTTTTAATCCCCCCAAAACCTAAACAGTCTCAATAATCAAGCCGTTTTGATTTTCTGACCAATATGACATCACCCCACCCATGACTGCTGACAGATTGTCCCATATTAACATATTCTGCCCTCAGCCAGTTGTACGCTGCCCGCCATTTTTTCCGCGCTCGAGCAGCTGTAGACAGCTGACAACAAATTAAAGCCTGGTTTCCTTCCAAAGTTGCGAATTTAACTTGTGCGAAAAATTGGAATATCGCATAAAACATGTGCGAATAATCCCTGTTGTCATCCAATGAGTCAAAGAGAACAAAACCGTCACTTCCTGATAAACTGGCTCTAAATATAACTAAGAAAAGAAGGAGAAGCCACTGAATATAATAATTTTCATATATAATAAATTACCACACAATAAATGTGGTCATTGCTTTTGGAGGTGGATGCCTGATATTTGGGAACGCAGTCGTGTAAGTTCTGAGAGGCAATTATAAAGAAATACTTCGACGACAGACTTTGCCCGGGCATTTAAGAAAGACCATACAACATTTCAGATACTGTGCAATGAGATCAGTTCACTGGTTAGTCAGGTTATGCCGTCCCATAGAGCAAAATCATATGACTTTTTTGATGCGCACAGAGGAATTTGTTCGCAAAATGCCTTTCCATCTCCCATTATTTGCATTAACCCTTTTTCGCACGAGTTAAAAACCACCTCAAGCGAGCGTAAACTTTTTTGCGAATTAAGGGTTTTTTTCTAAATTGGGCATTTGAAGATGCAGTGGATTCATTTTGTTTTTGATGGTAATGCGCCACCGAATACACCTAAATTCAGTTATGTCTGGGCAGATAATTTTACTCCAGACTGCTTTCTGAATGAGCGACAATTCAAGGCAATATTTGCTAAAAAGTTAAAACTCAAGGATGGATCAGTACCCACTGTTCCTGATCCAGCTGCACCTCCAGAAGAAGTAAGTCTCTTTTTTTTTATGATTATTTGCAAAACACCTTTCCTCTTCCATAGAGCTCATTAGCATTTAAAGAGACATGCACCGAAATGGGTCGCTGTGAACAGAGTTGTTTTTGACAAGGTAAAAAGGGTGTTGTTGTACACGACCACTGAGGCATTTTACCAAAGTATGTTGCAGACATTTCATGAAGACCCTAAATAATCATACCAACTTGTGGAAAATGGGCATCCGATGTCCCCTTTAAGTTCTGTTTAAGTCCCCCGTATCTCCTATCACTTCAGACGTTTGTTCTAGTCGACTGAAAGTGCCCTGCGAAGTGGACTTGACACAATATTCCGCCATGATTCCAGTTCGAAGGGAGTGTAGCTTATATGTTCCGTTCCAAGGGCATTAAAGTGTGCGAGGCATGAATTTAAAATGTATTTATTTACAGAGGTATATTATGTCACACTTTTCTAGTAAGTTTGGTCTGTGTGTGAAGTAAACTTCAACGGATTTCCCGTGCTCAGTGAGTAGGGAGCAATGAACGCTGTGTAAAGATCCTGTCAATCGGAACATAGTTCATGCATGGAGCTCTCGTCTAACAAGCTGGTTATCTGAATCAGGTGTGTTAAATAAGAGCAGTGTTGGGGAGTAACTAGTTACATGTAACGGAATTACGTAATTTAATTACAAAATAAAAGTAATTGTAATCAGTTACAGTTACTGAGAAAAAAATATGTAATTAAATTACAGTTACTTATGAAATTTTAAGGATTACAAAGGGGGTTACATCTGCTTTACGTGTCCAGTTGCTTTAGCAAACAGTATGTCTCCCCTCATACATGATTACTTTCTTGCTTGTTGTTGAGTGGTGCAGCATTTGTTTATAGGTTAGGCAATATGAAGTGTGTTAGACCAAACAAACTTAAAATGATGAGGACACCATGAGTAATGGTGTTTCTATGGTTACAGTAAAGAAAAAGAAAAAGTTGTTTAATGTCCAACAATTTGGAAGTTATTCCAGCTACAGGTTATATATAATTCTGTGTCTGCTATGACAGAGAGAAAACAAATATTACACACACACGTTGGGTTTCCATGTTTTACGGAGGCATTCCATAAACATAATGGTTTTACTGTACAAACTGTATATTCTATCCCCTAACCCTACCCCTCAAACAAAACGTTCTGCTATTTTAGATTTTCAAAAAAGATCATTCTGTAAGATTTATAAGCTTGTTTCCTCATGGTGACATATATATGCAGTAGGTCTATCTTTTTCTCTTTTTCAAGCTATAACAGGCTTTAAATAATGACAGTTGTCTGCTTTTTCTATTAAACACCATGAAAAAATCTATCTATCTATCTATATATCTATCATACAAAGTGATCATACAAATTAGCATGACTTTTGTCTGTTTTTTTTTTATTTTTATAACACAAGTGTAAAAGAAATGTTGCTTATAAATTACAGTGCGCCCTAATAAGTTAACTCATTTACAGTGCAACCGATTTACCTGCCAGAATGCCTGTTTACTAGCTGGGTTAAATAGTGACAAAAAAGGGGTTAAAAAAAAAAAACATGTGACTGGGTGAGGAGGTTAAGGATAACACAAGGTCAAAAAGCATATTTACTTTTAAGCTCCCAAAATGGCCAGTAATCTTCCTCTGCTCTACACATGTTAACAATGTCAATCACAGGCCTCTTGTAATGTTATGAAACATAATAATTTTGTGTTGTTGAAAATAAAATTTAACTGCGGTCCTTCTCTGCAAACCTATACTTATTTTGATTTCATGCACTCATCAAGCCACATAATTTCTGTTGTTGCGATGAAATCGGAGAAGGGAAGTTTGAAAATGGAGAGACAGTACCCTCTGGTGGTACTGATGGAGGTTAGCTTTGTGAATTGATCGTTTTTCAATGGAAAGCACTACTAGAAAAAGAAGGAAGACTGCAGGTAGGAAATGTGTATTTTTTTAAAATAAATTATCTTTTTTGGTATATTTGTATATTTTTATTGTATAAATGTAACTATATAAATAAAGAAATTATTTTAGTTTAAGTAACATCAGTGTTGTGGGAAAAAGTATACTATTTTTTATTTATTTTTTTTTTTTTTACAAAAATTTGTTTGTTAACAGTGTTTACAGTTAAATCAGACAACAAACACATTCTAAATAAAGGAAAAAAGAGGTCTTTATTTGTATAACATGTTCCAACTGCATATCGTACAGTTATGTCAGTCACACACAAACATATATTTTATTCATGAGTTTATTTATAAGCATTATCCATGCTTGCAATGTACAAGTAGAAAAGCTTAAACCAATAGTGTTCAAAGAAAACTCTTATACATGCCCCGAGGCTGCAACAGATACCAAACCTGATATTCCGGCTGCTCAGTTTTTATGGCATTATACATGTTACTACATTTTCGTGAAACTTTCAGATGTAACCAGCACTCACATTATCTCTCAAATCCATTTGGATCCAGTCTCCAAAAACAGATATTCCAGTTACTTAGTAAAAGGACATATTATACCTACAGATATCCAAAGGCAGTTTTTGTTTTGTATTTTGTAGGCTTGGAGATACACAAAAAAAGAACAAAGAGATATGAGCCATCAGCCGAGGTGTTCACAATCATATAAATTAGTAAAGTTATCAAACAACAGCAGATATGACTAAGACCCAGCTGGGCCAGCAGGAAGTATCGAGCACATGCCCTTATCAGTTCTCCGTCCAACGGACACTAAATGGATAGCTGGGCTGGAAAAGTGATAAGGAGATGTGGTTGACTGAAATCGCAGTCTCACCATGATGGAAGAGTCCCCTGTATGTTCTGTACATCCAACTCCCCATCCAGTATAATCACAGCAGTAGAATGTCAAAAAAAAATGTTCAAAGAGCTCATCTTGCCATCCTCAACACCCATTAGAAACAAAATTAACCGTCTGTCCCATATTTCTCAAAACCTCCGACCTGTTGACTAGGGGAGTATCCTGAAAATACTCAAAGAGAAAATTGTTTAGACACACCTCATTGATGAGTTTTATGTCACCTTAGCCCGACCCTATTCTGCTTTTTCTAAGCTCTCATTGGTCCACAGCTGAGATTCGGATTTCAGTCTCTCATCAGAACGCCAGCCAATGGAGTGGGAGAGGAGCGCACAGGCAGCCAGATTGGAAAAGTTGCTATTCACACAGGTGTGGTTCAGCTGTGCATTCCAGCGCACACATACCTGTCAGCTTAGACTTCATCTCCATGCCCTGAAGAGACAGGCTGTCTCCCAAAAAGAGCACTACTTAAGATCGTTCAAAACCGCATTCCTCCCTTTAATTGTTTTTCGCTTGCATGTAATAAGAAATATATCTCATTCAAAATGCAAAGTGTCACAATGTTCAGTTTTAATGAGATTGAGTAGGGTCCAAAGGTCTGACATTACACTGAAATCCTGGTGTCCAGAGCATTAAATAAGACAGCAATTCGGTCATAAGCATATTAAACTTTCTACAAAAGCTCAGATGTTATTTTTTTCCATTGAAGAACAAGATGATCTTTGGATCATTCTGGAGAGCATGAATATCAGGTCTGACAAACTTGTGGAGTGCATGCAGACTGGGTGTTGCTGTCATCACCCTTATCAGAGGTGTAAAGTATTGGAGTAAATGTAATTAGTTACTGTGCATTGTGAAATAAAAGCTTTTCACTGATATTGTCAATCCGATTATAGAATTTGTAATGAAAATTAATATTAAATTAAAAAAAGAAAAAGTCAAATATGAGCATTTACACTAGTGGTCTTAGACCTTTGCTCCCCTTATCAGAGGTGTAAAGTATTGGAGTAAATGTAATTAGTTACTGTACTTGAGTATCTTTTTCGATACTTTGTAGTTGTACTGAGTATCAAAGATATTAGCAACTTTTACTCTCTACTTCACTACATTTTTGATTGAGTTTCTGTACTCTTTACTCCACTACACTTGAAATGAGTGTTGCAGTTACACACTTCATTTTGCATGGACCTAGCTTTTTCTGCAGCAGTTTATTTCTGCTACAAAAGATGTGATACAGCCTCTTACAGGTCACTGAAAGTACTGCATCTTGTGCGTTTTGCCCTTACTCACCCAAACTTTTCAACAAGGCTACTTTATGTGATTGTAACGTGTAGTGGAGTAATTTTCACTGTAAGGTATCTGTACTTTTACTCAAGTATGGTTTTTAGGTACTCTTTACACCTCTGCCCCTTATAGACTTTTGTCACAAAATTGATGGTCACACTTTATGTTAAGGTCCAATTTTCACTATTAACTAACTATTAACTACAAAATTTGCAGCTTATTAATAGTAAGATAGTTGTTAAGTTTAGGTATGAGGTAGGATTAAGGGATCTAAAATAAGGTCAAGCAGAATAAGACATTACTATGTGCTTTATAAATAAACAGCCAATATGCTTGTAATATGCATGGTAATAAGCAATAGTTAGAATTGGTCCTTAAACTAAATTGTCACCAAATTGACAATTGACCGTTTCAATGACACAAATTAAACTGGTTTCATCAGTGCAGTTGGGGTATTAAAAAGCGCAAAACTCACATTAAATGTGTTTAGATGCAGTGTCTTGTTTTGTTTTGTTTGAACCCTAGCGAGTATTGTGTTTGCATTCTTGAAGCTAATGTAAAAAGGAGAATGTAAGCACCATAAACATAGATAACCACCCCATAATGTAGACAGTCAACCATGTAGGCCAAAAAAGCTTGAGGGTTTTAGGTTGCCTTGCCACTTTCAAAAGACATAGAATTCCTCTTGAATATTTATGTGGTACTGTGAGGTTATCTAAGTATGTCTGTGATACAGATGTTTCCCATACAGTATTAATGAGTGTTTCTGGCCTATCTCTTCCCTTTTCCCTGCAATGACCGTCACTTGCACTTGCTGCTGTTGTGAGTAGGCTGCCAGTTTCTGTTTGTGTCTGTGTGCTTGTTTAGCCCTGTTTCTTCACAGGCTTCCAGGGAATAAGCCAAATTTAAAGACCCAGCTGGTGGTGGAATGTTAAATATAGGTTATACTGAGACTTCTAACACTACAGTATAAATAATCCATAAGTATGATTTCAAACCAATGATTAGAGATAGTTTTTTTAATTGCACAGAATACAGTATAAACCACAATGACTCAGCATATACTTGATCAGTCAGTTTACAAATTGTGACCCATTTATGACCCTCTTTTATACTTACAGTATGTGTAAAAAATTACTTGAACTGTGTTAGAGTAATTCAGTTAATAAGTAATTTTGTTTTAGTAATTTCAGTACTTAAACTTTAATTTTCAATGTATTTTTTAAATTAAATACAAATAATAATAAAATTAAATAAAATGTTGCCAAGGCAACATTTCTAATTTTTGTTCAAGTCCTTTAGGTTTAAGATGTTTTATCTAATATTTATATTTATTTAAACTTTATTTCAAATAACTAAATAATTTTTGATAGTTTTGGTTAAAAATAACATCCCTGCAGTGGTTATCAGTCAGTCTAACAAGCTTGTAAATTAGGAAATTGTAATATCCGTCTTACTAAAAGCCATTTTTATTATGTTTTTGTATTACAATTTCCATTGACCAAAACAATGGTTTGTCTCTGTCACAAACTGTCTCTTGTTTCTCAGAGAAAATGCATTTAAATATGGATAAATTATGCCGTATTTGCACATGAACCTTTTCTAAACTGAAAAACGTGTTGTTGTATTAGGTTTGATAGTAAATAATTCTGATAGTAAAAATTATATTTGTAGAACTATCAGCTTAATATGGTGCAATGCAATGCTTAACTGTATTATTTACCTGACTGAATGTACATCATGCAAACTTTTACTTTTAAAAAGCAGTGTATGAAACTGAAAAACCTTTCATAGAATGACCCTGAGTCAGTGCAGGAATGTTTTGAATAACATACATATCAGGGACTTTGTAAATTAGCTGAGTTGAAGTCAATTTGCCCTTAACACTGCAAAGACCAGCTCTGTGCAGCTTTTCTGCATGGCCGCCCCTCGGGATCCTGATCCATAGTGACGCGTCTGCATAGTAAAGTTAGAAGGACGGGGGAGGGTGTCCCCTCGCTCTGTGTCTGTGTGCTTTGCACACCCTGGTTATCTTAGTCCAGTTCCTCTCAGCCCGGTGTGAAAGTGTCGAGCTAAAGAAAACAGGGGCGGCCCACTCTTGATCCAGTTCCGGCTTTCTTCTCCACACCAGCTGCCAGTGGCACTCACACGGTTGAGGGGAGATCTGCTAAAGCATCTCCACTGCATTGCGGCGCTCTCTCCTGGGATTAGCTGGGCTCTGCATTCCCACTGTCATATTGCTGAAGGCGGGGGTGGTGTGTGTGACATAGCAATGAGAGTATGAAGTGTGAGATGTGTGGTCTTGGTGGACTGGACATATTATCAGCTGGATCTCAGTGTCAATGTTCCTGTAAAGGCAGGAGAGGAAGATGATGCGCATGGAAAAGGCAGCAAATAAACATTTTAGTTTCATCAGACTTTTCATTTTCTCTATTATAGGTGTATGGAATCCTGTTTGAAAACTGTAAATAAAAGTTGTACTTAAAGGGGAAAAGTAAAAGTTATACAGTTTGAAAGACAAACACATTTTTATAAAAGCACCGTCTTTTTACAGTGGGAAAAAGTATTGCCAATATTTGTATGGCTGAAGAAGCATAGATGATGAAGCATGAAGAACCTTTAAAATCCATGGAACCTTTCTATTGCACAAAAGGTTCTTCATAATGGAAGAAAAGTTTTTTTGTTGTTGTTGTTGTTGCTTTCACTCTACTGACAATTTAGTTGTTATCAGCGATGCTATTCTTAGGTAGTTATTCCCCAACACTGGGGAAAAAAAATTAAATCAAGACTTTTTGTTTTGTCAGTCATTGCTTGTGGATAACCCATGAGCCATAGGCTGTATGAGGAAAAGAAAGGATTTTTTTTAATCCATTCAAAAGGTACTACCGTATTGTCCCGAATATAAGACGATGTTTTTTTCTTGGAAATACTTTTAAACTAGGCCTACTAATATGTTCCTTTAAAGCACTAACTTTACCATTTAGGGATAAATACGGTAAAAATATTCACCTTTTAACTTTTGTACCTTAGGGTGCCGAACCAGTGACAGCATTGTACTTTTTTTCTTCCCAGTGTTGTGATTGATTCCCTCTTCCATTTAAAAAAAAAAAAAAGTCCACTTTCCATGTCATTTTTGATAACTAGTGTGTGATCTAAACATCCATTGCTTTCACTTCATGTGCAATTTTACAATTTCCCAGATGACCATGTTCTACAGATAAAACACACTTATCTGTACATAATGTTCTGGACTCGACACACACTCACAAACAGACACAGCACAATCTCCTGAGAGCCAGCTCTAATTGAAAAAGGGCTAGGAATAGCTACTATGGTCCAAGGGCTAATAGTGTCATGATGAGAGATGATTGTACAATGGGTAGAAGCAGATTTACACACTATCGTCTTGTAAAGACGAGAGCTGGTCAATGGTGAAGAGCCTTGATTGGGTCTTCTTACAGACATCAGGTAATTCTCTGTAATGATGCCTTTGCAGGGCTGCTTGATGGCAGACGAGGGGGTTGCAGAGGACACATAAAATTCTAATGTAGGCTTTACTGTACCCTATAACATGACCAGGGCATGTTTACAAACATTTCACTTTATAATTTTTGGTCTCTTTATTTTGCCTTTCTCTGTCATGTGATTGCAGGAATTAATTCTTAAATAAACATGACTTGATCTTATAATTCAGCATAAGTCATTCACATCAGTTGCAGTTTAAAGGAACAGTTCACCTAAAAATGAAACATTTCTGAAAGTCTATTTACCCTCAAGCCATCCAAGATGTAGATGAGTTTGTTTCTTCGTTGGAAAAGATTTGTAGAAATGTAGCATTATATCATATAGTGAATGGGTGCCGTCAGAATGACAGTCAAAACAGCTGATAAAAGCATCACGATAATCCACAAGTAATAAACATGACTTTAGTCCATCAATTAACGTATTGTGACATGAAAAGCTGTATGTTTGTAGAAACAAATTTACCATTAAGGCGTTTTAACTTTAAACTGTCACTGCTGGACAAAATTCTATAATCTTTTTTTTTAACACTTCCTCCAGTGAAATCCATCCGCTGTTGTCCTCTCACATCAAAATCCACCAACATACTTATTTGTTTAGAACTGTTTTGGACTGTCTTCACTTGCAAACGGTGCTTGATCTGTGTATATTTCTCTCCTGTTTAACTCAAATGTGACAACGTTTTCACTAGAGAAAGGAATATTAAGAATAGAGGACTCTTTTTAGCTGGAAGCAACATTTTAAAGTTAAAAAACATCTTGCTGGATTTGTTTCTTACAAATACACAGCTTGTGAATTACTACATTACTTGTGGATTATTGTTTTTATCAGCTGTTTGGACTCTCATTCTGACGGCACCCAAATCTGTGTCCATGACAACAAACCAGCTATTACAGGAAGGGGCCACAATGTAATTCACGTTAGAAAAGGTTGCAAAAAAAAAAAATACATTAAAGCTGTCAAACTATCTTTGTCTGTCAATATGGTTGTAAACCGAAGAACTTTAGATATGAAAAAAGCTAATACAGATATTTTAAAAAATCACATAATACTTAATATGTCTGATAAATGTGTTGTTGGATAGGATGGTGAGCTGTATCTTTTTATTTATCAATTGATATGAATTATTAGCTTATTAGCCATAACTCTATGTACTAGCAATAGGCACGTGCACACATAGACATCAAAGGGGGCTTGAGCACCTGCCCTTTTTCTTCCTCAAGAGAAAGTACCCTTTTATCTGGGGAGTTTTTTATATATATATATATGCATATATGTATACTGTATGTGTGCGTGTGTGTGTGTTTCTGTTTGCGCACAGCTGTCCTTGTCAAACAAATAAAAAATCAAAATATCAGGTCGGGTCAGGAAAAGTTGAGGCTCTGTCGAGTTCAGATGCCTTTCTCCCTCCGCCTCTCCGCACAACACAGCAGTGTAGCACTGTTGGCGTAGCATGTGTAAGGTCTGGCCACAGGTCTGGGGCAAAAATGCCACTAAATTGGACAAAAATGCCCCTGCACAAACAAATTAAATCTATTACGTCTGTTGCTAACAAAGTGTAAATTAATAGAAAGTTTCGACTGCGCATTAAATTAAGATTTGCTTATGTTGCACTGTATTTCATTATAGGTGTTTTTACAGTGTTGCGCATTATAACCAATCACACACGATTCTGTTGGCCTAACTTAAAATGTTATTGTGTGTTTGTAATTGTAATATTTTTATCTATAGGCCTATACAGCAAAACTACAGAGCTTCCAGTAGGTTATTTTACGGAGCTGTAAACACGGGAATCTCCGACCGCATGCAATCTTTGACGAACACCCAATTCATATATCAAACTAGGCTATATGTTATTAAATTGTACATAGGCTATATATCAGATTATTTTATTTACAAGTTTCATGTTTGTGTTTATCCCGTTTTTTCCCCCGTTGCATCTGAAAATTACTTTCCGAAACATTTTTTTTTTTTCAAAGCAAAAAAATTAAATATGAGAAGTGCCCTTTTTTCCACTTGAGCCCCTGCCCCTCAAAATGTCTGTGCACGTCCCTGATCTAGCAACAGACACTGAGTTTGTTTGTTCAAACTGTGTGCTAATAGTGCAGCGGAGCATGTAGAATGCTGCTCCAGTGTTTTCCGCGCTGACACTAATTGTGGCTTGCATGTGGTATAAAATGAAGAGGCTATGTACTAATGATGAATGGCGTGTAGGCTGAATTCAGATGCATCTCAATAGCTATTATACTTTATTGAGTGAAGAGAGGAAATGCTAGCAGACTCAAAGGGCGCAGATGACATGAAACGTCCTGAATGTCCTAAAATGATTGTTCTCTTTATTGTTCCTAGATTTATTTGTGATTTTAAATTAATTTGCGCTTTAAAGTCTAATGGCGTGAACATAAAAACACAGCATGCTCAGAAGAGGAAGCGAATGTCATGGTAAGGATTTATGTTTGTATATTCAAATCATTGTTAGTACTTTGATAGTACATCAAGAGAAAGCAAGTATAGAGATTTATTTGAAAGATGTGTTAGCTTGACTGTTAAGTGTCAAGTGTCCTAAACTGACCTATATATTTATATATATATTTCAAATATAGTTTTAAATATTAAATATTCAATTCTAGTGGTTCTAGTTTTCAGCTGGATGACAAGTAGTGTAAGATGGGGAAAGATGGGGTAGTTCATCCAAAAATGAAAATTCTGGCATCATTTACTCACCCTCAAGTTATTCCAAACCTTTATGTCTGCCTTTGACATATTAAGATATAAGTTTATCATGTGCAGGATGATGATGCATCGGCCATCTTACCCCACTACTGAGGTAAGAAGCACTAAAGCCCCTGGGTTTTAGAGAATGTAATATTTGATATTCAATATATTTGTTAAATAAATAATAATGTATTAGTTTCAATAATGTAAAATGCTAAAGCAGTTATTTTGCATAAAAGTATGTTTTGACATTTTAGTTGAATAATTGAAGACAGGCTAAGCAGAATCACAATGAAAGAGATATTTCTGAAAACTAAATTTATTCTGACTTAAATACAGGCGTACAAATATATGCATATTTAATTGTCCAAATTTTAATCGAGGATATGTCATAATAGCAACACCATCAATTCAAATTGAATGAGTTCACTCAATTAGCTTACAGGTTTTTATTAAATTATTGAATAAAACCCCCATGATTTACAATTTTAAAAATAATAACAATTTTAACAACATGCTGCTCAGTCCTTCTGTGCCATGTTACCCAGAAAATATTTAATGTAAAAAAAAGATTTTTCAGAGTTGTAGATAAAAATGATTTAAGTATGTTTTACAAGAAAATACTATTTCAGTCTTTCTACATTTAAAATGACAATACTTTTACAATTTTAACAATACTTAAAATTGTTTGTACACCATTTTCAGTGCAAAGGATCTCATGTTTCACACACACACACACACAAATATATATATTTTATATATATATATATAACTCTACAAATAAAATAAAAAATACATTAATTTGTCCACAAATACCTCATTAGCAAATAGACACAAAAACCTATTCAACATAATATATAACATGACTGAATCTCACAAATATTGATATTTAGATAAAATGACAAAATTAAGAGCATAACCACTTAACAAATTAACAGGAAATAAAAATTAAGAAAACACTGACGTGGGGGACATCTTACCTGACCTTAAACCACTAGACTAGCCTAACCAGCTAAGACTAGCAAACCATCTTAGGCTGAGTTTATACAGAAGGCATAAAAGGAATACAGTTAAGAGAAATTCAAACTAATTTGTCCTACATTCAGTCGTAAACGCACGCAGTATTCCTTCACCTTGATTTCTGTTTCCATCCAGCAGATGGCACTCACATACAGGTGATTGACCGTGAGGCATGGTCATCATGCTCATTATCAAAGCGGATGATGAGGCTGCACTTCGCTTGCAAAGCTCGGCAGCTGAGTAAGCTGGGGATAAGGAGCAGGTCCAGAGGACGACGCTGAACTGAAAGCTGGCCATTTTCACTCAATATGAGCCAATTTGAACCCTGCATTATTCGAATCTTTAAATTTGGGGCATCCGTTTAATTAGAGCCCTTCGCATTGGTTGTTACAGATTAAGTACTAATTGGGATTTTATAGTTAGCAGCAGATGATATGATGCTTTACATGCGTATTTATGCAAAACACAAAGCCGTACTCTCGCTATTCACCATATAAGGCACTGCATTTCAATATCAGCTATGTAACACTAAGTGTGTTCTTCTAAATCTGTGCCTGCAGATTGTTTCATCCTTGTACCTAAACTAGGTTTACTTACAAACCAGCTAAAGTGGATCCATCTTAGGCCTTTAAATGAGAAAGTTTGTGTTTAATAAAATTCAGATGTGAACTTCACTGTTGTTGCCCCCAAGATTGTAATTGCAACTTCAGTATCAAGTGAAGCTGCTGTGTTTACCCCATCCAATGTCGTTGAGGTATTACACTTCAAAAATCTATGTAATGATTCATTAAGCAGCACTTTATGTTTATACTATTGTATTTAACATCTTTTTCTGTGAGGTTTAAGTGTTGGTGTTCAATAATGACACAGCAACACTGTTGAAGGGAGAGCAATGGATGCCTTCTATGGTAACACTGCAGTAAAAAGGAGAAAAAGGGGGTGTTTAAGATCACCACCTCAAAATCAGTTCTGCACGCTGTTGGCAAGTCTTGTTGCTATGGAGATCGCATCCTACTGCAGGTGTAAGTAACGAACGACAGAGGAAGTCAACTGTGTTTTCTCCTTCCCTCTCCTCACGCTATGCTGCTTTTTATCTCTCTCTTTACTCTCGCATCGTCCCTCGCTCTCGTTTCTGTCTCTATCTGTAATCGTAGATCATGTGAACCATATCTTGAACCTCACAGATCGGATCTTGTAGCTCAATAGTCAGCATAAACCGTAAATACCTTCACATCTGTGCTGCAATTAGTCACCAGTGTAACTAGCCATTGTTGGGTTTAACGATTGCAACACGCGTTGTCTTGCTGACCCAGACAACCTCTGGCTAATGCTTCAGTGACGTTGGACACACTGGGCTGTGCAATAGAATTAGCTCAAATGCACACAGAGCCAGACTGAAATAAATGAACTGGGAACGGAAGCCTTTTCTTTCCCATCTGAAGAGATGCAGATGCAGAACATTTTTTTGCATTTTTTTAATGGTGAAAAATGAACAGTCAGAGACTGTTGAGTCTGTACCCTTTAAATGAGGCTTCAACCGCAGAAAATCAGGAGACTGATCAATTACCGTTCATCATGTATATAATGGCAGGGCATTCAAACTAAATTGAGTAAGGATGTGATGAAAGTGTAATTCTAATATGGGAATTTACGCTATTTAAAGGAATAGTTCACCCATATATGAAGAACTCTGTTATTATATACACTGCTGTTCAAAAATGTTTTAAAAAGAAGTCTCTTATGCTCACCAAAGGCTGCAATTATTTGATCAAAAATACAGTAAAACATTCATATGGAAAAATATTATTATAATTTAACTGTTTCTATTTTTATATATTTTAAAATGTACAATCACAACAGTCTCCTATTCCTTTTCAGGTAAAGCAGATGAATTGGTCCACACGTCATTAAAATGTCTATGCAGAAAATTTTCAATTTTGCAAGTCTTCTTCACGTGTTCAGTCAATTCTTTACTATATCATGTTAAAAACAACATGTAACAAAACATTGGCCAGAAAAAAATATTTGTTATATATACTACCCTCCAAAAGTTTGGGGTTGGTAAGATTTTTTTAATGTTTTAATGTTCATAAAGTCTCTAATACTCACCAATGCTGCATTTATTTGATAAAAATACATAAAAACAGTAATATTGTGGAATATTATCCTAATTTAATTTAACATTATTCCTCTAATTTGTAGGTTGAATTTTCAGCAGCAATTACTCCTGTCTTCAGTGATCCATGTGATCCTTCAGAAATCATTTTAATATGCTTATTTGGTGTTTAAAAAGTTTTTTTTCTTTCTGGGGAAAACGAAATGGTTTTCAGTAACCAACAAGAAATGGAAAAAAAAAAAAAGTTTGTAAAGTCAAGACAAAGTCATCTTTTACCATCAGTTTAGAAAAATGTATTTTGTAAAGATAAAACCAGGAGGCTGTAAGTAACAGCATGAGGGTGAGTAAATAATGACGTTTTATGGTCATCTTCAGGTGAACTATTTCTTTAAGAGCCACGTAACATTTCTGTCATGTCATATAGCATGTTGTCAACCTCCAGATCCTCACTATTCACTTTACTGTGTCTGCCAATGTCAAAGGTTTTCTAGGGCATTTTCACTACTGCCCTCTCTCTTCAGTGAACATCACATGATCATTTGTTGTTGTTTTTTTTTGCTGAGCTTCTCTATTAATATAAATGTTTACCTTTGTATATATACACACACATGCAGTGTACGTATCTTTTCTGAACACTTGGTTTCATATGCAGGTCAAGCTAATTTAAGCCTTCAAAAGTCCCTTGAAGTAATAAGAAACCTACAACATACTGGATGCAATAGAATGATTTTTCCTGCCTGTCCTCCAGAAAACTTGCTCTCTAGCGCTGACTTGTCTAATTCTATCAGTTTTGGAGCGCAGTGTTGTGCACTGCAGGCGGCCGCTGTTCGGCTCTCCTGTGGAGTTGAGCCTAACCGAAGCGGACTGAAAGAGGCTTATTAATCCTACCGCTGCACATGCTCTCTTCAGGCCATGACACAGTGCAGCACAGACATCCAGCCACAAATAGATCTCCAAATGTAGATTATCCAAATACATGAAGTGCAGACCATGAGGGGATTCATCCTGTACAAAGACATGCGATGGAGGCTGAAGGAATCCGTCGCTAACGGGGTCTGATATTGTTGCGGTTTGCAGGAAGATGGGTGTAGGCTTCCACCTGAGATCATGTCTGCTGTGGAGTCATCTGCCCTGTGTCTGGATGTGGGCAGTGGCCGTGCAAGTCTCTTGTCTTAATTTATACTCGCACTGTAAAATAATTCCATAAAATTTACGGTAAAAAAACGGCAGCTGTGGTTGCCAGAATTTTACCGTAAAAAATATAGTAGCTACATTTTAGGTATTACGGTTTTAACTTAAATTTACATTAACTGATATAATGGTAATATACCAACCTATTGAAGTACTGAAATCTGTTTTGTATCTTAATACATTGATAACCACCAAAAGCAGGTAGTGATGAGAGTCACACGATGAATCAAAGCCTATCACAAGCAGCTTTTAAATATTAGCATATATAGAAGGTGCACAGTGTCATTCACACAAACACTAAACACCATCATGGTAACACACGTGAAACTTAAATAATGCAATAAACATTAATTTAACAACATTAGTTGTAACATACAACCCTAATGTACAAAACTGAGAAGAAAAACATAGTTATTTCAACAACAAAATGCATCAAATTTGAAATGTAACAATTCTGGGAATGTCAATGTACGTTCTTTTTCACTTCCAAAAACGGTATGCTACCGTAAAATGACATGTAATATCCAATACAGTTTTTCACCATATATAGTAGGAGGAATTTACCGTTAACCATTTAATAGGTTTTTACTGTAGCATTTTTACAGTTTTTTACCATTAAATTCACAGTCATTTTTACAGTGCATGGGCGAATCTCACAAAAAAACTGTCAAGAACACATCTGGGACATATTTCAGCCTAAAATCAAAAGAAATAAATCATTTTTCTTAAAGAAAAGAAGACCATTGTTAGCATATTATTTTCATGATTATAAAGAGCATTTCCCTGATTATTGTAATAAAAAATGTACACAAGACTGAAAAAAAGTTGGTGGCAAAACAACTTTCACTCTGAAATTGCTAGTAAATTTCAGCAAATAATTACAAGTAATCAGCAAGTAACGTTGAATTAAATATGAAATTCTGAGGTAGAAAGACTGAAATTGTATTTTCTTGTAAAATGTACTCCAATAATCTTTGTTTTATTTACAACTTTGTAATCATTTTTACAGTGTAAAAACAGAACTATAGAACCTAATAGATCTAATAAGAATCACCACTGAGAATAATTAATAATTATTAAAATTGTTAAAAAAAACAACAACAACAACAAAAATGCACTTCTGTTCAAAAGTTTAGGTTGGCAAGATTTTTAAAACGTTTTTGAATGCAATCTCTTATGCAGTAAGGCTAAATATTTGATCATAAATACATTAATATTATGAAATATTATCACAATTTAAAATAACTTGTCAAAATAAATATCAAAATAAAAAAAATCATGTAAATATATGTTTACATGTGATTTAGTTTTTAACAGCTATTACTCTTCAGTGTCACATGATACTTCAGGAATCGTTCTAATATGCTGATTTGTTGCTTAAGAAACTTTTCTTATTATCAGTATTGAAAATAGTTGTACTGCTTAATATTTTTGTAGAAATCGTGATACATATATATATATTTTTCAGGATTCTTTAATGAATGCAAGTTCATTAATAAAAATATTTTATTACATTTTTAATAATATTAAAAGAATGATAAAATAATAAATATGTAGTCTGAACACAACACAGTAATGAGAATTACTCATATAGCCTTCATTTAAAACATAATTGGACCTTTCATGTCATTCTCCTGCTCTCATATTGATATTCCCAAACACATTAAAGGTCCCATATTGTCAAAACTGAAATTTCCTGGCTTTTTTCATGATAAAAGTCTAGGTGCTATGTAACTACCATATAAGTTTCAAAACAGGCAGTCCACGGTAAAATGCACACAGCCTGCTTAAAGTAGCTGTGATTTTTCAGGAACCGTTGTGACTTCCATAAAAAGTTGATGTCAGAACTACACAGTCACTGCCTTCAGTCACCACCCCCAGCACTGCCCACAGTCCCACTCTCCTTTTGCCAAACCTCCAGACAACATTGCGGAAACATGTCGAAAAGGTTAACTTTAACGACGAAACCAGATCGGCCGACCTGTAACGTTACACTAACTCAAAGGATGGACAGTCTGACAGGATTGTTACTATGAGGTGGATCACATCTAACGTGTATAGTAAAGACAAACTCACCGTGTCCATCTAGTCATGATGAAGATCTATATACATTTCAATTTCAGCAGGCAACTATTTTTACAGCTACATTATTGTTCCAGCCACAATTAATCACAACAATGTATATACAATTACAAATGATTATATATAAATAGTCAGTTTGTTGTTTTACACACATGCACACAGACATTATCCAGAAAGGTGTAAAATATGGGACCTTTAAGCAACCCAACCAACCCAACTCAGTCATGCAGATTTTTATGTGCTGACTAGTGAAAATGAAATGTTTACATTTGTAAGATTCGCGGTTTACATTCAGACCAAAGCAAGCAGCCCAGATAACATCCCATTGTTACGTCCTTGGCTGGACAATTTATAGTATCGCAACACTGTGAGAGGAAAAAAAAAAGTTTTTCAGTAAAAAAGTACAAAAAGTTTTTCAGTAAAAAGTACAAATCAACCCTTGAAAAATCTGACCCACAGACCATCTAAATGTCAGACAGACAAATGACAGAGTGATGCCTCGGATGGGAGGACTCATGGGAGAGGACGTAGACGACGCTGTGTAGAACGGGAATTAGAGCGCTGATATTGCGCACAGGCACAGATGATAGCATTTTTATTGAGAGCACTCATCAACGGTGGCGTAACCTGGCCCAAATCAGGACTGGATCTGTAAAATGATGGCAGTTGCTTGGAGTGGGGCCTATTATCACTCATTAGTTCCCACTGATAGGGCTGATGGGTAGTGCAGAAGGAAGTGATAGAGGGAAAGGTCAGCGTATGGATCTTGATTTGACCTCTCTAACCTGCTGCTGATGGGCAGCATCTGTCATCCTTACATTTAATTTAGCTGAGATAGGGTGGTGTAGAGGACAGGGAGATAATAACCACATCCCCTTCTCTCTTTCTCTCTCTCTCTCACACACACACACACACACTCTCTCTCGCTCTTTCTCTCGTTGTTTCCTTCTCAAATGCATTGCATCTTTGTCCTGGCCCAGTTGGAGAGTCATTGACCCGCTTATTGCTACACAGCCCGGTTTGTTTGAACTATGTTCTCTCCTTGTTCTGAAAGGTTCGTGTCTAGCAGAGGAGATTGACTCTGTTTCAGGGATGTAATTCAGAGTATATGAGGAATATGTTGATTAGATGTGACTGGAATGTTCTGTCCCTCTTCTGTGAGATTATGTGCTTTGATAGAGTGTGTGTGTGTGTGTGTGTGTGTGTGTGTGTGTGTGTGTGTGTGTGTCAGTGTGTCTATGTGTGCGAACAGCCTTTGGAATATTAATCACACTGCTTCGCATGACTCAATCAAATTAAGCTTAACTCCTAATTATCCCCACTGTTATTAAAAGAGGCTGGTTAAGAGTAATTTTTGTCCCACTGCTGGCAAGATGAACTTGTTAAATGTAATTTTTGACTGCCAGCGGGAACGAGAGAGAAGCGGGAACAGCTGTTTTGTTTTTTTTCCGCAAATATAGAATGGAAAGTAAATGTAGAATGTAGAATGGAAATGAAAAAAACTTCATCCTGTTAACTTTCTTAAAGGAATAGTTGACCCAAAAAGGAAAATCTGATGAAAATGTACTCACCCTCAGGCCATCCAAGACGTAAATGAGTTTATTTGTTCATCCGAATTTGGAGAAATTTAACATCACTTGCTCACCAATGGATCGTCCGCAGTGAATGGGTGCCGTCGGAATGAGAGTCCAAAGAGCTGATAAAAACATCACAATAAACCACAAGAAATCCATGCAACTGCAGTTCATCAACTAATGTCTGTGGAGTCTGTGTTTATATGAAAGCATTTTAACTTTAAAATGTTGCTTATGGAAAAAAATACAGTATAAAAATGTCCATAATAATGTTTCCTCAATTGAAATAGGCCATCCCCTGTGGTCCTCTCACATCAAAATCCACCAACATATTTGTTTAAGACTGTTTTTGCTTGTAACCGGTGCTTGATATTTGGCTCCTGATTCAGACTAGACAACTTTTTCATTGGAGAAAGCAATATTGTGGATATAAGATTTGTACTTTAGCTGGAAATTACAATTTGAAGTTAAAAACATCTTGATGGATTTGTGATCTTATTGCAGCTTTTTACTTTACAAGACATTAGCTGATGGACTGGAGTCATGTGGATTACTTGTGGACTATTGGGATGTTTTTATCAGCTTTTTAGACTCTCATTCTGACGGCACCCATTCACTGCAGAGGATCCATTGGTGAGTAAGTAATGACAAATTTAGAAAATAAAGTTAAGATTGTGAATAACATTTCATGCTGACTTTCCGTTATCACATATTCTTCATTAGCATAATCGTGTTGTTGATCTTCAACCCACTTCATTCTTTTTGTGTGTGTGTGTGCGTCAGTTTCAATGTGCCATTCTTGTATGAGGCTTTATATTCAAGCTGATACTGTTTATGTATTTTTGTTGACTGTAAGGTGGAGAACGTGACTCTGTTGACACTAACTTGAATGGGGACACACAAAAACCTCATAACAGATGAAGCCTGATTCTGGTTAATCCAGCATTAATCAAGATAAATCCCCCCACCCTCTTATTGTATCACATTGTATGGATGAAAGGCAGATTGCAGATGTGTACATCCATCTCACTTTCATTTGAAAACAGAGCTGTAATCGAGAGCCATATGCAACAAAGTGCATCAAACATTTTGGTAGCTATGCAGTCTCCCAATATAGAAACACAGTTAAAACCTCAGGAGTTTCACCACCTTTGAAATTTACTGTGAGGCATATTTTTTTCTGTTTCCACCATATGTGTTTTGTTCTCTTGCATACAGAATTAGAGTGCTGCATGTGCAAAGGAAAGTAGGAAATAAGAGACATCAGGCCTGAGATTGACATTCTACAAACAGATTTTGTTCTTTTCCCCAGGGCACCATGCATGACTCTATGACTTCCTAAAGCCTTCTCAGAGAGAACTAGCAAAATATCCTGCCAGCATAGCAGTCTGATAGAGCCAAACATAGCACAGTTTGTTCTTGAATCATTTGGACGGGTTTCTTTTCTTTTTCTATTCATATTTTTGGGAAAACCTGCCATTTATGTGGTCACCTGATGCCATAAATTAAGCACCTGCTTTCATTATTATTGTTAATGGAAGTGTCTCTATTTTAATTGGCACAGATCAATGTCTTTGAATCACCACTTTTTGTGGTTCAAGGTCATAAAATATCAATAAACATTTTTATAACTTTCAATTATTTAATTACATGTTATTTAATCCCCATCTTAGGCTTTAAAGACCATATAGGATCAAAATGTGGCTTTGCACGTCAATTAGCTTTGACGTCATCAGTATTCAAGTATTTCCCTAAATGCTGACTAAACCTTTAGTTACGATTTGTTTGTGAAAAGGGGTTTTCAAGCATCAAAACAATAAATGTTTAAAACAGCTTTTACTTTTTTGTTTTTCAGTAGGCTACATCAGAATGTGTCCTGTTTAATTTTATTTGCTGTTCTGAGTAAAATAATAATAATAATAATAATAATAATAATAAAAAGAAATTAAGACTATATCATACATGTCTTATGAAGAAAAAAAAAGTAATTCATTGTAACAATACTTCTTATACCAAAAAAAAAAAATAATCTAGGTTTTACTCATTTGTCAGCAACAAGTATTTGATCATTTAAAATGTAATATAATTTAGTATGATCACTTATTCTTTTATATATTTTAATAAGTACCAGTCAGAAGTATGTTCTTGGAAATATATCTGTTACGACGAACGATGATGGAACATTATTTCACCCATATTTTGGCATTTTTGTTTACATAAAAGTCATTTGAAGCATTCAGTAGACACTTTTAAATTTGTAAATTTGATTTGATGCGGACATTGATATACATTACATATTACTTTGTATGCATTATAATTTTATTACAAATAAATAAATACAGGTATAATTATATATGTAACTATTTATTTTTATATATAGTATTTTTATATTGCATTTTTATATAGTATATTTCTTTATTTATGATATAATAATTATCATTTGAATTATATAAATTATCATTTGAATTATGAATGTGTATACACACACACACACACACACACACACACATATATCAGACTCTTTTTGAAGTTAAAACTGTTACATTATTTCATTCTAAAATCTTCATATTTGGTGTGAATTGGTTTGAATTTTTCCCACCCAAACTTCTTGTTGCAGTAGTACACTGAAATAGCAAAGAAACCTGCAGAAAACATACAATGACAAACATAATCAGAAAGCTGACAACGGCAATAGTCAGTGTGAACACAAATATGCTTTGAGTTTTGGTAGTTAGTTTAGTTAGTGCCTTTTTTGTCAATAGGTATAGTGTGTGTAATTTACTTTTGCCCCTAAGCAAATCCATTTCAAATCCATTACGCTGCCAATAAGTTTAAATGTGGCAAAAGATGAAGATGGACAGCCACCTCCTCTTCCTCTCTCTTGGCAGATCTAGAGGAGCAGTAGCAGCAGAGACACAGGAAGACTGACTTGGTTATGTAACTGGAGTCCTTGTATTTGTCCTCTCTAGGTTCACATTTACAGCCCTGACGGAGGGAGCAGAGCTTGAAGACACCCTGCGTATCTCTTCCTAGGCTCTGCCACTTTGCATTAGTGTTTGATTTCATAGTCACTGATAATTGGCCCAGTTTGTGTTTTTATGTTTGTCCTTTTTCACACTGACACTGGGCTTTATGGCAACAGAGATATGAACAACAAAACAATGCCACACTAGGAAGAGACATCATACATTCAACCCAACAATTCAGAAGATATGTTTTTTCTATTTATAATGAAGAACAGAGGTCCGAGTTAAACTGAT
The DNA here is from genome assembly GCF_001515625.1 of Sinocyclocheilus rhinocerous. Lineage (NCBI taxonomy): Eukaryota > Metazoa > Chordata > Actinopteri > Cypriniformes > Cyprinidae > Sinocyclocheilus > Sinocyclocheilus rhinocerous. The sequence goes on from NW_015652995.1 coordinate 1,754,481, forward strand.
GCTTGAGGGTAAATTATTTCATGCATCGGGATGTTTTCCATCCATAGCTCAAACCAACACCATGGCAGTGGCCTATCTATCTATCTATCTATCTATCTATATCATCTTTATTTTTGTAAATAAATAAATAATTTAATTTTTATTTTAGATGTCCAGTCATCATAGTACAGTATTTCTGCCTCTGTTTAAAGTTGAAACTGTTATATTGTTTCATTTTGAAATCTGCAAATTTGGTTTGAATAAGCTTTAAACCTCAGATCTGTATGCTAACATTTATATAATAATACTCACAAAAATGGTACGCCTTTATTTCTGGTTGTTTCTATCCCATCCTTGCTGGCAAATGCGCTCTTTCTTATTAATTTCTTTCAAAATAAATCAGTTCAGACAAAATTAGATGTCAGGCAAGGGACATGACAGCCTTTCAAGCAAACATGTTCGGCATTGGAAGCAATGGCGAGGACTCTGCATTGAAAGCTTCCTATCTGACAATAATTCACTCTATTAGCTGAGAAAACTAATGAATTAGATAGAACTGAGTGTTTTGTTCCCGAAGAAAGTACTTTTGCTTATTTCTTAACTTGTTAAATCGTGTGATGTGGCTTAATTCTCACTTGGACACTAGTGGATGCTAGCAGTGTGATGTGAGATGAAGATGAGTTTGTTTGTTCATCATAACAGATTTGGAGAAATTTAGCATTACATCACTTGCTCACCAATGAATCCTCTGCAGTGAATGGGTGCCGTCAGAATGAGAGTCCAAACAGCTGATAAAAACATCACAACAATCCACAAGTAATGCACGACTCCTGACCATCAATTAGCATCTTGTGAAATGAAAAGTTACTTATTGTAATAAAAAAATCCATTAATAAGATGTTTTTAACTTTGCTTCTGGATAAAATACTCGATCATACTAAGAGTCTTCAACCATAATATTCCTTTCTCCAGCAACAAGTCTAAAACAGTTTTAAATGTTGGTGGATTTTGATGTGAAATGAACTTTTTCAATGGTGGAACCATTATTATGGATTATGGCCTGAAGTGTGGGTTTAAAGTTAAAACACCTTAATGATGGATTTGTTTCAAACACACAGATTTTCACTTCACGAGGTGTAAATTGATGGACCGGAGTCGTGTGGAATGTGGATTACTTGTGGATTATTGTAATGTTTTTTTCAGCTGTTTGGACTCTCATTCTAATGGCACCCATTCACTGCAGAGGATCAGTAAATTTGACTGATTCCCATTCACTGCAGAGGGTGAGTAAATTTTATATATGGTTCATATGTTTTTTATATATTATAAATTTTATGAATGATTTATATCATTCATTCATATGTATTGTTTGTTTTGGGGTGAACTATTCCTTTAAAGGGGTCATATGATGCAATTTCAAATTTTCCTTTCTCTTTGGAGTGTTACAAGCTGTTTGTGAATAGATAAGATCTCTAAAGTTGCAAAGACTAAAGTCTCAAATCCAAAGAGATATTCTTTATAAAAGTTAAGAGT
>NW_015652995.1:1757268-1765607 GCF_001515625.1 Sinocyclocheilus rhinocerous
TAATTATGTCCCCACTGGATGCAACAAATGCCTCGTTTATAATGGGTTTTATTGGTTTTGTCTCATCACACCGGGACACGGCATCATAGTATGGTAAGGGGCGTAACATTTCCGTCACACGATTGAGGTATTCAGCCAATCGCAACGCACTGGATAGCTGGCCAATCAGCGTACACCTCGCTTTTCAGACCGATGAGCTTTGTAAAAATCGAAAGGCGTTTCAGAAAGGCGGGGCATAGAGGAACAACAATAATGTACACTATGTGGAAAATAATGCGTATTTTGAACCTTAAACCGCATAAACACATTGCATTACACCAAATACACAACATAATGTTCTTTTTAGCAACGTCATATGACCCCTTTAAAGTTTCTAACGTTACACAATCAGATTTCCCCACAAAACCAGACATACAGATTTTTGTTCAAAATTTACAGAGTCTGTGTTAAAATACACACAGTACTGTTTAGCCCTGTACACTGTGGCAAGTGTGAAATTCAATTATGGTCATGCTGTCCAGCCTCTCTGAGCAACACTTTGTAACTGGAGAAAGCACCGGCCAGGTGGCGACCCTGCAGGCAGTACCCAGCACTGAGCACACTGCCCTGGGCCAAGGCCATAAGATGGACCACTGCCATCTTCCTACATCACAACACACAGCACAGTCTAACGATCCAGACACACTGGGAGTAGGGCACGGTCCACGCTCACGACCACCGCCATTTCCACAGACGCCTGGGCTCTCAGGTCGCTGCCACAGAGATGCACATTGCATAGCACTTTGCTCCATAATTCAGACTAAGTTCTTAAAATAGCGCCCTTCCAACAGTACTCAGTGTTCCACAAGCTCACTGAAATAGAATCAATACATGCGCTTAGATCCTGAACACAGGCTGAATAGAAAGCACCATACGGAATTGGGCTTTGCTTGAGAGGAAAACTACAAATATCGACCCCCAGGTACAGGTGAAGATTTTAGGACTGTGCGAGTGTGTCACACGACATAATGTAGCATCTGATCAGTCATGGTTTTGGGTTTTATTCGCTTAAAATGCCTATCATGTGTATTTGAAAGGTTCTCATTACAGGTGTCACAATCATAAAATTTTGGCTGATGATTGATTGTAGACATTACTGCAATCAACAAAATTAATTTCCTTCTTTGGTTATTTTGCTTACAGTATGAAAGTATTTCTCTTATGGGTTAACTTTTGCGTACTTCCTATCTTTCACATTATTATTATTATTATTATTTGTTTTAAATCTCTCAACCTATTATAGTAATATGATATTAATTGTTGATGGTGTTATTGTTATTCTACTTTTTATCATTTTGTTTATAATTTAGTATTATTATTATTATTATTATTATTATATAATTTTACTATTATCATCATCATATTTAATTAATAATAATACTTAAAAATGACTATTTTTAAATTGTTGTTAATAAATAATAATAATAACATTATTATTATTATTCAGTTAATAATAACAATTCTAAATAAAACAAGTTTTAAATTGGTGTTAATAATAATAAATAAATAAATGTCATCATCATTTATTAGCAAGTATTAATTAATTTAATTTTTTCTTGAGTGTTAATTATTAACATTTTAGTTGATTTATAAAAATAAGAATAAAAATAAATGTCATTATTATTTGTCATTTGTTGTTATTATATTAATAATAATAACTAAACCAATCAATAATAATAGTATGCAATGCATGAATATTATTACTATTAATATTTTTTTTCTATCAATCAAAAAAATATTTTTTTTTGTCAAAATATATGTTTACATGTAAATAAAGTTCAAGTGAATTCAAAGTGCAAAATAAGTTTTCATGCAAAGTTCACCTAGTTGGGCATTCATACCCATCATGAAATCAAATAGCCTCTGTATTTCCTCTCTGGTTGGCCCATTCATGCTCAGGTGTAATGTTCATGGGTAAAACTCCATACTTTCCTGTACGTAAGCTTTTATTTGGCATCAAAGCTCTGTGCCGCAACCTGTCTTATTGTTTTGCATCTTTCACTCACATAAAATCATTGTATGTTGTGCTGGTAATAATGGGTGTTGTCTTTGAAAGACATAAAGCTTGATATCACAAGCTGACATGCCACAGAATCTGGTCATCTACTGGACATGACTGGTGCGTCAGTCAACCTGTCCTGGAAAAGCTGGTAATGATGTTGACACTGTGGGGGGAAATACAGAAGTTACTGCAGAGCCCCTTTATTATCCATGCCCAATGATAACAGGCATGTGTAGGGGAAACATCAGGCCAGCCTCTCTGGGGTCCTTGCAAACTCCCCCCTCCGAACCCACTTGACTGGCAGACCAACTAATGGGTCCTGACTGAGGAAAATCAGCCTCTGTTAAGAGGAAGCAGCAAGTCCTGCCATAGGCCAGAAGAAAGAGATGCCAAGCTGTATTCAAGGAAGAATCCAAGAGCATCCTCAACCCATTCAGTAGACCATCTCTCACAATATGAGGTTGAATACTTCCTGCAGGCTGGTCACTCACCACCCGTCACAAATAATCTATAAATGCAGTCAGAATAGGAAGAGCTTCATTAGTAATGGCATTGGTATGTTAAAATGATTGTCTCGTTCAAGATGTATTCCACCGGCCTTCACCATCTTGATGAATAAGTAGGCCTATGTGTATTTTTCTCCTCAGTATTACTATGTTTAACCGGATAGAGCTGATAGCAAAACCCACAAACCATTTTATCAAGCATTAATGACAGGACACTATTGAGATTAAATATCTCCTTTTCAGGTTAAACTTTCATTAACCTGAAAAGCCTCCACTTTCAGTCAATAAACCCACTCAAAGCTGGAGTTCTGAAGCTGGCTGATGCAACAATGGCAAAAATAAGCGTCTTTACATAATTTGACTGTGTCTGTGAGAGCTGGAACATGAGTTGATCATTTTGTCCATGTTTTTCTCTGTTTAGTCCTTAGTTCCCGTTTTGTCCTTAAACATTTGGAATCTGTTGTGTCAATGTATAATAAATTGAAGACTGTAACCACTGAACACTGGGGGGAACTAACCTATTGGGCTGAGTTTTCACCAAAGACATTGTCATTTTTATTTAAAAGAATTAAAGATTTGAAGGATTTAAAAATAAATTAAATAACTAGAATTTATTTATAATAATTAGAATTTATTGTAAGTATATGCATATATGTGCATATGCAATATACTTATGCATTTTAACTATTTGCAATTAATATTTTTATTTTAGTGAAAGTTCATTCAATTCAGTCACAATGTGCACACATTTATTCTTAATCTTTTGCTAAAAATGATTATTATGTTTTTTGTCTCGTCACTTTCAACTAGGAATGAATCACATAAATGATACAGCAAAATTTGACCCCCCAAAAATTTTTTTGCATCACAAGATATTACAGTTACTAAATGTTTAGCTACTTTACTGTATATCTTACCTCACACTCTTTCCTCTTTAAAAATGAAGTGTCACTCTGGAATTAGCACTAAGATTCAACAACAAACAGAGTGCATCAGGAATAGCAAATATTGTGGGTGGGTGGGGGGTTATGACTCTGCTTGTTGACTTTCACTCTAAGTTATTGTTGCACATAATAAAATTATCCACATCTGCATGCGTCATATCACTAATGTTCGTCTTTGATAATAAACAGTCATGTTCCCGTCTTTAATGTAAGGAGTAAACACCTTGGGAATAATGCGTTTAACTGTCAGACAATACATTATGTTCCACGGTTTGATCTCTGTATTTAAAGCAGGCCTAATATTGGTTACATGTTTTTATTCATGCAACAAAGATTTGCCATTCTATGACAGCCATCAAAAGGCATTTTCATTCATAAATTGAACAGCATTTTTCTATTTAGGGTCATGAGTGAACCAGACCCTTTGTTTAATTGGTATTTGCTGGCTTAAGAAGTTCTGTATGCAAAGAAAGCCATATGTTTAATGGTCTGAACACATTTTAGATTTAATTATCGTTCTAAACCTGTATGCCTTTCTTCTGTGGAATATTTTGAAAAGTGTTGGTAACCAAAGAGTTTTGGTGACCACTGACAATCTTATTTTGTGTTCCACAGAAGAAATAAAGTCTGTGGAATGACATTGAGTGTGTACGAAAGTCCAAAGAGGCCATGGATTATTAATATTTTTCTTTCTTGTTTTCTCGTGATCACGACTTAATTTTATTGTGATCTCGACATAACGAAAGTTGTTTTCTCGTGATCACGACTTAATTTTCTTGTGATCTCGACATAAAAGTTTTCTCGTTATCACGACTTAATTTTCTCGTGATCTCGACATAACGAAAGTTGTTTTCTCGTGATCACAACTTAATTTTCTCGTGATCTCGACATAACACATGAGTTGATCATTTTGTCCATGTTTTTCTCTGTTTAGTCCTTAGTTCCCGTTTTGTCCTTAAACATTTGGAATCTGTTGTGTCAATGTATAATAAATTGAAGACTGTAACCACTGAACACTGGGGGGAACTAACCTATTGGGCTGAGTTTTCACCAAAGACATTGTCATTTTTATTTAAAAGAATTAAAGATTTGAAGGATTTAAAAATAAATTAAATAACTAGAATTTATTTATAATAATTAGAATTTATTGTAAGTATATGCATATATGTGCATATGCAATATACTTATGCATTTTAACTATTTGCAATTAATATTTTTATTTTAGTGAAAGTTCATTCAATTCAGTCACAATGTGCACACATTTATTCTTAATCTTTTGCTAAAAATGATTATTATGTTTTTTGTCTCGTCACTTTCAACTAGGAATGAATCACATAAATGATACAGCAAAATTTGACCCCCCAAAAATTTTTTTGCATCACAAGATATTACAGTTACTAAATGTTTAGCTACTTTACTGTATATCTTACCTCACACTCTTTCCTCTTTAAAAATGAAGTGTCACTCTGGAATTAGCACTAAGATTCAACAACAAACAGAGTGCATCAGGAATAGCAAATATTGTGGGTGGGTGGGGGGTTATGACTCTGCTTGTTGACTTTCACTCTAAGTTATTGTTGCACATAATAAAATTATCCACATCTGCATGCGTCATATCACTAATGTTCGTCTTTGATAATAAACAGTCATGTTCCCGTCTTTAATGTAAGGAGTAAACACCTTGGGAATAATGCGTTTAACTGTCAGACAATACATTATGTTCCACGGTTTGATCTCTGTATTTAAAGCAGGCCTAATATTGGTTACATGTTTTTATTCATGCAACAAAGATTTGCCATTCTATGACAGCCATCAAAAGGCATTTTCATTCATAAATTGAACAGCATTTTTCTATTTAGGGTCATGAGTGAACCAGACCCTTTGTTTAATTGGTATTTGCTGGCTTAAGAAGTTCTGTATGCAAAGAAAGCCATATGTTTAATGGTCTGAACACATTTTAGATTTAATTATCGTTCTAAACCTGTATGCCTTTCTTCTGTGGAATATTTTGAAAAGTGTTGGTAACCAAAGAGTTTTGGTGACCACTGACAATCTTATTTTGTGTTCCACAGAAGAAATAAAGTCTGTGGAATGACATTGAGTGTGTACGAAAGTCCAAAGAGGCCATGGATTATTAATATTTTTCTTTCTTGTTTTCTCGTGATCACGACTTAATTTTATTGTGATCTCGACATAACGAAAGTTGTTTTCTCGTGATCACGACTTAATTTTCTCGTGATCTCGACATAACAAAAGTTCCCTTTCATAGGTTCACTTCAATTCTGCGACAGCGGTCGCTATGGGAAAACCTCCGGTGTGACGAATGTCTGAAGCCCTTATACCATCACGCCAGTTCATTGGCCAATAGCGCTTAGCACCGCCTCGCGCATACGTCACGTATGCCATGTCAGTGTGCTGCGCGCTATTTCATCAGATTTCATTTCCTTCAGGAAGCGGATTATCTGTTGCCCATAGGAAAGCGTTCTTTCGTCGTGTTCTCAGCTATTTTCTTTCAAAAAAAGAGCAGTTTACTCCTCTTCAGCGGACACGATGAGCTACAGGAGATGCATCGAGCCGTGTGACAGGTTCATCGCAGGAGAAGACACTCATGACAGGTGCGTGCAATGTTTGAGCCTACACGCTCAAGCGGCGTTTAACGTCCTTCCTAAGAAAGGAGACCTCGCCTCTAACCCCCCCCATCCCGTTTCTGCGGTTGCCGAGGCGCCGCAGGAGACGGTCGCTTGGGGTGACGCATACGACCTGGAGCTCATGGAGAGTGAGACGACGGAGTTTTCTCCCTTCTTCGCGCTCTCTCCGGGCCACATACGTTCAAGCGTACAAGGAGCGCTATGTTGACCCGGTTGTCTTTATCAATTATATTTATGGTCTACTTTGGAAGCTCGTAATGCGATTCTTTCAGTTGTGAACCGTATTTAAAAGTATTATTAGCAAGCTATAACATAGTGAGCAGACGGTTTTCCTATCTCTCTCTATACTTGCGACGCTGCACTAATGCAGACACGTTCATTTGAGTTGGCGCTTATACTTCCAACACTTGTTCGTGTAATGTTTTTAGGCGCTGACTCTGAGGAGTCCTGCAGCAGATGTATGTCGTGCACTATGGTTTTGGCGCTTCTTGCTATCAAGCATTAGTTTGCCCGACTAATTACTAATTACTATTTCTTTCAGCTCTGCTGCTGCGTTGAGCTGAAATTAATATGTGTATGAGCTCACATATTTAAAAGTATTCTTAGCAAGCTATAACATAGCGAGCAGACGGTTTTTCCTATCTCTCTCTAATACTTGCAACGCTGCACTAATGCAGACACGTTCAGTTGAGTTGGCGCTTATGCTTCCAACTCTTGTTCGTGTAATGTTTTCAGGCGTGGACTCTGAGGAGTCCTGCAGCAGATGTATGTCGTGCACTATGGTTGTTTAACACCTAATGCCATAGTGACTCAGGCTGCAGAGTGAGCAGGGGTTTTTTCCTGTCTCTCTCTACTTCTGCACTGCACTAATGAAGACACGTACATTGATTTGGCGCTTCCAACTCTTGTTCACGTGACTGCTTTTAGGCGCAGTCTCTGAGTTCCGCAGCTGACATTTTGTCATGTACTATGGTTTTTGGCACTTCATGCTACCAAACACTAGTCTGACCAACTAATAATTATTATTATTCTTTCAGCTCCGCTGCTGCTTTGAGCTGGAACAATTGTGTACGCTGTTCTGTAGAACTGTGTGAATGAGTTCACGTGTAAGAGTATTTTCTTATGGCAAGTTACTAATGCTCACCATGGTCAGCCTACTTCATGTGATTGATGCGGCGCTTATGCTACCAACACTCGCTTCACATGACTGGCTGCACTACATGACTGCACGCTTCATGCTACCAAGCAGTGATTTGCATGACTAATTACTCTGTTTTTTTTCAGCTCTGCTGTCACATTGAGCTGGAACTTTTGCATGAATGTGGGCAACCTTTAAGTGTGTTTGCCTCTCTGTCAGCTGTTCCGCCACTTGTTGCGTTTCGGACTGATTTTTACTGTTCTCCACGCCTTAGCTTTCGGAGATCAAAAGGATAGCCCTAAGGCCATTGGTGCAGGGTCTATGTCGACATCCAAGCTCCCACTTCTGTGGTTGGCGCTGGCTTGCCTGATTTTAGGATCTATTTCCTGTTTCAGAGGTTTTTCCCACAACTCGGGTGTTTCAGGGCCTCATGAAGGAGGATCAGCCTGTCGTGTGGTTACACCATCCAGCTTCTATGGTACTACCCATTTTGGAAGTAACGCTGTCACTTCTAATGTGACTGATTGCGTTGATTTGGATTTGCGTCACCTAATCTTGTGCTTGAGTAACAATTTCATGATGCTGACGCAGAGGTTCATCCTGTCTCTTATCTGAACCGGAGATTGGTTTGTGACCATCGATCTAAGGATGTGTACTTGTGCATCCAGATCGTCAAGAGACACAGGGAGTTCCTCAGGCTTGCTTTTGGAATAAAGCTTGCCAATACTGTATTCTTCCGTTTAAACTGGCCTCGAACACAAGGTGAATTGACACGTCTCTGGCCCCGTTGTGGCTCCAGGGTGTCTGAGTTTTGAGTCACCTTAAAGGGGTCATATGATGTTGCTAAAAAGAACATTATTTTGTGTATTTGGTGTAATGAAATGTGTTTATGCGGTTTAAGGTTAAAAAAACAAATAATTTTCCACATACTGTACATTATTGTTTTTCCTCTATGCCCCACCTTTCTGAAACGCGTCGATTTTTACAAAACTCATCGGTCTGAAAAACGAGGTGTGCTCTGATTGGCCAGCTATCCAATGCGTTGTGATTGGCCGAATACCT
>NW_015652995.1:1772313-1826588 GCF_001515625.1 Sinocyclocheilus rhinocerous
ATCATGCAGATTCATGCATCAAGCTCTGTGTAGAGTTGTACAGTAAGAAAGTTATTTCCCTTAACCAGGAAATTAACGTTCTTAGAATTGACAGACAGTTGACCCTGAGAGGTCAGCTAAATATCTACAGCGGATCTAAAATATTCATAATTAATTATAACTAGTTATGATTAATTATTCATATTTCCCATGAGCTGATTCGTTACATGCACCAAGAGCTTGTAACACTCCAAAGAGAAAGGAAAAATTTTAATCGCATCATATGACCCCTTTAACGATTGACTGGTATTAGCTCAATCACATAAGCCGTTTGGAGACGCTTGCATTTAGGTCAGGATGGCAACACGGCTGTGGTCTTGTCAGGGAGGTTTACGCTCTCTCCCCCTGTGCAGGTTGGCGAGATGAGTTCTTCTTTGGGCGCAGACCAAGTTCCTGTTGGTCAAAGCAGTCCATGTCCCAGGTCACCTGAACTCGGGAGCAGACTTGCTCTCAAGACAGAGTTTGGGCAGAGAATAGAGATTGCACCCTCAGGTGGTGAGTCTCATCTGGCAGCGGTCCGGCCGAGCGGAAGTGAACTTGTTTGCTTCAAGCATGACAACACATTGCCTGCTCTGGTTTTTCCCTGTCTCCTCCGTCGCCTCTGGTATGGACGATCTGGCCATAGAGTTGACCAGGACCAGTCTTTATGCCTTCCCACCAATCCGTTTGCTCCCAGTGGTTCTGTTCGGAGTATGGACAGACAGAGTGAAACGTCTGCTGTTGGTGGCCCCGTTCTGGCCCACCTAGATGTGGTTCTCGGAATTAGTCAGTCTGTTAGCCGGCCCTCCTTGGGAGGTTCCCCTCAAACACGACCTGCTGACTCAGGCTCGGGGCATGATTGGCACCCTCATTCAGATTATGGGTGTGGCCCCTGAGTGGAGTGCATTTATATGTTCTGGTTTCTCGGCAGAGATTACCGACACTCCCCTGCCACTCTTAAGGTTATGTGGCAGCCATATCTGCGGAGCATGTTCCATGTGGTGTTTCAGTTGAACGTCAACCTCTGGTTTCCCGTTTCATTCAGGGGTCGGAGTGCATTTATATGTTCTGGTTTCTCGGCAGAGATTACCGACACTCCCCTGCCACTCTTAAGGTTATGTGGCAGCCATATCTGCGGAGCATGTTCCATGTGGTGTTTCAGTTGGACGCCAACCTCTGGTTTCCCATTTCATTCAGGGGTCGAGACGGCTTAGGCCTTTCCGCCCGGCACGGATTCCTTCTTGGGACTTCTATCATTTTGGAAGGCCTGCCAGGCCATCCATTTGAGCCGTTTACGTCTGTGTCAGACAACTTTGACCTTTAAGACGGTTCTTTTGGTGGCCCTATCCTCTCTTAAGAGAATTGGGGATCTGCAGGCTCTTTCTATCAGCCGTTCTTGTATGGACTTTGCCCCGGGGCTGGTTAAAATCTTACTGTGACCTAGGCCTAGTACATTCCTAGGTTGCTTCGACTCCGTTTCGCTTTCAGCAAATGGTTGGAGGCTTCTCCCCTGGTGATTGCTGGGTCAGATAGTATGTGCAACTTCTGAGTCTTGCCTGGTGAAGGTGTTGAAGATCTATGTCGACCGCACAGCCCAGTGGTGTGGATCTGACCAGTTGTTTGTATGTTTAGTGATTAAAAACCAAGGAGCTGCCGTCACTAAACAGAGAATGTCTCATTGGATAGTGGAGGCTATCTCTTGGCTTATGAGGCGCATGGTTTGACTTTGCCTCTAGGGGTGCGTGCTCATTCACGAGAGCAATGGCTTCTTCTCAGGCTCTTTTTAAAGGGTCTTTGTTGGAAGATATCTGTGCTGCGACGGGATGGTCCTCTCCCAGCACTTCGTTAAGTTATACAGTCTGGCCGTATGGTTGGCTCCTGACTCCCGTGTCTTATCCGCTTGAGCAGACGCTTTCCTCGGTCTTCCAGCTATCTTCAGGTACGTGAAGGCGTTATGGTATAGCGTTCCCATAGCTACCGCTGTCGCAGCATTGAAGTGAACCTATGAAAGGGAACATCTCGGTTACGTATGTAACCTTGGTTCCCTGAATAGGGAACGAGGTGCTGCGACAGCGTACCTTCGATAGCGCTTCCTTTGTCATGTGGAAATCTGATGAAATAGCGCGCAGCACGCTGATATGGCATACGTACCGTATGCGCGAGGCGGTGCTAAGCGCTATTGGCCAATGAATTGGCGTGATGGCTTCAGACATTCGTCACACCGGATGTGTTCCCATAGCGACCGCTGTCGTAGCATCTCGTTCACAGAATTTTATATATTTATTTGTTTCAATCAGTTTTCATTTCTTTAATTTGCTTCTTGTTGCTAAAACATAAACAAGAACCAAATTGTGATTTTAAAAAAAAAACCTATGGATCAAGCCATGACACTGCCTTAACACGTAGCATATTGAAAACATTTTAATTTCGCTAGTACAAACTGATCAACAGCTACGGTACAAATGTGACTTATTTCTAATGGCTTTCACGGAACAGCCCGCATGCTCTTTCCTCTCTGATAGGTGGAGCCCATGGCACCGTCTTCAGCCACTGTGAGCATGCACAGGGAGCAGACATGAGAAACAAGGGAAGGCTTGATAAGAGCGAGGGAGCTGCTGCTAAAAAAAGGAGGAAGTAATTAGTAAATGTCGTCTAAGAGGAGCACGGTGAATTAGAGGCCTAGTGGATCATGTAATTAGGGGTAGACCAGGCTCCAACACAGCGCACAGGGTGGAGGGGACACTATATCTTCAGCCATGTTCATTCTAATGATCATTAGGAAAGAATCTTTTGGTATACTAAGGTGAAGGTTTAATATACACTTTGAAAACATAAACCAGCTTCAGAAACTTGCAAGTTCTGTTTGCTTGGGGCTGGGGCTATCTGTTTAATTTTCAAAGGAATGTTCGGGAAACCAGTTTGACAACAGTCAATATTTTACTATCATTTTTACTGATAGTGACATAGAAATGGCACACTTCTCCTTAAAAGGAATAGTTTACACAAAAATTAATTTGCTGAAAATGTACTCATCCTCAGGCCATCCAAGATGTATATAATTTGTTTCTAGATCTGAACAGATTTTGTATTAAATCACTTACCAATGGATCCTCTGCAGTGAATGGGTGCCATCAGAATGAAAGTCCATAATCCATAATAATGCTTCATCCATTGAAGAAGTCCATCCTCTGTTGTTCTCTCATATCAAAATCCATCAACATATTTGTTAAGAAATGTTTTTACTTGTAAACAGTGCAAGTGCAGTGTAACTTTCCTTGTTCAGACAAGATGACTTTTTTAGTGGAGGATGCAGAATTACTGATAGAGGACATGCTTTCTAGCCAGAAGCAAGTTTGAAGTTAAAAACCTTAGTGATGAACATGCAACTTTTCACTTCACAAGACATTAATTTATGGATTGGGGTCATGTTGATGACTTGTGGATTGTTGTGATGTTTTTATCAGCTGTTTGGACTCTCATTCTGACGACACCCATTCACTGCAGAGGATCCATTGGTGACCAATGAACAAACAAATTCACTTACCTCTTGGATGGCCTTAGAGTGAGTAAATTTTCAGCAAATTTTCAGTTTGGGGTGAACTATTCCTTAACATAATGCATACGATTTATTTTTTTATTTTTCAAATTGTGTAGTTCATAATGTTGCATTTCAGATTTACTCATGCCTGAAGATTTTGCTGTTCTACCTTTCACATACGTGCCTTTTCTCGTCAAAGGGTGCTGTGGTGGGGACACAGAAAAAGTGCTGGGAAAAAAAGGTGAGCAGAGAAGACAAGGAGTTTTAATGCAATTTTTTTTTCTGTCTCTGAGTCACACTGTCAGCAGTTGCTGTTGCTGCCAGAGAATGCTGATTCAGATTGCTGCAGACAAAACTGTTACTTTTACTCCCTTCATCAATATCTAAAAGAGAAAAACCTGATGAAACATGTTCCCATAACGGCATGCATGAAAAGAGCAGAGCTTTCAAAACTCAAGGACCCGCCAATCCACATACAAGTACTGAACGGACAGTACTCAGTGTTATCTCTTTCCTTGCATGTTCCTATGCAAATTTATTCAAAAGATGACGTGAGCAGATAGCATTCAGCAATGACAGTGACAACTATTTAAAATCATACACAGAGATATGTAAATGATGCATTAGGCCTACATTACCTTTAGTCATTTAGCAGACGCTTTTATCCAAAGCGACTTACAAATGAGGACAATGGAAGCAATCAAAATCAACAAAAGAGCAATGATATACAAGTTCAGTCTCAGTTAGCTTAACGCAGTACACGTACAGTGGTGTATTGTAACGAAGTAATAGCCTAATACTTCGTTACAGTACTTAAGTATTTTTTGGGAGTATCTGTACTTTACTTGAGTTTTTATATTTCTGCCAACTTTTACTTTTACTCCACTACATTTCCTAATTAAAATGTATACTTTTACTCCGATACATTTCCCCGAAGCATATTCGTTAGCTACTTACTACAAAATAGTCAGAAGTCAGAAGAACACAGACTGCAGGAAAGCAGGTTTGACGAATCAGTGGTCTGGCACTTTGAAAATCTAAATGTATATATATATATATACATTTATATATATATTTATTTATTTATTTATTTGCTTCTTTTCTTTTGCTGCTTTTATTTTCATTTGTTTTGTTAATGTAACCAGGTAATCCATGTTAATGTTAATTCTGCATTAAATATCTTATCAAGGGACAAGTCTTTATGTATTCAAATAGTTGTCACGGTGGACTGTGAGGATTTATGAGTGTAGTTCTGAGGGAGAGCAGATAACAAAAAGGATAAAGTCATAAATGAATCTCATCAGTGAAGTAGCCAGCAGACTGACAGTGCCAGATTAAAGCCTGTGCCTTTTAAACAAATTGGGTGCTTAAAGGAGCATATTGCCTGTGTGCTAGAACATGTTTTATTGTTCAGCCACATTAGCGCTGAGACAAAGAGGAGCATCAGACGATGGCACGTCACAGGTCCTGATGAGCCCAGATAAATGGTTCCCCAATTGATTGCCAATGAAAAAGGCAAGCTGTTTAATCCAGTGAGCCATTGGTGGGGGTGGATGGTAAGGATGACTTGGACCAGGGTCCGTCAAAGCGTCGGATGCCTAGTACTCTCCTGAATTCGATCAAGTGTGCATTGACCTTTACCTTCTTCATCCAACACCCAGCAGTTCTCAGCAGACAAACAGCGAGAAAATTCCTGTTAATTACAATTAGAAACTTTATGATTGTAATTAAATTACCTCATTAACTCTGGATGAATCTGCATGATAATCTTAACCTAATATTTCAGATCTTTTTTAGAATGGAGAATAAATCATTCCACACAAGATAAACCATGCAGATGGTGAACCACAAGTTTAGATATATTACTGCCTATTTTTCTAAATCTATGACTTTGTACTTTAAGTGGAACACAACGGATGAAGCTGAAGAATCTTTATGCAGTTCTTTTCATGCAATAGTGACAAATAAGGAGCAAAAAAAAAAAAAAGACAACTGACCGAGAACTGCATAAATCGTTTTTGGCGGAACTATTAAAGTCGCAATGTAAGACAAGTAGAGACACCTTTTTGTCCATATAGAGTGCTGCAGGTATGACATATTTTTGTAGAGCAAAACCCAAAAACATAATGGAGGCAAGTTTTAAGAAAGGATCAGGTTTAAGCAAATGAAATGACTGGACAAGTCCGGCATGTATAAGCAGAAAAAAGTCTAATTTCACTGGAAGATAGAGTTATAACATTCTGATTAAAAATTACAGGCTCATAATAAAAAAAAAAATTTTTTTTTTTAATTTAAAAAATGCATGGATAAATTCACAATAACATCAATAAGATGCATTTAGAAAATAGATTGGGTGAAACTTCAGACACCACACACCCTCTTTCCAAAACACCAAACCTGAAAGTGTACAAAAGGTTTCAGTGATCTGTCAGGCAGAGCCATATTATGTGTGGTATTCGTTGAAATCGCTGACATCACCTTTAATATATAAGGAAGTCAGGAGTCATATCTCTACAGCAGTGGTTCTCAAACCTGTCCTGGAGTACCCCCAGCCCTGCACATTTTGTATGTCTCCCTCATCTATCACACCTGATTCAACTCATCAGCTCATTAGTGGAGACTGCAAGACCTGAAGTGGGTGTGTCAGATATAGGGAGACATACAAAATGTGCAGTGCTGGGGGTACTTCATGGAGAGGTTTGAGAGCCACTGCTCTACAGGAAAGGGCTGAATGGAGGCATTACGAGCATGTGCTTGGTAAAAAAATTTCTGCTTATGGTGAATCACAGGCATGGTGTCAACAATCACAGGAAATAAAGAAGAGGAAATGATAGAGATGTTTAAGGAGCTGCTGCCTTTGAGCAGAAATAGCCGTCATCTATTGTGAGGTTTGAGTGTGAACACTAAGTGCTGGTTTAAGCCCTTCCGTGAACTGTTTAATACAAAATTAGTATTTTACAAGAATCTTCAAAGACAAATGTTTTTCTTAGAAATCTTCGTAGGGAGCACTGAAAGTGCAACAACCCTGAGAGATGCAAAACAAGCGTTTTCTGCAGGGAGGCAGGAGGTGTACCACTCTAGCTAATGCTTCTTTGATTAACTGAGCAAAGCCCTGCATGATTTACCTCAAATTGACCACTAATGATCATTCACACAATTGATTACAGATAAATGCATTGGTCGGACAAG
Source organism: Sinocyclocheilus rhinocerous (assembly GCF_001515625.1). NCBI lineage: Eukaryota > Metazoa > Chordata > Actinopteri > Cypriniformes > Cyprinidae > Sinocyclocheilus > Sinocyclocheilus rhinocerous. The sequence continues at coordinate 1,779,059 of NW_015652995.1, forward strand.
CCATGAAATAATTTAGAGCTACCTTAAGGAACAATAATACCTCTGAACGTGTAATAAGTATGTTTAGTGAGCTTAAATGATAATGCCAATGGCAATAATGCTTTTGAAGCAGTTTCAATTGATTTTGTTGAAACGTAAGCCTTCCTTCCGAAAAAAGATGCTTGATTAGAGGAGCATTTTGATAATCATGAGGCATTTTTCAATATAGTTATGTTAAACACATTTGCATATATTAACATAACCAGCTCTGACCCACCTCAGCCCATAGCATCAAAGGCAGCTCTGATGCTGTGTTGCTTCTCAGTAAATAAAATGCAGCATCAGTGCAGCCTTAAAAGGATAGTTCACCCCAAATTGAAAATTCTGTCATCATTTACTCACACTCAAGTTGTTCCAAACCAGTATGAGATTCTTTCTTCTGTTGAGCACAAAAGACGGCATTTTGAAATGTTGGTAACCAAACAGTTGACGGTAGCCATTGACTTCCATAGCAGGGTGAATATGGCACTCAAGATGTAGCTACTTGATTGTGGATGTATGGCTAAGAAGTATTTCTGCAGTGCCTAATAAAGACCATAACAGTGACTATTCTCGCAATTTAGCACAGCCTCTCCTTTGTGTAGCATTATTTCTGCCATTAAGATTTCAGCTATTTTTAATGGGCTATATTATGCCGCCTCTATGCAGCATTGAAACGCACCGTTTGTGGTATATGTGCCACTTCAGATGCCGATTATGCGTTACGTTTAGTGCAAACATGGCACGTAGTAATCTATATCTGGTAACATTAAATGCAATACAGGTTCAAGAGGGGTTTTCCTCGCACGAAGCAATCTGTCATAATCTGTGCAACAGATCTAAAATGAACTCAAGCGACTGTAAAAGTACGTTTGTCTCTCTGTCCGAGGTGCTGAAGCCTGATCACGTGACGCCACTGCCTCATTCAGCAGTGAGCGCGCTCACTGGTTTATAGAGAATTTCACGTGAGAACGCGACAAAACATCACTCGCATACACTGTAGCCTAATTCTCCCCGCTCACTGCGTCACAGAAGAGGGGTGAACTGTCCATTTAAACGTACGTAGATAATTATTTATAATTAAATTTTTTATTTATAGTTTTATATTTTAATTCATTCCCTGTCTATATTTATAGTTTCAACAATTATAGGAGAGTTCTGGTGCTTGTTTCTGATACAGCGGTAGTAATAGTTATGACGTGAAACACCTGTTAGCAATAAATCGTTATTTGTTGAATAGACGTTTTAATGCAAAATCTGGTCCTAAATATTTTTATTGTGTATATTTATTGTGTTATTTTTATTGTTTATATATATATATATATATATATAGCGTCACAGAAGAGGTAACGGGTGGCATTTCTGCATCTTTTCCCAAAGCTTGCACGCATTCGACAACATTACGATGGTAGACTTTGGCATTCTTCGTTTTTCTCTGCGCTTCTTCTCTACTTCATGCCAAAGCGGTGGTTGCAGTGGATGGGCAGAACGTGCCAGGCTTCGTTTCTAATCCAGAAAGTGCCTGTCTACTCGGGGATCTCGCGCTAAGAAGATGTAAGGACCAAAACAAGCCTCCCCCCCTCCCCCCAAACCAGCACCTTCTTCACAAAAATGCAGAAGGGAATTCGACTTAATGATGGTCATGTCACCTACCTGGGTCTTTTGGCAAAGAAAGATGGCACGAGGCGAGGCTGCTTAAGCAAAAAGAGCTCCGACAACACAAAATGGCACACCAAGTGGTTTGCTCTGTTGCAAAATATGCTTTTTTATTTTGAGAGCGAGTCCAGCTCGCGACCCTCGGGATTATACCTGTTGGAGGGATGCGTGTGTGACAGGTCGCCCTCTCCCAAACCTTCACTGTCAGCCAAGGAGTGCTTAGAAAAACAGGTACGAAACAAACGGAATGACAACTTTGCTTCATACTTCTGTAATACTAATACAGAGCGTTAGAATAGAGTTACTTTTGGGGTAAGACAACTGAAAATGGTCATTCTGTTTCTAGCCAGCAGCGACTGGGGGTTTGTTTTATGCGTAAAGATGATGAGCATGCGCTCGAGACAACCAACAATTTTACCGCCAGGCAGCATCTGCTGCTTTGCTCGGTGCTCGGGGATTTTTGCACCTGGTATTTCGTTTGTTTGTTTAATAGGGTTTATCTGTCATGTCTTTTATCCTTGGAAATGAGCGTCTTTTCTGCGAGATGACACTGTGTTTAAAGCCATCGTAGATGTTACATGCATGATAGATTGCTTATGGTTAAATTAATTACAAATATTAGCTGCCTATGTTTATGTTCTTTGTCATTAAAGGTCTAGTTCATCCAAACAGTCAAAATGCTGTCTTTATGTACTCACCCTCATGTTGTTTCAAACCTGTAAGCTATGACTTACTTTCGTCAGTGGAACTCAAAAAGAAAGACAGCTTCAGTCACCGTCCACTTTCATTGTATGAAACAAGATACAATGAAAGTGAATGGTGACTGATGCTGTGAGTCCCTAACATTATGCCTGGCATTTGTCTATCAGAATATATAACAACATGAAGGAGAGGGAATGACAGAATTATTTTAGTAGGCTACTTTATGCTGAGAACTTGTTTGCCAGTCACGCTAGCGGTAGTTAAGTTCAGTGTCTTTCATCGTTTGATATCCGTTTAGCTTTCCAGGAAAAAGGTTGTTATTTATCAGCGTTTCTCCTCAAGAGACATGCAAGTTTCGATTGTTCCGCTCTCTGCTTTCACACAAGAGAGAAAATGACGCTAGAGAAGCACTTTATAAACCTCAGAGTCGCCATCATGCGGAAAACTGGCGTAGAATCGCAGTCTGTTTGACGTATTGATTTAATTCCCGCGCTGATATTAATAGTATCCTACCTTGGCAACTGCGTCTTCACAACGTGTTTAATAACAAATCGTTCCCAAAATTGAACTTTATGTTCACAAGACATTGTTTCGGCGCCTGAAAAGGTGTTGTGCCGCATTTGATGTTCTCTATTGTTGTCCAACACTGACATGCTGCTGATTAGGCTAAACCTTGTGACTCCTTCAAAGATGTCATAGGTCTATTATCTTTATTTTTTTCACATATTTCAAAGAAGTTTGTCTAGGCTATTTATTGTCACCGAAACATAGTTAGGCTATTTATAACAATGTGGTTTGTGCCAACCTTGTTTGAGTTCAGAGTGATTATGTATTATTATTTTTTACAGGAAAATAGATTTTTGCTCCTATAAAAGATGACGTAAGGTGCACTCAGTTTTTTTTCTTTTACTTCAAATGTGTTAGAGATAAAGAAACGAATGTCTGACATATAGGCCTATATGATTAAAATGTTATCCACCTTATTATTCAACTCGAAAGTAAGCCGTTTTGTACAGCTAAAAATAGCAGGAAATAGATGACACAGGAAGCCAGACCCATAAAATGTACAAATGGCCGAGCCAAAAAATAAGGTGAATTTGTCATCACTAATATGAGAAAAGCTGCTTTATTCTACATGTTATCGGGTGGTCTTCTAATGGAGGCCACCATGTTGAGATCACATGACCAACAGTGTAATGCATAAAAAAGTGCCCGCCCACTTTTTTTTGTTTGTTTTTTTTGTTTGCAGCCTTGGTTAAAGGCACAAAATGTAAGATTTTTTAATTAAAATATCCAAAAACCATTAGAACAGTGTTATATATTTTGCTGACTTGTGTACTTACATTATCCCAAATGTTTCGAAGGAAGTATTTGTCCCATAAGAATAAAAAAAAAGTCTTCATTAAAAGCCTTAAACCTGACCAGCCAGCTAAGGTGAATCACAAAAACTGTAATTTGAAGCAAAAGTCGGATAAAAAGACAAAGGTACAAAACTGTGTGTCTTTAATGAGGGAAGGAAGTACAATCCCATGAAGCATTGCAAGTGATTTAAATAAAAAACAATAGATAAATATAAAACCACTGATTTAAAGATGTCGTTTGAGAGTGTGGGGAGAAGACACAATCATGTCCTGCTTGTTGTGATTCTCTGATTGTGTTTTTTTTTTTGCAGATTCATGGATAATGTAGTTATATGTGATGTGGGCTATGGCTTCAACAAAAAAAATCAACAACCTCGTAGCTCACAGTCGATCTATCTTCCAAGGTTTATAAGTTATCATTAAATCAGTTCCCCAATGGAGAAAATTAATTGTGTTTTTTTTTACTTCAGGAACACAACTGTTGAACTCTATTGGACCTGGTTGCTAATAATAATAACAATAATAGTACTGTATTAATAATAATAATTTTTGTGTTTCTAAACTATAAACATTTAAGTTCATGGTAATAAGCATGTGCATGATCCACCAGACAGTCCAAGAAGAATCAGTACGAGTGGAAAATAAAATGTCCACTTAAGCGGTCCATGCTGAAGTGATGACCCGCAGCTCCACAGAGCGAGGACAAACGGCAGGACAAGTGGTGGCCATGGCCAGCACACCACCAAATGTCTCTGTCTAAGACAGCTGCATTGCATTATACAGGGAGCGAGCTCGCGACATACTGCGCACCAGCACGAACCCCCAACAGCACACAAAATTTGTTGGGATGTAGTCCTAGAATGTGGACTTTATAGATGCGTGCACGACATAAATAATAAGTATTGACAAAAAGGAGCAAAAACAGTGTTAACCTATAGGTGCCAGTATAAAATCCAGTAAAATGTAAACAAAAACTTACTGAATGCACCTTTAATATTCAGCAACCTGATGCGACAGCCACTTAATCACTGCAACCATATGGTGATCTGAAGCATACAGTAGTTAGCACAGTTTACCAGGCGATCCTGAAACAAAACCTCTGAAAAGCTGCATCAGTTCTTCTTTGTTTTACAAGCATGACTTTTGACTACTAGTACTAGCCAATGATGGAAACTGACATAGCTGAAGATGTTTTACCTTAGTTAAACCTGCCTGGCTATGTCTTCAGCAGTGCTTATCTCTGTGTGTAAGGACCGCAATTCAAAAAGAGTCTTAAGACCTTCCTGTGAACAGCTGTCCCAGTGCTGACGAAGCAGGATGCAGCATGGAGTTTGATGCTGTGCATGTCAGTCATCCTCTAAAGAACAGAGCGTAGTTAGAGCGACATTACCTAACAATCAACGACTCAATGTTTGACAGTCACGCACACTTCACCCTTTATATTAGGCATGCACACTGTAATGTCATTCAGTGTAACTCATTTGCATAAATCATTTTACACTGACAAGCTTTGTGTTTTCACCAAAAAGGAAATAATGTAATGCTTTACTGCTACTTGCCTTGAGCAGAGCTGCCAATATAGATGTTTTCATCGGTCTTTCACTTGTATGCATACACTTGTTTACATGTTTAATGGAGCAGATAGCGAGTCCCATAGTAATGATACATTAATATTGCTCACAATTCATGCATCTTGAGTAAGAACACTGCTTTTTCTCATTTGATTTCAATTATTTCATTAACTTCATAATTTAAAAAATGTCAGTGTCTTAAAGAAAAAGGGTTATCCAAAAATAAGGGTTTGTGTGTGTCACCGTTTTCAAAGATTCACGTTTTGGGTGTTTACACGGAAATGGCAATGGTGGCGTTTTCAAAAACTTGCACTGTGAAACCCGTTTTCAAAAATATGCGTTTTCAGTCCCCAAAACGCCGTTGTCGTGTAAACGAACAGGCAAAACGCATAAAAAGTTTCCTGTTTTTGGCTGAAAACATTGGCCCTGTCCCAAATGGCACCCTAAACCCTCACGGTCTTCCTCTGAGTCTGCACTTTCGTGACGTAATGCCGCTTTGACTGTCGGGTAGAAGTCTGCTACGGACCTCGCACCAGTGCGGACTTGGCAGAAGTGCGGATTGAGGGCGCATAACGGCCGCAAAAGGGGGCGCTCACGAGCACCCTTCTGAACGCTAAAATGACAAATGGGACACTCTACGGTCTTGTGGACTTAACAGACACGCGCACGCGGCGGCCATTGTAAGTCTGTAAGACTGCAAGTGCACATGAAGTGTTCCATTTGGGACAGGGCCGTTGTCGTGTAAATGGCCCCTTAATGTAGTGTTTGTTCCATATTCATATTTAGCATTATACAGTCTCTTTCTCCAGGAGTGCCAACTCACAGAAACAGGAGCAAAAAGTGGGACGCTCTAATTAATCTAGAGTTTGGTGCTACACAGGTGTGCAGGTGTATATTTACTTCCTTTTTTAGGGAAAAAAAAATCTACCCAATTCACTGTGGGATGCACATATTATATAGTTTGCAGGCCGGTCCCCACATCCATTTTAATTTCTAATAAAATTTTGTTTTTTGTTTTTTTTTGGATTGCGGTGTTTCTAGATGCTATTTTCTAATCTAAAAAAACACTTACTCAGCACAAAGGTGCTTTTGGGCAATCTGCGTACTGGTGTATTCAACACAAATTTGTGTTTTATTGAAAACCATCCCACTACCTTTCCTTTCATTGTCGTCATATTTACATACCAATCACTCTGCTCTACCATTAATTTATTGGCCCTTCTTTAATATATCTGCATTTTAGCCCATGGTTCCTATGGCAACTCCTATTTGCATGAGAAAAAGAGTGGTTGGAGAGATGGTGTGTGTGTGTTGTGGGAGCATGTAGCAGTGCATTGCGCCTCCTTCATTAATGCTAACGCTGTTTGGGCTAAATTTGTTCTGTTCAGTACCTCTGAGGGGTCAGGGCCCATTTATAGCAAAACACTCATCTTCCTTTTGGGAACAGCTTCATTTTTGCAACTCAACAGAATGAGCATGCATGTAGACTTACTGATGTTTGCTATTTTGGTCTCCTTGCAGATTGCGCTTGCATTAGTGCTCACTGACAAAATAAAATGTGTCCTATACAGAGGTGTGGGAACATGAAGAACGATGCAAAAAAAATAGAGCATATCTTCCTAAGGGTGTGCCTTATGGATTTGACTTGTAACAGTCATCGTGGTAAACTTTTATACCTTTACAGGCCATTACCTTTCCCAAAACCATGGTTCACTGCAAAGGCTGACGTGACAGGTTACAGGTCGCAGAATAGGGATAAATGGGTGTCTGATGAAAGAATGTGAAAGGACCTGTCTGAATTCAAACAATATACAGCAACTTTTTCATAATGTGTTATTTACAGTTCTTTTACTATGTTTACGCAGACTGCTTAAAGATAACAGCAATCATTTTTGAATGTCATATCCTTTATTTGAAGCAACTTATGCTCCATTATCTGATTTTGTAATAGTTAAAGTTTTCTAATTTGTAGGCTTGGAGCACATTTGGTTTGCTATTGCTGGTTTATACTGTAATTAATGGGTTTTGTGAACAATTTATGCAAACATTTTTAACATTGTTCTCCATATTGTGATTTTAAAGGGGTCATATGATGCGATTTCAATTTTTCCTTTCTCTTTGGAGTGTTACAAGCTCTTGGTGCATAAAGAAGATCTGTAAAGTTGCAAAGACTAAAGTCTCAAATCCAAAGAGATATTCTTTATAAAAGTTAAGAATCAAAATGGCTCATTCTAACACGCCCCCACATGTCTATGTCACGATGTGGGAAGATTTGCATAACACCTCCCAAATCAAGTCGCTGAGGAAATACATCAACTTCGCGCTATGGATTGCCGGATCGGCTTTCACCATGGATGAAGCAGAGTCCAGCCCGGGGTTGTCAAATGTGGTTGCCGCAAGCCCGCCGGCCTCCGCTTACTCAAGCCTGCCGGCCGCCGCTCACTCCAGCCCGCCGTGTGTGACGCTGTGTGTTTCATTGTGAAAGCGAAACGCACTTGATTGATCACACATAGAAAAATTTATGTTTAGTGTGTGTGTGTGTGTGTGTGTGTGTACTCAAAAGCATATATGAGTCAGTTAGGTGTGTGAATATTCATGACTCAGCTGTAAGTTGAAAGAAAGGAAAATATGGAAAGGAAAAGGTAAAAGAAACCACATACTTCAACCGTGAGAATTTTAACAATATGACATATGTGTAAAAGATCAGCATGCAGGATGAACGTATATGGGCAATTTAAAAGGCATATAATTACCATTAATTCATTATCAGTGTTTTTAATAAGCATTTCATTTTTCTAAGACATCAGCTGGGCAGCACTGATGGAAAACAGTATTGGAATGGGCACTGGATGCTTATTGATTGTAAAGATGGGAATTTTTAAGGTTTGTTGGTTTGCAGATTTGTTTTTGGTTCAGATCTGTGAATTATATGGTACTGAGCTTCATAAAATGTCTACAATCAAAACATAAGGTCCCACTCCTTGAACATCTGATAATGGTTACTGAGTGATTTCATGTCGACCACAGACTTTTAGCCTTCATTCCAATTATTCACTGCTTGGTGCAGTAAACGTGATCAATCCCTAAATGCACCTGCGATCAACAACAATTGACTGTTTGTTAAGCCCCGCCCACTTTAGTTGCTCATGCTCTCTCAGTCAAGCTTTATAGAATGTTACACATGAATGAATTTGAGAACTGTGAAATTGGGCTTTTAAAAATATATATTTATATACACACACACACACACAATTTGTGATTGGATGATGACAGGTATCTGTGATCATTCTCAAGTCAAGTGTCGTGATCAGCACTGCTGTTGCTGTTGTATCAATCAGTGGTTAGAGCAGCGTAGCAGTCAATAAACGGGACAATGGAGGTCACGTAAGGGACACATCAATTAAGCCCAATATATTTGATGTCCCGGCTAATACGGGACAGTTGGCAACCCTATCTGTGGCAGACAGCAACAGTAGTAAAGTTGATCATTAAAGTTGTTACGGTGAAGCTTTGTGAAGGTTTGGTTGTTTATGGCACTGTAGAAGAAAACTGGATGACATTGACAAATACGTTTAGTCTTTTGTATGATCTTTGAAATCTGATATAATGTATTTATGTATAGTTTAGCTAAAATGGTTACTTGAAGTCATTTGAAGTCAGTTCAGATCTTACATGTTATTTTGTGACTTGGATTTTTAAATAATGGACAGACCTACTAGACCATCTAGAATTTTTTACATTTCATGCATGGATTGTATGGAAAAATCTGCAGAAATCTGAAGAATTGATTGACGTATGGTTAAATGTGTTGAAACGGAGAGAAACAACACTGAGATGCCCATTCAAGTCTTTTATTTGAATAATAAGTTAAGTACTGTTTGCCAAATATATTATAGGGATCTGTGCATTTGCACCCTCAATCACTTGTTTCCTGCTTTCAGTGGGTCTTCACTGTATGAGACAAATGACTGTGATGTAATTTAGCAGCGCTAAGGCGTCTTGAAGGTCTGCCGTGCAGCAGAAATTGAGGTTGTTGGGGATTCAGTGCTAAGGCCTGGCCTTCTGAAATGTAGAGAAACGGGTAGCACATACAGAGCCATAGCCACTAGTGCACAGAGTTGCTAGGTAACAGGTGGCATACAGTTATGTAATGTGCCATGCTCCCAGTTTACATGTTTTATGGTATTCCTCTGGAGAACTGGAGCTATCTCAGGCACAGGGAAGTTTCCCTTGGCACATCCACTCAGACCCAGCAGATCCTTTCTGTGTTCATTGAACTCTTCGTGCCTTCTCAGTCATCAGTTCGAAAAATCAGGGAGGTGGAAGCACGCAGTTAATTATTTCTCGTGTTCTTGGTGAGGTTATGCATGGAATACTGTGTCGTATTTGCATATGCAAAGGATTTTCCTGTTCATATTTTATGTTGTACCATCCTGAGATGCTGGGCTGCTGATCATTTTACTGGAAGATTCATTGAAATGCCACATTCAAAACTGTCAAAAAATGCTGTTCACTGCACAAAGACTTATTTAAACATGGTTTTTATTCATTTGTGCTAATTGTCATCAGTTTCTTGGAATGCCCAATGCAGTTCAAATTCACAGGGCCTCAGTGAATTTGAGAGACCTTCTGGTTTTTAAATAAATGCTGTTTTTTTTCTATATATCAAAAATCCTAAAAAAAAAATGTATCACGGTTTCAATAAAAAATGTTAAGCATTTTTAACATCGATATCGATAACAAAAAATCTTTGATAATAAGAAGCCTATTAGAATGATTTCTGAAGGATCATGTGACACTGAAGACTGGAGTAATGGCTTCTGAAAATTTAGCTTTACCATCACAGGAATAATTTTAATATAAAATATTTAAATACAAATATTTTTAAATATACTAAATAAAAAATTAGAAATATATTACACACCATCTTTTTGTTTTCTTTTTTTATGTTTGTATTTATTGGTGATTAAGATAAACTCTGACTGGCTCATATTTCATCCATCACTGTAGTTAATGAGATTTTTTGTGTAGTATTATAGTTAAAATGCATTTCTATTCTTTCTGTATTACAGTATTATTTCACAGTCAGCTTCAGCCATGAGAATCAGAAGGCTCTGGAGCTTCGTACAGAAGATGTTAAGGACTGCGATGAATGGGTGGCAGCAATATCACATGCCAGGTAAGTAAACTCTTTCAGTGAAATTTGAAAAAAAAAATCCTATATACTGTTGTCTACTTCAGTGGACAGGAAGGAAAATAGATTAAATTACCATGTTTGTTGCTACTGTAGCCTGTTTTGGTTATGCATATGCTCTATTTTTTGCAGAAATATACATTTATGTGCATTTATATCCAAATCCTGTAAGTTCAGTCCTTATACGTTTTTTCCCGCTTTGTTGGGATGTGCTTAGGAATGAGTTGATTTAGACAAGAACTTGCCTACAGAGAAAAGAAGACTGTCTTCATATAATGGCGGGATTCTCTGCTTTAGTTTATGCTCCATATACTCATCCATTCACACAGTTTAATGTGAAGGGGGAAAATAAATGAAGAGGAGGATTTTTTTTTGCGAAGTGGACAGATTCCATTATCTCATTATCTATAATTAGCCTGAAGCTTGTTTAAGCAGTCTTGGATGTTGCAGAGGTTCTGTTGGGAATATTGTTTGTTTTTAGTAATGAACTTCGAATTTGAATTCTCTGTTGGGCACTAACAAACAAAGCACAACATGTTGTGCCTTTAATAACAAAGAGCCGTAATGCAGTCAAGGACAAATGTGCATTTTGATATGTTTTCAGTTTGTTTATGTTCATGTGAGAGTTAAGGCATAAAGGGTTAACCCTGTTAAGAGAAATACTGTACATTCATATACAATATACCGTTTCAAAAATATATCCAATTGTTTAATAAGGTGAAAGAATTGTGCATTTTTGCACTTAAACTAAAAACGAAACAGATAATCAGATCAGATAATGGTTTTGACTTGTTGGTTTATTACTGTGATTAGTAGTTTTCTTAGTCTTTTTGTGTGAGCGTTGTTGTATGAATTGACACAACCATATCAGGATTTTCTTTGAACCAAGACTTTCTGAGTTTTGAGAATCATAGTGGAAGAAAATAATAGCATATCGCATTAGCATAATAAGATGTAATTTTGATTGTTTACTATGCAATTTAGTTTGTAAACTTTTAACATTTTATGTATACTAGCAGTAAAGCTTGATAAAATACACTACAGGTTAATGAGGTCTGTGTTACAAAACTGCATATCCCATCATCCTTTTTGTCAGCTTTAATAAGACACCTAACCATGATTATTTGCTCTTCATTTTGATGCAATAGCACTAAAAAGCATGCTATAATATGAAATTTCTAAACACATCCATATTATCAGTGACTTTCGTCACTTCTTTGACTAATTTACGTCACTTATTTCTTTCGTCACTACTAAGACACTATACACTACAATGTTTCAATGTTTTTTGCTGTTTTTTGTTTTTTTTTTGGAAAGAAAATAATATTTGTATTCAACAAGCATGTATTAATTCCATCACAAGTGACAGTAAAGACATTTTCCATCACAAAAGATTTCTATTTCAAATAAATGCTGTTCTTTTGAACTTTGTATTCATCAAAGAATACTTCAAATGTATCAGTTTCCACAAAAATATTAAGCAGCACAACTGTTTTCAACATTGATAATAAGAAATTCTTGAGCACCAAATCAGCATATTAGAATGAGTTCTGAAGGATCATGTGACACTGAAGACTGGAGTAATACCTGCTGAAAATTAAACTTTGCCAACACAGGAGTTAATTACATTATAAAATGTATTCAAATAGAAAATATTTATTTTAAATTGTAATAACATTTAACGATACTAATGCTTTTTTACTGTATTTTTGATCAAATAAATGCAGCCTTGGTGAGCATACGAGACTTCTTTCAAAAACATAAAAAAAATCTTATCAAGCCCAAACTTTTGAACGATAGTGTATGTTTGGACTATATGTGTGGTTCATGCATTTGATTATTTTACCAATTAAGTAACAGCAGATATAATTAACAGCTTAACATACAAGTTTTGCAGGTATTAAATAATATACGCTCAAAAGATACTCTTTCATAATCAGAAGGTCTAGTTTATTTTTAAGGAGAAGTGGTTCCGAAGAGCAGGTCTGTGTTTGTGATGAGGGCGGCTGGTGCTCCGTTCTGGTCTCAGTCTGTACTGGAGGACTATTTTGGCTGTTTATCTCTGGATGCCCTGCAGCAGTTCTAAATCTGTGTGCATAAACATGAAGGCGTCTGGATTTGCTTGCTGTTTTGAGATAAGCGCTGCTCCAACAATTCTGTTTAATTGTTGAATTTGAGCATTCACAGTTTTGCTCTGATAAAGTGTGTGCTTATGGGGTTACGTGTTAACACTGTGTCTCTGCTAATGAGCTTTATTTCTAGTATAACGTGATGTTCCTCATTTACAAATTTGTATAATGACATGGGTATGACACAGGTATTACAATATCAAGGTGGTTTATGAGGACACTACCTGTGTCCCCGTAATTCAAAAGGCTTAAAAGGCATACTAAATGGTGTTTTTTTGAAAATCTAAAAATGCACAAAGTGTTCTGTGAGGGGTAGGTTTAGCGTTGGTGTAGGGCGATAGAAAATACAGTTTGTTCAGTATAAAACCATAATGCCTATGGAGAGTCCCCGTAAACCACCAATACCAACATGTGTGTGTGTGTTCTGTGTGCAGCTACAGAAACCTGGCCACCGAGCATGAAACACTCATGCAGAAGTACCTCCATCTACTCCAAATCGTGGAGACCGAGAAAACAGTTGCTAAGCAACTTCGACAACAGATAGAAGATGGGGAGATTGAGATTGAACGTCTAAAATCAGAGGTAAAATTTGTAATTCAAAGTGCAGTAGGGATTGTTTATCTATAGTGAACATGCCAAAATCCAGTCGAATATATCAGCAATTTTACTGCATATCAAGTTGATTCTATCTCTCTGAAGTGAAAATGTTGTCTGGGAAATAAGTGCAAAACTAAATAGTAGATGCACTGTTTGAACAGCTAGTCAACTTGTTTAAGGAAGTCCCGTATAAAAAGGTTGGTTTCAGGTTCACCTGCACATGGTTTACATAAGATGTGTTTGCACAACAGAATTGAAAATAATGCAGTGGTTATTACTGGCATTATGAAATAAGTGAATTAAAAAATAAAAACTAGTATAATTGGAAAAACTTAAACTAAAATACATTTGAACTTTCAAATAACAACTAAATAACACAAATTAATTTTATGTTTTGATACAGAATATATTATAAAGGTTTATCAAAAAAAACAGCAGCTGTGGTTGCCAGAAATTCTGGCAAAAAATAAAATATAAAATATATGGTGACAAGGTGTTTTAGGTATTGCAGGATGGCATACTGGTACCGTATATTTTACCCTAAATTTAATAAATTTGACAATAAAACAATAAAGTCATATAATATTAATATACCAATCTACTTCTGTCAAAATCTGCTGTTTACTTTAAAATATACAGATAACCAGTTTGTAGCTCCAAAAACCATAAATGTTACATTTTAAACCATTTACAGTTTTGCTAAAGTAAGGTAACTTACAGTTAACAAATTAACAGGTTTTTACTTTAATTTTTAAAGTGTGGGGTGGCAGTTTGTAATGCCTGATCAAACAGAAACACAATCCCTGCGCCCAAAATCGCATACTTCCCTACTATATAGAATGTGAAAAACAGTATGTGAGGCGAGTAGTATGTCCGAATTCATAGCATACGAAAAACAGTCGGCAAAAAGTACCCGGATGACCTACTTCTTTCTCCCGGATTCTGAAGTGCCCATTTGATGGACACTTTACTATCCCATGAGGCCACAGGAAAGGATTTATGAATGGCAGTGAAGCGACGCAACTGACGCATGTAGGTCATGTGACAGTAACAACATGGCGGATGTAGTATGTCCGAATTTCATTCATACTACCCAAATTCTTACTATGTAGAACATACTTTTTTAACGGTCGCAAAGTAAATTCAAATTCAAATGTAGGACAGTACACGATTTCGGACACACTTTATGTGAATGAAAATGTAGAATTTAAGATTTTTGGCTAATTGACTAATGGTGTGCTAAGCTAGTACCATGAGCCATTAGTCTGCAAAACAAGAACAATAATTTACTGTAACTAATATTAAAAGAGTGCATATACACACACAAAACAATGTCTGCCCTTCAAATCGACTAGTCAGTTGTTGGATGACTAGTCAATTATCGTGACCCAAATTACATGCTCATTTCTTTTCTGAAAAGGAAAAGGATAGAGAGAATGAAAAGTGGTGTGAGAAGCATTTGGTTTTGAAGAGCTTTCTCTAGACTACTTTGCACTTCACTTTGCATCTCTGCTCATAAAAAACGGCTCTCCAGGAGAACTATGATCCCTGCTGTATACTTCATCAGCCAGATCAAATAGTCATTTTACTTTAAAGTGCAAATGGAGCTGGCTGTATGAAATGGTGTGCTGAATATGCATGACCCCAGATGTATTGTGTGAGTCGCATCCTTGGTCCGCAGCATAATAAACTCTTTCAGTCCGCGTCCAATAAATGGAGTACTCACATACAGACTGTGCTGGCTAGCTCCCGTCTCTTTTGTGTCCCCAATGTTTCCCTTTCAAATTGCAGGGCCATGTAATAATTTGAAAGTTTGTGGACCCTAAGCATCTGAAAATACCCGAGCAGCTTCTGAGAGCTTTGATAGGGCGAGTGTTTGTGCCACACTGTGCTGGCACTGATTTGGCCTGACTAAATCACTTTGTCAGCATGCTGGGAAGTAGTGAGGGAAGGAACTTTTTTTCAAAGGAAGTGTTGACTCTGCCATTTTTATCTCTGTTTTGTTGCAGATTGCAGCAATGCTCAAAGACAATGAGAAGATTCAGTCGAATCCCACCACTGCTCCTAGCGATGATGATTCAGAAATCAATAAAATCAAGAAAGTAAGACTTTGGCTTTGAATTACACAGCTCTAGTCCAAAACCTAGTGAGCTGCCTACATAGGTAGCATCCTAACTGTCATAGAACCACATAAGTGACTGATTTCATTTGTTTTTGTTTGTTTATTAATTTAGGTTTAAATTAGGTATAATTTAGTTTTGTGGACTATAGGTATAAACATTTGCTATGTGAAATTGCTTATTCGTGGCAGTACTAAATTAAAACAAGCGATTTTTATTATTACATTTTTCAGATTCTGCAAGGTGTACTGTTTGTAAATTTATGACCACAACTCTATATTGGATGAAATCAATACATATTTCTATGGATAATTTTCAATATTTATTCAAATATACAGTAAGTGAATTATTTATATATTTAAATATTTATAACCACTCACCTCGTCATCCATCTTGCTTTTTTTTTTCACTGAGCTCGTTGCAATGCTAAAAAATGCTTCCAACGTTTTAAAATAAGCTTCACATTGAAAACAACTATGATGACTTAAAATGCAGCTGGGTTTTGGAACAGAGCAAGTGTCTTACGTTTCATGATTGGTCAAGATATTTTTTGATGAGTTTTTCGTGTTTACTTAGTTCAGATCTATTGATTTTATTGATTGATTCTTATTAATACTGCTGCATCAGGTACAAAGCTTCTTGAGGGGTTGGATGTGTCGGCGAAAGTGGAAGACCATCATTCAGGACTACATCCGTTCGCCACATGCGGAGAGCATGAGAAAGAGGAACCAAGTTGTCTTTAGCATGCTGGAGGCAGAGGCTGAGTACGTCCAACAACTCCACATCCTTGTCAACAACTTCTTGAGACCGCTTCGCATGGCTGCCAGTTCCAAAAAACCGCCCATAACTCATGATGATGTCAGCAGCATATTCCTCAACAGGTAAACACCAGTTCCAGCCAGAAATAACCCTCATGTTTAGCAGGATTTGCATGCACAGAGGAAAGAAACCTTTCAACATTTCATTTCAGTTCATTTGAATATCTCAATTGATATTGTTGAATAACAACAACAATGTGATTAGATGTCTCCTACTTCTCAGATGTTTCTTCTGTGAAAAGACCCCAATAATTGTGTCTGTGTATCTTGTCTAGTGAATTAGAAGAGATCTCAGCAATGTCTCACACTGAGCTTAGATTTGTCAAATACCAAATTCTAAAGTTTGAACTCAAACTCAGTTTCTTCCCAGATCAAATTATCTGAGCTTTGGGGATCCACATTAATTTTATAGCTTTGTACTTTTACTTTGTCAACAATTGTCTCATTTATGTTTATTTTTTATTTCTTCCAAGCAATTTTAAGAGAAACATCTGAGGCAATTGGTCGAAAGTTTGGGGTCAGTAATAGAGCACAATAATTCTGACTAAAATAGTTGGACAATAAATGTGCCATGTGTATAATTTTAAACCTACAAGTAAGTGTATTTTATGATAGTGGTAACTGTAAAGTGACTATTGTAATGGGGTAATCAAAATATAATGCAATTAATCTGTACTTTTGTTTTTATTTCTTTTCATTTTTAGTTTAGTGAATTTAACTTCTGCATTAAAAAGCATCATTTTTGTTTGTAGATTGTAATGTTACAATGTTTTTGCACATAATATATAGCATAGCCTACAGGGTTACATTCACTATATTTGTTTTTATTGTCTTTAATATAAACATTGTTTCACTGGAAATTGATCCAAAGTGTCAAAGACATTTATAATGTTACAAAAGATTTCTATTTCAAATAGATGCTGGTTTTTTTTGTTGTTTTTTTTTAGAAATAAACTTTCTGTAAATCAAAGAATCCTGACATTTTAAATCCTAAAAATCCTAATTTAGCATATTATAATGATTTCTGAAGGATCATGTGACACTGAATGGCTGGTGAAAATTCAGTTTTGCCATCACAGGAATAAATGACATTTTAAAATATATGGTATTATTATAATTTATGTTATATTTTAATGTTATTACATTTTATATTAAACTGTTATTTTAAATTGTAATAATATAAAAATATAACTGACTTTACTGACTTTAAATGCTGCCTTGGTGAGCATACAGCAAAAGATTTCTTTCAAAACGATTTTAAAAATCTTACAGGAACAATGAAACACTTACATTGTTGTTTACATGTCCGTTTTTTGTTTTTGTTTTTTTGCAGTGAAACCATAATGTTTCTGCATCAGATATTCTACCAAGGGTTGAAAGCTCGAATAGCAAGCTGGCCAACATTAGTATTGGGTGAGTGCACTGCCAGAGCGTTTGGCAACCAACAGCAAAGAACATTCTGTAAACCCCTCAAATTGCAAGCTGGCTTTTTCAAAAGGTGCCACAGATCTGAGGCCCAGTCACACTGATTTTAATCTTCCTTCCTGTCCTTCAGCCGACCTATTTGACATCCTGTTGCCCATGCTGAACATCTACCAGGAGTTTGTACGTAACCACCAGTACAGTTTGCAGATCCTGGCCCACTGCAAGCAGAACCGTGACTTTGACAAGCTGCTTAAACAGTATGAAGCCAAGCCTGACTGTGAGGAGCGCACGCTGGAGACGTTCCTCACTTACCCCATGTTCCAGGTGACCATAATCTTTCATTCAGGCTCTCATTTTTTATGGTTACCATGCTATCAATCACAAGCTCTAATAGAGTGCTGCGTGGTAGCACATGGCAGGTCCTCGTGTGCTTTTTTAGTCCCTTAAATTAGGGTTTTGTAGTGTATTCTGGTCTAATGGCTTTTTTCTTGTACTGTAAGCAGTTTCCATGTGATCTAGTCCAGCAAGGTCTACTTTGGGATTTGCAGCGTTGGTAATAAATGTGCTGATGAGTGATAGAGCTCCCCTCTAAGCCTCCTCTGCAAGAAATACAGTGCACACAGTTAATGAAGTTTTGTTTGGATTTCCATGCGTGTACATGACTAAGTGTGGGTATGATGAGTGTGTTTGCAGCAGAAGGCAAAAAAAATTGAAAACTACCCTCCTGTCTGACATTATGACATGTGCTTGTCTGGCAGATTCCTCGTTACATACTGACCCTCCATGAGCTGTTAGCGCATACACCGCATGAGCATGTGGAGAGAAACAGCTTGGATTACGCCAAGTCAAAGCTGGAGGAACTTTCCAGGTACATCAAAATGTGCCTCCAACACATTTAATCAGAATCGCTACATCATTTCTCACTACTCACAGGTTATGGGGCTCATTCAGGAAAAAGAAGCTGAATGAAGCTATAAATTGCTCCTAAAAGCAGATCATAAAATCAAATCAATTGCTAAATGCTATATCTGAAGTTAAAGAGTGTAATTTCCTCACCACTATTGGCACCAAATGGAACTGCAGTCTGACTGCGCAGCCCGTCTGGACTGAACACAATACCATGGAGCCAGTTTGAGGCAGGACTATTTGTTTGTCCAGTCCATTTGTTTGACTATTTGTGGTTTGATAATGCCACAAATACTTCTGAGTATGTGAATCACATTTGAAGACAGGATTTTGAATTTATATATATATATATATATATATATATTTAATTTTTAGTTTACCATGTCATTTTAGTTTTTATTCTATAATTGTTTACAGTGTTTTATAGCTTCAGTTTATTTAGTATTTTAGTATTTTTAATGTCAAACTTAGTGTCTTAAATTATATCATTTAAATTTATCATTTGAAATGTATCATTATCATTTAAGTGACATTCTCTTAAATTTATTATCTAGTGTTATTGCTAGTATTATCTAGTGGCATTTTCATGTTTAATGAAGTCGAGTCTAAAACTAAAATTAATCTGTGGCCATTTTTATTTGATTTTAGTTATTTTTGGAGACATGAAAATATAGTTTTAAATATATTAATATAATATGTTTTAATATATTTGTTAAAATATGTAATATGCAAATAATAAAATACATTTGTTGCCATTTTATTTGATTTTATGCAGTTTGGAGTCATGAAAATGTAGGTTAAAAATATATTAATATACTATATTTTAAAGTATGCAATATATAAATTGATCAAATTAATATATGGCCATTATATTTTATTTTATTTAGTTTTAGAGTCTTGAAAATGTAGCGTGAAATTTATTAGTACAATATATTTTAAAATATATATTAAAATATGCAATATACAAAAAATTACATAGTTATGTTTTAGTTATATAAATATAATTAAACTATATTTTCATAACTCCAAAGCTAACTAAAATAAAATAAAAATTCTCGCAAATTAATTTCAGATTCAGTGAAACTTTATTATTATTATTTTTGGTTTCTTTTAAGAGTAATATCATTGTTTAACAACAAAAAAAAAAAAACATTTGAAAATGTGTTTAAACCTGTTTTCATTATTTTCTTAGGAGATGAAGTAACTTAGAATTGTTAGATTTTCAATTAACTTGCAAAAATAGACATTGCCATTAAAATGTAATAAAATAATAATAATAATAATAATAAAAACAATCTAAAATCAATAGAATAAATTATTTTTTTTAATAAAATGTTATTATAATTATTATTATTATTATATTAATAGTATTATTAATAATTTGTAATAATAATTTTTTTAAAGAATGACCAACAAATTATCACCTTTTTAGAAATATTTTTTTAGATTAAGTAACTTTTATTGGATTTTATAAGGTTTTAATTCACTTTGCCACATGGAAATATAATAAAATAAATGTAATATAACATGACATTAATAGACTATAATAATAATAATAATAATAAAATTATGCTAAATATGCATTTCCACTTAGAAATAAAATAATAGAATAGAATATTAATTATCTAATTAATCAATTAATTAAATAACAACAATAATAATAATGTTTTGATGAATGACCAGCATATTATTAACTTTTTCAAAATATTTTAAAACCTGTTTTTAAACCTAATTTAACCTTTCTAATATTTTATTTATTTTATCTATACACCATGTACTGTGTAGTATGGTATCATATTAAAATATGTGCTGTCACAGGCTAAGCAGAATTACCTCTTGTAATATAAAAAAAACACTTGAAATATGCCTTCAACTATTTATAGAGACATATAATTCAGATAATTTTTCAATTTTATTTATTTATTTATTTATTTATTTTTATACAATGTTTCTTAATTTCTCAGAGGATGATTTTTTTATGTATCTGGTATGTTGTTAAACCAGTGAAATGTTATGTTGTGCCCAGAAAAAAGTGATTACCACCTTCAGCTAATTTTACCACATTCAGTGAGCCACTATTGCTCTTGGTCTTTAGGGAAATTCAAGAAGGAGATCCTCACAGTAATCACTGTTTTAGTACGGCTGCTATTGATTATTTGATAGATTCTCAGAGCATGTCTGACTGTTACTTGTCTCTGGATGGCAGAATGGAGTGGTGTCGCTCATTGACTGCACACTGATAGAGGAACCAGAGGGCACAGATGACGAGTGTACGTATCAAAACTCTTGATTTAATCTTAAGCGTACCATAAAATATCTGCAATAACAAAAGAGAGTTGACATTTTGACACTGATAAGAGACCTCTGTACTTACCCGCTTTTGAGAAGCATCAGTTGCCACTGATATGGACATGTTATGGAAGTAGATCGGACCACAAATCTAATCACAACAGACCTCCACGAGATTTATTCCAGAGGCTCACTAAGTTATCATTTTTCTCTTCAGCCAAGTCAGACAAGAGCGGTCAGGACATGGAGCACCTGGATTTTAAGATTGTGGTGGAGCCCAAAGACAGCCAGTCCTTCACCATCATCCTGGTGGCCTCCTCGCGACAAGAGAAGTCAGCCTGGACCAGTGACATCAGCCAGGCATGTCTGCTCACATCAGATAACACTGAGTGATCCACACAGCCCTGGGCAAGACCTTCGCCTTTTACTCGCGTCCTGTGGTTCAAATACTGTCCTCACACTCTTTTTTTCTCTCTTTCTCTCTCTCACTCTTTACTATAGTGCATAGATAATATTCGTTGTAATGGGCTGATGATGAACGCCTTTGAGGAGAACTCTAAAGTCACTGTGCCCCAGATGATCAAGTAAGCACTTCTTCTCACACTGGAAGTAACTATGCTTTTCCAACATAGAAATGTTAGTAAATGTCTATAAAACATAGTCAGTTTCTGCATTAAGTAGATCAGCCTGTTTTTTTATTCACAGTCATACATCAACTTTGTATTTTAATGGCACTTGACACATTTTGAGAAGCTTAATACATGAGCATGTTCTAACTTTGCAAGGCTGCATACAGTATTACAAAAGTATTCATTTGATCTAAAATGTGATTGTTGCTAGTGGCTGAAATATATATATATATAGTTCAGTCATGAAACTCTAGATGGCGCATTCTGACGGGGTGTTAACGTAGCTGATGATATTCATAGAGTTAAACGACTTGGCACAAGCTGATTGGTTCATGCTGCATATGCAGCCAATGAGCTTACTGCCTGCCTTGTATATGGCTGGCTAATGGCCCCTTTAATGTCAGATACTGAAACAAATATGTAGACAACAGGGGTGAAAAATGAGACATAATAGTGATACTTTGTAAATATGTAAATAACATCTTATAATCTGTGTCACATGTTTAGGTCTGATGCCAGTCTGTACTGTGATGACGTGGACATCCGCTTCAGTAAGATGATGAACTCGTGTAAGGTGTTGCAGATCCGCTATGCCAGCGTGGAACGCCTGCTGGAGAGGTTGACCGACCTGCGCTTCCTCTCCATCGACTTCCTCAACACCTTCCTGCACTCCTACCGTGTGTTCACCAGCGCAGACGTAGTCCTTGACAAACTCATCACCATATACAAGAAGCCTATCAGCGCCATACCTGCCCGGTGAGCCACATGTCTGGTTTTTATAATTTTTTTTTTTTGGAATACAGAAAATGAGATTACAGAGGTTTTTGTTGCAAATGGCAGTCTGATCAGCTTGACAAGCACAGAGATGACAACTGTAAACTGCTCTCATGTGCATAGTAGCATGTAGCAAGAGTGTTGTTTTCAGCACAGTCTACAGTCTACAATACTGATTAAGTTTAAGATTAAGTAAAACGTCATACTTACATGTTAGAATAAAGCCGACTGAATAAAGCAGCATGGCGTTTTGTAGTTGACTAGTCAGTCTTAAGAAAGCCCTTTATGACAAGGCTGCTTTTGGGATATGTTTAGCTAATATTTATGGCGTTTTTGTGTTCAAAAACAGCTGAATAGAGCAAGAATTAAATGAAATGCAGGTTTTAAAAGTTGACATGCCTTCTTAAAGGTGCTCTCAGTAATTTGTTTACTTCTTAAAAAAGGCTGAAATATTATATTTTTAAATATATATATATATATATATATAAGTCTTTGAAGTATCCCTTTCAAGAACTAAAGGGTGAAGCAAAGGTCATCCAAATTAGTGTCCTCAGCTAAATTACAGCAGCTTGTACTGTGAGGGATATCGTTTTGTGATTTAGGGGAGGGTGACCAGAGATAACCATAGTGACTCCACTGACACCATCCTGTCTGCTTCTTTGACCTCTAGTTCAGGCTTTGACACCCTTCCAGAGAAGCAATATATCTAACATTCCCCAAACGCAGGGTTAACAACCAATTACATTCATTTAAATCTGGCTAAGGACAACAATTGTTCACTGGTTTTGAATCCACTGTATGCAAGTGTGTCTATGGGAACCACACCATTCAGATGATTAAGATTAAAATACAGTGTAACTGATGAGTGATGATACTATAGGAGAACCTTTTCAAAAGTCATCTGTTCATAAGGGACCGGTAATTTGGGGAAAATATGAGATAACTCCATTCAGTCAATACACTGAAATCTGTGTGCATGAATGATTTTGAAGGTGTGAGTACATGATAAACACATTTTCTTTTCCTAACCTGCACACAGATTGAATTGTTGTATTTTGTCAGGGCTATGTGTATGTACTTTGAGCATTACATCAAGTATTTCACATGAAGATGTTTCACTGAGCTCATGGAGCTAATTTCCAAGACACTGAAACACAGCAGAGAAACATAAAGTTCCCCTCCCTGATTCCTAAAATGATTTAAATATCAAATATGTTGTCTTATTTAACTTTTCAAACAGAACCCCTCACAGTAATATAAATATAGTAATATAAAAGATCTTAACGTAATAATACAAAATGTGACATAATATGTGAATATAGAAAAAAAAGGATTTTCAAGAGTTAGGAAGCACTTTAAGATCTATTTGATGCTTTTTATGTGTATCTGCAGTACTGCACCTAAAAGTGTCTTTTCAAACTGACCAATAAAGCATATTTTTACAAACTGACTTAAATGCCTTATGAGCCACAACAGACTTCCATTTATTGTTTGATCTATCTCCAAGCATTCCATGTATAGTGGTGCTTTTAAATTACAAGTGCTGTCAACAATGCATAAAGCTCTCAAGAGGTTCTCAGTGACATTATATATTCATAAATGACATTACATATTTTTTGATATTTTTACATTTTAGGGGAAGCCCCTGCGGTCTTGAAGCAACCACCACTGTGCATAAGAAAGACAATTCAAATTAGATAATGATCATTCAACAGCACCCCTCCCAAAATAAGAAATGTTTGTAAGTTGCTTTGTGGATGTAATTTGCCCTCATTGCTGATTTATTAAAGACTCGATGGTCTATACTGCGTTATTTCCAAGAAGTCATCAGCAACAGCGCTAGGAGGGACATTTTGAAACTCTACCATGAAAGGTTTGTGTTCATCTACTCATCAGAGTGGCTTTTCAGGGATGGGCTCTGAGTAGCTTTTCGACAATCATCACAAACTCTTACTTCAGTCCTTTGACGGTCAAAAGATTCTCTGTAGATATTGACTTGTCAACAGACTCACGGCCTGGACTAATTTTGATGACTCAGGGTGGAGTAAATACTGAGTAAAACTTAATAGAGAAAGCTTTCAAAGAAGAATTTCAGTGAAACCTACCTTAAAATATGCAACAAATGAATCAGGCATTGGAAGACACAGTAACAGTGTAAATTTTAAAACATGACTTGAAAACTTGAGATTTGAGACCAAGTCTGTGGTCTCAGCTACAAACAAAATCTTTAGTGTTTAGAAACGCAGACATGCCATAAAATTAAGACATTTACAAAGTTTGGCATCATGATTCAATGGCAAAATTTGTGAGAAAATAAGCTAATATCATGTCTTATTCCTCCCTCTCTCACACACCCACAAGTGACAAATGAAGCTTGTTCTGAGATGATTGACTCCATTAAATTAAGCTCAATTTTGTCTGTTTGTTTGTCTCTCTCACTGATCCATGTAATCCTGTCCTTTAAGCTTTGACAGCTTAGAAACATATTTCCATTCCCTTGCCATGTTAACAGAAGACCCCAAGCGGCCTCAGACACATACATAAACACTATACTCAAGCCAGATTTTGAGTAGGTTCAGTACGGTTGATCAAAATACATAAAACTAGAAATGTTTTGGTGTTGGTGGTCATACAGACCAACCTGTCATGTCATGGGTGATGGGCAAATGACTTTAGGCAAGGGAACTAGGGCCTCTCAAAAATACCTCATGGTCTAAAGCTGCTTATAGGGAAATGAAGTCAGCTTGTAAGCACAGGGTGGGAGACATTTCTTAGTCACTTCACTGTCTCATTTCTGCACATAAGAGTTTCACTCCAGTAAGAACTAAAGTTAACTCAAGACATACTGAGACTTCTGCTATATTCAAGTTATATATATAATTAGCATTTTGAGTATTTTTATTACGATTATATTAATCTAAATAAATGATAATAATGTTAAGAATTGGGTAAGAATAATAATAATAATTATCATTATTGTTGTTGTTATTATTATTATTACAACATATTACATATGTACATATTACATATGCTAGTTTTAGCCAATATTATTTTGTAAACATAACTTGCAAATTAAAAATGTACAAAAATTAAAAAGACAATAAAAAAGAAGGGAAACAGGAAAAAAAGAAAGAAAAAAAGTGGACTTTAACATATTCAAGGAATGCCAAATCAAATTCCAAGACCAGAACTAATAGAAACAGAAACAAAAAAAGAAAAAAAAAATAGCCCATAACATAACTTTTTTTGTTGTTGTTGTTTTTTGGAATGCCAATATTCCTCTAGAACACTTTTGAATTTAAAGACTGAGATGGTGAAATTCTAAATCTTCTACATGTACAGTATGTAGGTCCATTATAATTATTATAAACACTTCAATGCTTCACATCATCATTAAATACTTCTAATTTTTGGCCCACATTCTCAATGGCCAAACAGACTTGACAGCTGATTTCTCCTCTGCTCTCCTCTCATCCACTTATTATAATTTAAAATAACTGTTTTCTATTTTAATAGATTTTAAAATCCAATTTATTCCTGTGATGGCAAAGCTGAATTTTTAGTAGCCATAATCTTTACTGTCTTCAGTGTAACATGATCTTTCAGAAATAATTCTAATATGCTGATTTGCTGCTCAAGAAACATTTCTTATCATCACAGTTGAAAACTTGTGCTGCTTAATATTTTTGCAGAAACCGTGATACATTTGATCAAGATTCTTTAATGAATAGAACGTTCAAAAAACCTTGATCTTTTATAACATTATAAAAGTATATACTGTCACTCTTGATCAATTGAATGTATCCTTGTTGAATAAAAAATATTAATTTCCAAAAAAAAAGAAAGAGAAAAAGAAAAATCTAATTAAACACAAACTTTTGAATGTGCTGTAAATATAAGAAAAGTCTAGAAAAAGTAGTCAACCTGTTTAGTTGGTTGTTGGAGGACCTATCATGATCCATCCCTAATTCTCAGCTTTTTTTATGCCGTTTGATGGACTTGTATCTTGGCACACATATATAAATGCACATGCAGCTCTTAGTTTAGCACCAGGCCTTTGCTTTGCTGGATTTGTGTTCTTGTGTGAGAGAATGAGCAGAAAAATTGGTTCGGTTTGATAGGAGAGAGGTCACACCAGTGTTTGTCACCCTATAGTGAGAGCGAGCGAGCGTCTGCGTACGTATGGGATAAAAGGAGAGAAAAGTGAGAGAGAAAGTCAAAGGGGAAGGTAGTGAGATGTGCTGGAGTTGCTAAAGGCTTGCGAGAGGTCACACTAATGTGTGTCGCCCCGCGTATGTGTGTGTTCTGCTGGAAACAGCATTAATTGGGCCCTGCTTCATCGCCTGCGTGCCTGCCTGACTGAAGCATCTCAGCAGGGCTCTGTCGCCATCACCTTAGCAACCGGCCACTCTGCTGCAGGACCCCACCCTCCGCCCGTGCCGCATCTGCGAGATGAAATATTTAGTGTGCACGTTTTGCAGCCATCGCAGCCTCTCTCACTCTCTCTTTCGCATGCGCGCTGTATTTTCGTCTTGCTTTCTGCATCTCCTCCTCCGGTTGGCTCTGGAGACGGAGATCCAGGCAAATCGGTAAGAGCCGGGGACCTCCCACACACCCACAGCCTGTAGCACCCACTCTCCCCTGGGCAGACTGCACGGCTGTGATGCCTCCCCAGACCTCCCCCGCTCAGCTGCCCTGCCTCAGCTCCAACGGTCACCCAAACTGTCATAAGTGGGTCTATTTCTGTGCAGGCATGACGTGTAGGGGTGGCTCGATGTGTGGGAAAGCTTCTCTGCAACGCTCTCCAACCTTATAGAGAAATGTGAAGAGTAGGCTGTTTATGCTCCGCAGAGACACTTTTCTCTGTCAGCGCAAATACCCTGAGCACACCACACAGCGTTGAGAAGCCATTATCAGCTAAATCATGAGCTGCAATGAGAGGCAAATACGTAACTGTTGTCTTTTTGTAGGCTAGTGATGTGCCGATGGTGGTTTTCTAGATCTGCTCTCATGTAAAGGTGAAGCATGTCATTTAATGTCTGTAGTGAGACTGAACTGAAAATAATGAGTGTTTTCAAACAAGATCCTATTGGTTGGACAGATCTTCAAGCAAACAGCTCTTTGAGGTTCATTCAAAATGACCAATAATTTGCTCAACCAATCATCTGAGTGAACCATTTGGTCACATGAAATGACATAAAGTCTTTGTCATTTGAATTTAATGAGCATGTTTTACTGCAGGAAAAAAATATATAATAGTTTTTTTTATATATATTTATATATTTTTTTATCATAATTTAAAATTTTTGTGATTTTTTTTTTTAATTATTATTTTATTTCAGGGAAATCATTTGAATGGCTTCCTTATCTTGTTGTATCTGCATATTGAGCTGGAATTGACAGAAAGTATTGAAGAAGCATTGAAAAAATATATATACAGTACAGTTCAAAAGTTTGGGGTCTGTAAGATCTCTTATGCTCAGCAAGGTTTTGAGCAAAAATACATTAAAAAACAGTAATAATGTGAACAATTATTACAATTTAAAATAACTGTATTCTATTTTAATATATGTTAAAGTGTAATTTATTCCTATGATGGCAAAGCTGGATTTTTAGCAGCCGTTACTCCTTTCTTCAGTGTCAGTTTTCATGTGCTGATTTGGTGCTCGAGAAACATTTCTTATTATTGTCAAAGTTTAAATATTTTTGTGGAAATTGTGATACATTTCTTTCAGAATTCTTTAATGAATATACATTTTAAAAGAACAGCATTTATTTAAAATAAATAAATAAATAAATATATATTAAACATTAAACATTATTATTGTCACATTTAATTAATTTAATGCACCCTTGCTGAGTACTAGTATTACATTCTTAAAAAAAAAAAAAAAAAAGGAAGTATATTTCACCTTTAAATTTAATTTGAATTTTTGAAACTGAAATTGCATGTCCATGTTTAACAGCCTCAGGAGGTTTAAATCAAGACAACATGGTCATTAACAACCCTCCCTCCTGCTCCTTTCGACACATAGATCCCTGGAGCTGTTTTTCGCGAGCAGCCAGAACAACAAGCTCCTCTACGGAGAGCCACCTAAGTCGCCCCGTGCCAGCCGCAAGTTCTCTTCCCCACCCCCGCTGGCCATTACCAAGACCTCGTCCCCCAACCGCCGCCGCAAACTGTCCCTCAACATCCCCATCATCACCGGTGGGAAGGCTCTGGACCTGGCTGCCCTTAGCTGTTCCTCCAATGGCTATGCAAGCATGTACTCCTCCATGTCCCCTTTCAGCAAGACCACGCTGGACATTAACAAGCTCTACGTGTCCAGCCCCATCACCAGCAAGATTCCTGACGACGGCGAAGGCAAGACTGACAAAGCTGATGAGGTTTCGCTGTGCAAACAGGGTGAGGTCATACTGCAAATGAGTTCACCAAAATTTTAGTAGTTGATACCAGTACCAGAGAAATTTCAGTTTCTCGACACAGTAACACAGCATAAACTAATAAAACAGTGCTTTATTTTTAAAAATTATATTCATTATATTTACTAATAATATAATAAAAAAAATCTAAAATATTTGTAATAAAAAAATAAGAAAGTACATGCATTGTTGTAAAAAAAATTTTTGTATTTGTTGTATTTTTATATTACTGAATATTTGAGTGTGTGTGTGTGTGTGTGTGTGTTGTTATAACAAACTAAACAATGGCTTGTACCTTCAAGTAGTCAGACAGACTTTGCATAGTAATATTTATTTTAGTAACACTGATAAACTTTTATAGTTTTTGTTAATATTTTGAATTTGTTTTTTTTTGTTTATATATATTATATTAAATTAGTAACACAATAATTGTGTCTTGTATCATTTTTATTAGTTTTTGTCTTTTTTATTCTATTATAAGATTTTAGTTTTTGTTTATTTAGTTTTAGTAATTTTAGTACCATACTTCAACTTAACTAAACGTAAATGAAAAATGTTTCCAAGCTGAAATAAAATACTTTATATATATATATATATATATTTTATTTCAGTTAATGTTTATTTTATTTCAAGTAATGAAAATTTTTATTTTTTACGGTTTTAGTTTTATTAAGGATACAAACTGTTTTTAATCATAGTATCAGCTTGGAACCAACTTTTTGACACGCAGACAGCAAACTGTCATAATATGGTGGGTTTGTAATGTTTCATGTGTTCGATATGTTATGCATATGGATAACTGTAATGCCTATGACTGATTTTTTCTAGACATTTCAGTGAGGGAGGAAATCGACAACGACCAGATCCAGAGTGATGAGGCAGAGGCTGAAGTGTCGCCCACCAAATCACCCACCACTCCCAAAAACGTCAAATGCAAAAACTCCTCAGGTAGAAGACACTCTGTCCTAGACTTCCCTGCCATGTTGTTATCGCTCACTGACATGAAAACCAGAGCACCTGCATCTCACGCTGACAAGCCACCTGCACCCTTCAGACCAGCCAAATGTTGCATTTATCAATGGCTCAAAATGGCAGGCTCGCTTGTTTTGAGAAACTGAGTGTTTAATTCAAAGGTCCAGTAACAGTCAGTTGTTAAAGGTTTGCATATTTAGCTATATGTAAAAACTTCAAGTTCCTTAGCATTTTTGTATGTGAGATATCGCTGTATTCTGCTTTTTTTTTGTTCCTACGTGTTGTTCATGTTTTAAAGTACACGCTGTATCTGTAAAGGTCTGAAGTGATCCTGAGGACGTAGATGGAAGCCTCGCAAGATACGATTCATGCAAAATCTCATTAATTCTGTAGGTTAAAAAAAAAAGAAGAAAAAGCTCAGGGAAACGCCAAAGGAGGCGTGTGTAGGTGTTTGGGAAACTTGTGCCATAGCAACCATTAGCATGTATTCTCTCTGCCACCCCGGTTACCGGGTTTGTTTGAGTGCAGTCGATGCACTGCAACAACACTGTCTCCTTGCTTTCAAAACTAAATTAAATGGGGTTCAAAGTTCACTAATGACCCCATTGTTTCATATGTGTGACACAGTATTGCCATCAAGCTTTAGATGGCAGTAGAAGAATAAAGCATGTTTCATTACCCTTAGGTTTTTTCTAAACCTTACCTGAAGCATGCAACAACAAACTTGTTTTCTTTAAAACGCTGCTTTTGTTATTCTCTGAGAGTGTATTTGAGGCACACATCTTAGTGAAATGATGAGCTATTTTTAGTCTCAACCATCTTGAGAACCATAGCCCTGCCTATTGTCTTGATGAAGACGCAGTCTGTGATTTTATGTTTCGTACCGCCACCTGCTGGATGCTTAGATGCACTACATCATTGCAGCATCATCACTCTTATCCACCAAAAAGACATTTTTCATATGATAACATGATGCATTAGCCTGTGGAAAGTGCTTGCAAGTACAAAACTAACAGTATGAAAATACGGGCTTATTTTGGTCTTGCTGACAGTCCTGGACAATCTGGGTAGTCTTTTTTGTTTAACAGTCGTGTCGTTTTCATGTCATCATCGGAGGCTTATCCATTGTGGAGATAGTCACTGCCTCCATTATTTCTGCATGAGTCCATCTTGTCTTATTTTACACCTGCTGTACCCTTAAAGAGGAAGCACTCTGAAACACAGCAAATTCACATTTACTTTGTCTGGATCTTTAGTTTTTGGGCTACTGGCAGTTGACAAGTTTTAGGTACACTGCATTGATATTCTTTAAACATGTTTGCAATTAATTCAGCTCAAGTCTCTTAGTGTACAGATTCAAACTTTGTATTGTAGATCATTTTAGGCTTAATTGTGCTGTTTACTTTTTATTTATTTATTTTTGTATTTTATTTATTTACTTTCTTACAATATTTAATATTGATGTTTGAAAATTGTCCTTATAAAATAGATTGCTCTTAGATTTCTGATTATCTCTGTTGCAAAATGTTAATCAAATTGTTATATTGTTTTAATTGTTATATTACAATACATTCTTTATTAGAATTCTGATTGAATAAGCCACAATCGAAACTGTTGCAAAAAGTGTGCTGGTAAAATTGCTACATTACTTTGCAATCATGAACAGCACTAGTATAATGATCTATATTACTGGTTTGTTAAAATTTCAGTAATATTATATTATTAATTCAGCTTGAATATCTTAGAGTACAGGTTCAAAATTTGTTTTGTAAATCATTTTAGATTTAATTGTGCTGTTTAATTGTATTATTTATTTTTTGTAAATTTTTATGGTTAAAAATACTTAATTAAAAATATAAAATCTTAAAATATTTAATATTAATGTTTGAAAATCTTTTTTATAAAACAGCTCTTAGATTTCTGATCGCCCGATGGTGTTGCAAACTGACTGTTAATACAATTTTTAAATTACTTTGCAGCCATAAAAAGCCTAATACTATAATGATCTATATTACTTGATTATTGATATTAATTTCATTAATATTATATTATTATCAACATTATTTTATATAATATTAGTATTATCAATAATAAATTTGACTTTGCTTTTTATTGCTTTGACTT
Source organism: Sinocyclocheilus rhinocerous (assembly GCF_001515625.1). NCBI lineage: Eukaryota > Metazoa > Chordata > Actinopteri > Cypriniformes > Cyprinidae > Sinocyclocheilus > Sinocyclocheilus rhinocerous. The sequence continues at coordinate 1,810,767 of NW_015652995.1, forward strand.
AAATTTAATTAAATGTTCTGTAAAATGTAACTGACAGTGATAGAATTATCCTAATGTTTGCACACTGAACTATGCTTGTTGTTTTTCTTCTTCTTTTTTTCTTTTTTGCATATTGAAAATGCCAGTATTTTGCTATCTCTTGAAGTATGCAAAAATTTTATTTATTTGTTTAAATCTCTTAATTGGTTTTGAGTAGCTGACTAATTCTGAAATGAAAGCTAAATTAACCTCCAAACATGCATTTAACAATCGTATGTGCTACTTGTCTTTCTCTCTGGGCAGAATTCTCTCTGTTCTCGTACAACAATGGCATGGTGATGTCGTCCTGTCGGGAGCTGGATAACAACCGTAGCGCCTTGTCTGCTGCTTCTGCCTTCGCCATTGCCACTGCAGGTGCCAACGAGGGCACGCCAACCAAGGAGAAGTACCGCCGCATGTCTCTGGCAAGCACAGGTAGGATTCAGCAATCTGTTTCAAACTCTCATAGGCTGTGGATATTTGTTGCCTGGCAGAAGAGGGATTCATGTGAATTTTGATTGGTTATCAGGGTTCCCCACGGATCAGAGGAACGGAGATAAGGAGTTTGTGATTCGTCGAGCAGCAACTAACAGAGTTCTCAATGTCCTCAGGCACTGGGTGTCCAAACACTCGCAGGTGAGATTAAGTAAACATTATACACTCTTAAAAATAAAAGGGTTTTGTAGCAATGCCACTCAAGAACCATTTTGGGTTCCCAAAGAACCTTTCAGTGATCAGTTCTTAAAATCAACATTTTAATAAAGGACATTTTTCCCCTTAAATAATCTTTTTACATTGATGTCAAAAGTTCTTCATGGAACCACAGATGACAATAAAAAATATTTCTAAGAGTGTAAAACTTAATATAAGAAATCACCAACTAGAAACAAAATGCAGTACGGAATTTTTTTTTTTTTTTTGTGTCCAAGTTGTGGGTCATAATTTGTCCCAGAAGGACAAGTTTCTGCACTGATTTTGATGTGGCGAATTCTGTGGAATGGATTTAAACATGATAAAACGTTAAAACATCATACCATATGAATGACAATAAAAAAAGAATATCTGCAGAACTTTCTGTGGAGTTATGTGTGCATTGAATTTGTTTTTGCACACCTGTGTATTGTGTGTGTATGTTTGTAGGACTTTGAAACCAACACTGAGCTCAAAATGAAAGTGATTAGTTTCCTGGAGGAGGTGATGCATGATCCTGAACTTCTGACCCAAGAAAGGAAAGCTGCTGCCAACATCATAAGGTGAGTAGAGTCTGTCTACACCCTGACAGAATCAATGCACACATGTAGTAGTGGATTATCCTGTCCTACAGTATTTTAGATTTATGTAATCTAATAAACTCTTGTTCATGTAATTAAATCAGTGGTTTTGCTGTTTTTTTTTCTTTCTTTTTTGGACAGGACATTGACACAGGAGGATCCTGGTGACAATCAGATCTCTCTGGAGGAGGTGCTGCAGATGGTGAGTGGGGAGATTCTGGGTCATCCTCCAAATTACTCAACATTTCATTGCTAAAACGATCAGAACTTACCAATATATTTTGGGGTCCGAAAGATCGTTTAATGTTTTTGAAAGAAGACTCTTATGCTCAAGAAGCAATCTTATGACTAGTTATTATAATTGTTTTCTATTTTAATATATTTATTTTCTTTTTTATTTTATTATTTTTTTCTGTAATGGCAAAGCTGCATTTTCATCAGCCATTACTCCAGTCTTCAGTGTCACATAATCCTTCAGAAATCAATCTAATATGTTGATTTGATCCTCCAAGAAACAATGTTTAAAATAGTTGTGTTTCTTAATAGATTTGTGGAATCTGTGATTTTTTTTTTTTCATGATTCAAAACTTTTGGCTTGTAGTGTATATCCAGAACTCCTCTTTTGTGTCAAATTGTATTATAGTCTATAGTATATTTCACCACTTATAAAGGTGTGTAAACTGTGCTGAAATTCATTATTCAGTATCTCGTTTAACTAATTGTGTGTTATATAGGCGGAAGGAGGAAAGTCAGAGCCTTTTGAGAATCATTCGGCTCTGGAGATCGCAGAACAGCTCACCCTGCTGGACCACCTTGTTTTCAAAGTCATACCATACGAGTGAGTGTGATTATGTTTCAATGTATTCATTCTTTACTAGAGAGTAAACAGATAGTTCACACAAAAATAAAAAGTATGTCATTAATGTTGCTTCAAACATTTATGCCTATTGTGTCCATTGAACACAAAATACGTTTTGAAGAATCTTCACACAGTGCTTGCCATATGACTTGTGCCTATTGAAGTCTTTTGAAGTAATACAATAGACTGTCAATTCAATTCTGCATACAACTTTGACATGAATGACATGAGGGTGAATAAACCATTTTTCATCTTGGGTGAACTATACATTTAACAAGAAACCTTAATGACATTGTTTGATTAGATTCAACTTAATACTTGAATATTTGTGAAATGTGAAGAATATTAAAACCTGTTTATGGACATGCCATCATCCCTAAGTTATCTGTGTGTTTTTCCTCACAAATATGTTCATTGCCATGAACAGGGAGTTTTTTGGTCAAGGGTGGATGAAGAACGATAAGAATGAGAAGACACCTTACATCATGAAAACGACAAAACACTTCAATGATGTAAGTGTTCAATGTGAAAGCATCTGGTTCTAGTTAAGTGCAAAGTTGCTGCAGTGTATTTGTTGTTGCATTGTTCCAAATAAAGCATAATGAACATAATGTCGATATACCTCTTGTCTCTTTTAAAGATCAGTAACCTGATCGCTACAGAGATCCTGTACAGTGAGGATGTGAATGTACGGGTAGCAGTGATAGAGAAGTGGGTGGCAGTGGCCGATATCTGCCGCTGTCTCCATAACTACAATGCCGTGCTGGAAATCACCTCATCCCTCAATCGCAGCTCCATCTTCCGTCTGAAGAAGACCTGGCTCAAAGTGTCCAAACAGGTGTGGAACTGCCTGATAAAACCCTCATTGAAATTAAATGAATAGACTTTAGGGTTAAAGTAGGGCCAGTGCAGTTTAAGGCAATAAAAGAATATTTACTGGACTCCTCCTGTTGATCCAGTATTGTTGAACATTTATTTGATGTTAGATCTGAAAGTATGTGACAACTGAATACAGACTGAAATCATTTAACACACTTTATTATTCCATTTAAATCAAAGACCAAAACAGTCATTGACAAGCTGCAGAAGTTGGTCTCATCTGAAGGAAGATTCAAGAACCTCAGAGAGGCCTTAAAAAAGTATGTTTTTTATCACTTGCAGTAAGTCAGTACTTGTTGCTGTAATTTAAGTCAGACTTCTATATTTGAGCATGTAGGTGATAGGATTTATTTTATTTTGCCATAGCATGCATAATACTGCATTTTCTTCTCATATTTCTGCTAGTTGTGACCCTCCCTGTGTGCCATATTTGGGAATGTACCTCACTGATTTGGCCTTTATTGAGGAGGGGACGCCCAACTACACAGAGGACAACCTGGTCAATTTTTCCAAAATGAGAATGGTAGGTCTTTTTATATGCATTTCTTTAATGCGTGTGTGGGAAAGAGTTATAGATTTCATTTTGTTATCATATTTCCTTTATTTTACAGATTTCCCATATCATCCGTGAAATCAGGCAGTTTCAGCAAACGGCATACAAGATTGATTACCAGCCAAAGGTATTGAACTGATATTGGTCTGCACTGCCAAATTATGGGGTTTCATGATCAGCATGCACTAGCCCTAGTAACACTGGTGGTTAAGTTTGAGTATGCTTTGTTCTGTACATAATCATTTTCAGATTAAAAACAGTAAGGCCCTAAAAATCCTTTTGGAATCTGCAGTGTAGGAAACTCGAATTGAGAATTGAGCCATGGTTGCATTGAAGAATCACATTCAATATGAAACTGTCACCGTGTTTGTCTTTCAGGCAGCACTGTATTTACTGGACAGAAGCTCAGTAATGGATGAAGAAGGCCTGTATGAAGCCTCTCTCAGAATTGAGCCTAAAGTGCCCAACTGAGAGAGGCTCTGCCTAACGTCTACACAATGTACAGACACCACGCTCTCTACAGTATACATCCTTGTGTTCTGTTATGTAACATGATTATTACTCCTGGATGTGTTTCCTTGTTTTTAGTCGTAACCAAATGTTGCCTAATTGTTTCAGATCTTACACCGTTGATTTCAGCCTATGTTCTTTAGAAAATCATATTTTTTCCAAATCCAAAGTATGCTTTTAACAGTACTTGCAAAAGGATACAATCCTAGTTCAAGGTGTGGTTGTCTATTTAATTGATCAGGCTCATCCACATCACCGTAATGAAATATGAAACGCCAGGCAGGAGCATTTTGAGATTTTAATAGATGCATGTAACTAATTTACAGTATATGCATACCATGTAGCAATGTAGAAAGCAGATATATTACTGTATACAACCAAGCATATAGAAACACTTATACTGTTATACTATTATATTCCATGTCACTGTACTTCGCAGAACCAACTCCAGCATTTTTCATCTATTTGTTGCGATAATTAACATTCGTCCCTTGATTTCTCAAGGGGTTAGTTGGACATGCTTAAACTGCCATGATATTTTTTAACAGTTTTGCCATGACTTAATAAAGCAGACAGTGAATAGCTTGGCAATTGTATTACATTAAAAAAGACATAGGATATGTCTTCTGTTGGCCAATAAGGATTTTGATCTGTTCTTGCATGCACAATTTATTTTGCAGACATTTCTTATGATTTCCTCAGCCCTAAATTATACTGTTTCTTCACAAAAAGAAGCAAGATCTGCATTATATTTTTTTGAAACTGATTGTTTCGTGATTGTTTACCCATGTAATGTTTCCGTTGCTCACAGCCACATTTCTTAGCTTTTTGGGAAAAAGGTATTCTGGGTTCAACAATATCCTTCTACACCAGATTATCCAGCTATTGTACATTTACAGACAATCTATGTCCTTCTTGCTGTTCCAGTGATTGTGGAACATGACTGAATATCACTTTGTAAAATGCATTGCCGTTTAAGAGTATGATCAAAAGTGAATGACCTTCCCGCTTGCAGCATACAAATGGTATTTTTGTAGTCCTAGAATAAAGACGTAGGGTTCTGCATCCTTACCTAAAAAAGAAAGGGGAAAAAATGACTGTAGAAACATTTTTGTACAAACATTGTCAACTCGCCACACAGAAAAGTATTCTGTATATTTTGTACATGCAGCCCTATGTATTTCTTAACATACTAGTTTAAAGCACACCTCTTTAAAGCGTTGTATCCTATGCTTCACACTCAATGCTATATGATTTGTGATTTTGAAACCATGATCTAGAGGTAGAGGACTTTAAAGTGTTTTTGCATATACTGTAATCCTGTCTATAATCGTTCTCTTAGCAGGAATATAGTAATGTAGTGCTTATTCTGTGAATATTTGTATGTATTTTTACTATGTACAGTCTGGAAACACACTAAACGCTCATGTGGCAGGCATGCAACACTGTATCAGCCAGAAACTTTAAAAAGAACAATATATATGTATGTGTATATATATATATATATATATGTATATATATATATATATACACATACATACATACTGTATACACATCTATGTGCACATACTCTTATAAATGGTATATAAACATACAAACAAACATTTTGCTGTTAGCAATACCCAGTGGTATGAGAATTATCTTTCAACCCTTAAGTTTATTTCCACGGCTTGGGAAATATTTCCAGTTTTTGTACAAAAAAAAGAAATGAACAGAAAAGAAAAAGAAAGAAAGAAAATTAAATAAACTGTATGTTTCCTGATTACCTCTTGCTAATGTACTAGTTTAAAGCACACCTCTTTTAAAGCGTTGTATCCTATGCTTACACACTCAATGCTATATGATTTGTGATTTTGAAACCATGATCTAGAGGTAGAGGACTTTAAAGTGTTTTTGCATATACTGTAATCCTGTCTATAATCGTTCTCTTAGCAGGAATATAGTAATGTAGTGCTTATTCTGTGAATATTTGTATGTATTTTTACTATGTACAGTCTGGAAACACACTAAACGCTCATGTGGCAGGCATGCAACACTGTATCAGCCAGAAACTTTAAAAAGAACAATATATATGTATGTGTATATATATATATATATATATGTATATATATATATATATACACATACATACATACTGTATACACATCTATGTGCACATACTCTTATAAATGGTATATAAACATACAAACAAACATTTTGCTGTTAGCAATACCCAGTGGTATGAGAATTATCTTTCAACCCTTAAGTTTATTTCCACGGCTTGGGAAATATTTCCAGTTTTTGTACAAAAAAAAGAAATGAACAGAAAAGAAAAAGAAAGAAAGAAAATTAAATAAACTGTATGTTTCCTGATTACCTCTTGCTAATAAATCTATTCTATCTCAGGGGGATATTGCTTCCTTGTATGTGGTTTTTGTCATGCTCACTTCATTTGGCTCACTTAAAAAATGGGTCATAAGTGTATTATGTATAATGATACGGGCCTCATTTATTTTAAAACGGCAGGTTTTTAGCATTTACATTTATGCATTTAGCAAACGGTGTTTGTTTGCTCTGATATTTTGCTGCCTTAAACACATCCATTAGAAAATTGTAAGACTTTATAAATAGTTTGCATGTGTTTTGCAGAGTTTGCATAGTTTGCAGAGTTTTTGTATCACACAGCTTGACATGCCATAAATCATATCAGACACTTTTGATGTACACAGTATAGGGTAAATTTCAGGAAAAATATTGGGTGTAAATTAAAAAAAATAATAATAACTTTTGCCTTTATTATTTTTTGCCTATATTTATTATTAACTTTATTTCAGTAATTCAACTCAAATTGTGAAACTTGTGTATTAAGAGATGCACCTGTAAGCTAAACTTATTGTGTAACTCACTAGCGTGACACAACTGGTCATGTGATGTCAACGCTGCAGCTCCTGGGGAGGCGACCCGCTCCATGTAAAATAAAACGGCTTTATCTGTGCACATTTTACTGATATAGGCTATCTAAAAAAATGCTGCTCATTTCTTTGTGTAAAACGTTTCAGTTTTCAAAAGAACATCGAGTGCACCTTTAACCCGAAGAGCAGAGGACAATGAAAGCCCTCCCTCGTGTAGGAGGAGTGCTGAAGCTCAAGAGATCTTATATTATGCTGCTGTTATGAATTGCTCGCAGGCTTGAAGATGAACATGCTGTTTTTACCGGTGCTGTTTGCCGTTCTGTATCAGGTGCATACATTGCCACTGCACACTGAGGAAGGTAAATTTTTTAACCAGCTTTTGACTTTGAGCTTTTTTTTTTTCTTCCACGTACGTGTGACGCTGCATCGTAGGCTACTTTCGCTTTTGACTATTTGGTGCTTCAGTACAAATGCATAACAAATTTATGACAACTCAAACTTAAAGTGAAGGCTATAGTCATAGAGTCATAGTTATATATAATACAACATTTAAAATAGCCTACATTTTGTGGACTTAAATACGAATGATGAATTAATTTAAACATGATAAAAGTACTTTGGAGAACGGTTGTGTGCATTAAAAGTGAAAATATAAATATTTATTTGTTACAGATGAGTATCTTTTCAAATCATGGATGTCTCAGGTAAGAATAAGTTATTTGTAAGTTCATTTCCTAACACAAAGGAAATTTAAGGCGACACTATGAACGAAGTGAAAAATTAGGAAGAGGAAGAAAAGTAACTTTGTTTATTCTTTTGAAATTTGCAGTATGACAAAAATTATGAGATAAATGAATATTACCAGCGACTACAGATATTCCTGGACAACAAGAAGAAGATTGAGCGCCATAATGCAGGAAACCATAAGTTTTCAAGTAGGCTATGACTAATATAATCTAATTTACTGAAATCTTTGTTTTATGAACACGATGTTTTTTTGTTTTTTAATGAACACGATGTTTTAAAAAATCACATAACATTTCTCTGCACTTTACAGTGGGACTGAATCCGTTTTCAGACATGACCTTTGCTGAATTTAAAAAGTCCTACCTCCTGACAGAACCTCAGGTATTATTTTTAACAGCCTCTCGTGATCAATGAGGAAATAGGAAAGTACCACAATTCATGAATATTTTACAACCTGACAGAACTGCTCCGCCACTAGAGGGAATCATCTGAGCAGTAATGGGCCTTATCCTGATATGATTGACTGGAGAACGAAAGGAAACTATGTAACTAATGTCAAGAACCAGGTAGCTTGCTTATCTTGCTCTAATAATCCTCTATTGTGCTTATGATAATTAATTTTTTTAATTAAACAGTGCTGATGCTTAATCGGTGACACTATTCCAGGGAGCTTGTGGTAGCTGCTGGACTTTTTCCACCACAGGCTGTCTGGAGTCTGTCACTGCTATTGCCACGGGGAAACTCCTACAACTAGTATGTATATGTTGCTTTTAATTTAACAATGGCTGTGAACATTCATCATCAGATATTAATAATGTCTTATTATTTAATTTAGTATCAACATTGTAATGAATATACCAATAATTCCCTTTTTCTGCCCTTTGGCAGGTTCAAACAAACCCCAAAACAGCACATTAGTAATGAAATATAACTGTAATTTATGAAACATCAGGTTATTTTGTCTTACCTCTTCCTGTTCCTATCACGCACTCTTTACAGGCAGAGCAGCAGCTTGTAGACTGTGCAGGTGCTTTCGACAATCATGGCTGCAATGGGTGAGTTAGATAAAATGATGAATTAACTCATCTTGGCTTATTTTATGGGTTTAGGAGTAAAGTCTTCACTGTAAAATAGTCTAAACAACATTTTACTCTTGTCACATGCTTTTTAGTGGCCTCCCAAGTCATGCCTTTGAGTACATCATGTACAACAAAGGTCTTATGACAGAGCTAGACTACCCCTATACTGCTAAAGTAAGTATTTTACTGTTTCAGCTGTTGTTTTCAAGATTCATTCATAAAGTGGTGACATTTGTTCATACTGTACATGCTTGTAGGAAGGTGAATGCAGATTCAAACCAGACTTAGCTGCTGCCTTTGTGAAAGGTGTTGTAAACATTACAAAGGTAAGTGATGGTCCATGTACAAATATTAATATTAACTTCATGCCTTCTCTCTAACTGTAAATTCCTGTTATTAGTATGATGAAATGGGAATGGTGGATGCTGTGGCCAGGTTGAACCCTGTCAGCTTTGCATATGAGGTGACATCTGATTTCATGCACTACAAAGATGGAATATATACCAGGTTAGTATGAAATATATATACATTTGCTTTTATAGGCTACTGGTTTTATATTGGATTTATTTGTGACAGTTCTTGGCAATTTCTGTAATTTTATGACTTTATTTTATAGCACAGTGTGTCATAACACTACTGACATGGTGAACCATGCAGTGCTTGCTGTGGGCTATGCTGAGCAGAATGGAACTCCATACTGGATAGTGAAGAACTCCTGGGGAACCTACTGGGGAATTAACGGGTCTGTTTGCATGATTTCCTCAAATGTTGTGCTACTGTAAGGTTACAAAATACAGTAGCGATTATATTTGAAACTTGACCATTTGACCAAGTTAATAGCAATAAATGTGATGTTTAATGTTAATTATTTTATTTCCCATACAGATATTTTTACATTGAGAGGGGAAAGAATATGTGTGGACTTGCTGCGTGTTCATCCTATCCTTTACCTTTGGTGTAAATAACTGAAATGTATTTTCTTACACCATAAAAAGGGAGACAAGTTATTACATTTTACTCTCACACAAAATCATTTTATGCACAATGGACAACATCTTCATAAATGAGTTGTAGTCTATACTAGCTGTCAGTAAATAAGTTAAATACTTATTTAACTTTGTAATAAATAATTATTCACATTCATTTAAAACATTCAATGACACCCCATTTGCTCTTAATATGCTTCATTTTGTTTTTAAAGTTGTCTGCTTTGTTAAGATTTTAAGTACAAAACTATTGTACTGAACTAAATCTTTTCTCAGGGATTTGTTTTTGTGTGTGTGTCTTATATTTTTTTATGGATCACTTTCCATCAGAGTAATGGTGTTCATCCATTAAGTACAGCTTAAAGACTTTAAAAAGTAAAACGCTGCAGACATTGCTGGAGTTACTACTATATTAAATATATAATTGTATATGCTGCTTTTTAATTAAATACTGTGGGACTGTACTTCCTTGCTGAGATAGAATATGTAAATGATGTGCAATTCCACAGCAAACCAGTATGTGGCGACCTAAATCCACATTAATGTTTGAGCTACAACAACGAGCGCCAGAGAGGAAGCAGTTATTTATGTACTTATTAGTCTACCTTGCGACACGAAAATGCACTGAGCAAAAAAAGACAGTGGAGAAATAGAAAAAAGATACTGATGGTGTAAAACTGAAAATGAGAAAAAATATATGTTGCAAACTGTATAAAAACGGTTGCAAACGAGCAGCCGCTTACCGGAAGTGACGTTACTGACAGCTGTCCAATCAGAGTACGAGCTACGAATACGCGGTAAGTTAATGAAGTGGAAAAATGGGTAAATAAGTGGAGTTTTAGACTGTCAGTAGAAAAAACTAAAGTGATATGTTTCTCAAAAGCCAACCGCCATTAAACACAAAAGAAGAAGAAGAAGAAGAAGAAGAATACGCGGTAAGCACGAGCTTTCAGAGGTGTTATGGTGACTTTGTGCGCGCTCGTATGTTATATCAGAATATCAAACTTTTGTGTTTGGTGGCGGAAATTGTAAAGGCATTTTGTGTGACTTTCTCTTTATGTTGTTTTAATGTTCACACGATGGCAGAAAGAGCAACACTTTCCGTTGTGAGTTTTCTGTCCTAAACCAAGGGTTGTAATATCGCATTCTAACGGAGCATGCCTGTATTTATTTTTGCGTGTGTATTTGTTTGTGGAGCTGATTAAATGCCATATACATGAACTTTGGAGGATTCATATTTAATATAAATGCACACACAATGCCGAGTCTTCCTCAAAACAACCTAAAGGAGCAACTGGAACGACACAATAATGCTGCACAGAACAAGTTGTCACTGCTGAAACCAAAGCATGGGTAAGAACATTATTATATTATGCAATCTATCTGCAATAGATAGATAGATTTAACTACAGAGCAAAAACAGTCAGATACAGAACTGATAGATTTAAGTACAGAGTATAGATAGATTGGTTTAGGTACAGAATAAATACAAACAAGAATCGGAGAGCCTGCAAAGACGGTCTTTAACATGATAGATAGATAGATAAAATTAAAATGAATCCATATCAACATCTCAAATGTGTAGCAAGTTTGTCTAACCTCTGAAATTTCTCTGTTCAGGGAGTTTTGTTTCAAAAAGAAGTCTTCATCCAGCTTCTCCAAAGTGGAAGTTCCTCAAAAGGTAACTGGTGCAAATGTCTTGGCAAACAGGAGTGTCAATATTCCCCGCAGCTGTGAAGTAACCAAAACTCCTGTGACGTTTTCGCAAAAGCCTGAGAGAGCAGCACCGAAAGTCAACTTCTTCGCAGCACCCAGCAGACCGAAGACAAATACTGTTAATCCATTAGCCAACCCATTTGCTGTGAACAAAACACCTCCTGTCCAATCTACTATTAAGGATTTGCTCAAATCTGCAGCCTTACCTAAGGATCAAACTGTGGGTGAACCTAAGCATGACATCTCTCAACTCTCCTTCAATGAATGGGATGACTTGGATGATTTTGAAACCCCAGTCAAGACAAGAGTAGTGTCCCCAGTTACAGGGACCTCTACAAAAAAGCTTAGTGTTTCGGACCAGAACACCCCCCCAAATTCCTCTTGTGCTAAGAGTGATGAGACTACATTAAATGGAGGTTTACAGGTTACAGAAGCCATAACTGCCCCAAAGGACGTCCTGTCAGCTGCTAATAGAGTCGGCACTGAGCCTGCTGAGAGAGAGCCCGAGGACTCGCCCATTAAAAAGACCAAAAGACATAAGAAATCAGTCCAGCAAAAGGCATTACTGAGTGACACTGAAGATGAGGAGATCATCGACTGTACTTCACCAGAGAAAAACCAAAAGGACATCAATTGTGTGACAAGTTAGTGCACCTAAATTTTTTCAGTGGGTTTACCCCTCATTTTTCTCCTGTTAAAGAAAAGGTTGTTGTGCTTCGATATTAATATAAAGCTCACAAAAATAATACACAGTATTTGATTTGCAGCTGCTGAAAAAGAACAGTGGGCTGAGACAAACATCATAGACATCGATGAGACTGAGACAGACAACTTTTATGAAGATTATCAGAATTTCATCCCCCCATCCCCTGTTCCCGAGGAGATGAGTCCCTTTGACTCAGAAAAGGAGAAAAGGTAACATGCTTTCATTGCAAAATAATTTTTTTGTAAACTACAAATGAAAATAAGTACAGTTTCTTTTCATTTAAGTTTATTTTCTAAAACTGTTTTATAGTTCATCTGACCCTGTTACCCATGCTGACAAAAATGTTCCACCTCATGAGTCTGCCTCAAGCCTGTCAGCACCCTTGGATGAACCTACCAAAGAATTAAAAGGTATCACTCATGCAGGATTGAACTTTTTGGTATTCAACCATTTGCTCTATATGAAATGATGTACTTATGTTTTAGGACCGTATGATGCTCTCTTTACTGTTATGGAGTCTATTTGTCGTCTAGTGGACACTATTCCTGAGCATGAGCTCATAGCGCTGACCTGTGGCACTGAGCTATTACTGCAGAGAGCGCACAGGTGAAGTAATAAAGGAGTATTTTCGCTGTGTAAATTTTAAAAAATTACATATTTTAGATAGTCTGCTATTACTTTTTGCATAAAATATGCTATTAAATATTCTGCATAAATTCTGCTATTAAAATTAAAGGCTGTTCTTAGGACCCTTGAGATGTTGCATTCATTGTGACATCATTCGTAGATTAAGTTTTCTTGGTTTGTTTTTTTATGTCAGGTGACTAATTCACCCTTTTACTCATTAGGAAGTAAATGTTACAGTTATGCAAGTGTGATATTCATTTTATAGTTTTCTATTAATATATTCGCGTTAGATGACATTGCTGCTTGTTACAGCATAACTAATAACTCTCTATCTTTACCACAGGAAAAGGATTCTTGCTAATGGTGCACCATCTAGAACATCTCAGTTAGACCCAGCAGCAACTCCATATTCTAGTCTGCTAAAAAGACAAGCTTTTGGAGTCACACCCTCTAGTCTAACATCATCCATGACCCCAGTGACATCAGAAAGGGGAGAGGGTGTCAAAACAGGCTTTCAGTTTCGCAAGTCCATTGCCTCTGTCATGTCTTTGGGAAATGACAGTGTTTTTGAGGACTCTGACTGCATCATCAGTGGAGTTGAAACCCCTGGTGGTTCCTGGAATCCTAACAGCTCAGCAAAAACAACAACTAGTAGGGACATCTCAAACAGGTCAAGTCCACCTTCAAGCAAATCTGAGTCAAAAACAGATAAGTGCTACTCAAGGTTGTCCTTCAATGAGTCAAACATTCAGACTGTAGGTGGAGATCAGGTTGACTTGTTTTATTCCCCAAAAAGAGTAGATTCAGGCAAGAGAAATGCTGAGAGCAGTGTCGAAACCAACACGGCAGTACCCAACTGTTCTCAAGCAGATATAGAGCCAGCTGATGACTTCCTAATCGATGACTTTGATATTGATGATTTTAATGAGACTGATATTCCAGATTATTTTGAAGAACCTCCAAGTGTCTTGGCATCAAGAGACAGCTCTGGTGCAAAAACACCATTGGTGCGGGAGGGAGGGCCTTCAAAACCTTTGGAGAGAAAGACAGTAACATCCCCAGAGCTAAAACCTACCAAAACATCCAACCCTGGTAAGTTAGAGTAAGAGTAATGTTATATCCCTTATAATTTAGTTCATTATTATTAAAGACCCCGTGAAATGGCATGATGAGCAGTTATCTGTTAACAGTGTATGTCTTGATCTGCAGAACCCGTGTACAGAAACCCAGCTCATGACCGCTTTAGAGGCTTCAGCTTTCCTCACAGCCCAGAGATGATGAAGATCTTCCATAAGAAGTTTGGGCTGCATCAGTTTCGCTTCAATCAGCTGGAGGCTATTAATGCCACACTGTTAGGAGAAGACACATTTGTACTGATGCCTACAGGTTTGTTACAAGTGTTATAGCAACATGAGTCATTTTGACTCATATTGCTTGTTGTTTATTTTGATTTTAGACTAGACATCCCAGCTCACTGTCTTGGCTACACCTGCAACATGTCTTGCTGCAATAATTACATATACGTATAGATATAGTTTCATGAATTATTGGTCAGCCTATGTAATTTTTTTTTCAGTGGTTTACAATATGTAAAGAGATTTATGGCCAGTGGTGCAAATGTAATTACATCAGTTGAGATTTGCATAAAATTAATTTTAGAATTGTTTTTTTTTTAAAAATAAGAATTATTTAATAATAATTAAATAAGAAATAGCAATTTTTGAAAATAAGAAAAGAAATGATTTATTCACAAATCTGTAAGTAGATTTTGGGCAGTGCCCATATTCTTAAAATAGCAAATATATCAAGTATATATATCAGATTCTACCATTAACTATTTCAATGTACTTTAACATATAAGTATATAATGTAAAATAATGATGATTGAGAGATTTGTTTATTGTATATTGTTCATCTTGAAATAAGTTATTCTTACATTTACTTTATGAAATTAATTAAATATTTCACAGCAAAAAGACACATGTAGCATGACATAATGGTGGACATTAGTAGACTTTATGGGTTAATAATAAATAGGACAGACGTTTTGACCATTTTGTTTTTTGTCAGGCAGTCTCAATTTTTTAAGCATTAAAGCAGTGTACTGTCTCTCTTCCTTTTGTTTTAGTGTTTTCTTTCTTTGTGTTAAGATACCAGCTATTTTTTTAAGTGTTTCCTAGTGATGATATGTTACAATGTGACATAACTTCTTTACAGGTGGTGGTAAAAGTCTCTGCTATCAGCTTCCTGCTTCTGTCCTTGCTGGAGTGACTGTTGTCATTTCTCCTCTACGGTCTCTCATAGTTGACCAGGTCCAAAAGCTCACCACATTAGATGTAAGTCCTTCTTTTCCTTATGCACAATAATTGCCTTAACTTGATCGAAATTGTTGATTACTGTGCAATTTTGTGTTTCAGATCTGTGCAACTAGTTTATCAGGGGACAAAACAGATAGTGAGGCTGCAAAGATCTATATGCAGCTGTCTAGGAAGGATCCCCCCATCAAACTGCTTTATGCCACTCCTGAGAAGGTGGGTTTCACGTTAGACCAGTGTGTTGCAAGTTTGCGTGCATATCTATAACAGTATTGATATGTGTTGTTTTTGTTCTCAGGTGTGTGCAAGTGGACGGATGGTCAGTGCCCTTCAGAATCTGTATGAAAGGGGTCTGCTGGCTCGCCTTGTCATTGATGAGGCCCATTGCGTCAGTCAGGTAAGCTTGATAGAAAACTGTACAGTGTAGCAAGAACAGTCAAAATATGCAGACCTGCCAACCTGTACGCATTTTGCGTAGCGGGTATGCATTTTGACCTTAAAGTACGCTGGTACGATTTGTCACTCTAAACTACGCAAAAACCTGGTGACCTGTCCACGCGCAGTAAACGAGCAACAGAAAAAGATGAGGAGTTCAACCAATCAGAGCGTTTTCCGTGTTTTTTTTTATTTCTCTCCAAACTGGCTCTGTTTGTGTGTCCGTGAGT